>NW_026570970.1:33426157-33733157 GCF_026225935.1 Boleophthalmus pectinirostris | reverse complement strand
TGTGACAGAGGGGTGTTCTGCTGATGGTGAGTCTGTTCTGTGCTTCTGTCGCGTTGGAGATGGTTCATGTGAAACTTTTCAGAGATTAAACATCTGCAGGTCGTACACACAGACCGTATATATGAATGGATATATATTCTAGCCTCTTAGCATTTTGGCGGTGAATTACTTCGCAGCAGACCTACATCAGCGTATCAACATTTTCAGGCATCCACACAGTGCCGGATCAAATCCGTACTCAGATAAATTCGTGGGAGGTGGCAGCACCAGATCATTCTATCTCTGGAGCTGTTTTCAATCGGATTAGTGTGAACAAACACTGCATCCGCAACGAAAACTACTCAAATGTGTACTAGTGTGGACGGGGCCTTAGATACAAGTGGTTGTATAGCTCAAAAACTCCTACAAAACAGGAATTCTGACTGTCAGTGTGGCTGCCTCTCCACAGATCTGACCTGTAACTTGGTCTGGTTTGGTCGACAAGATAGGAAGGTTTAAAGCCATACTGTGAAACATCCCAGACAAATGAATAACAACTCTCTACCAGAACAGTTACACAATGCACCTTTAAATCAATGTTTAAACGGTCAATAAAAAATGCCTTCCTTGCATTTTGGATGGAACTGATGACGTTTGATGACACTTCCTTTTCCTACTTTTACAACTTTTCTTCACAAACTGACCACACATCCAATCCCATCAAACCAAGTCAGAACTGGAAAAATATATGAATCTGTCAAATGCGCTTTAAGTCACTGAGTTGTGCAGTCTTGTGTCCACTGGCCCACATAAAACCCGAGCACATTTTGAGAGTACCAGCCTCTGTGTTCTCCAGTGTCCTCAGATCCACAGCTCACACACTGGCCTTTGTTCAACTGGAGATAATGGGTGTTTAATAGGCCTTCACAAGTTCACTATTCACTACAGGCCATCAATTTAGACACAGTTTTATTCTTTTATTTGTATGATTTCTATTCACTTTTTTTTTCTTTCTTTTTCCCCCTAATGACTTCTTTTTGATCATTGTGAGTGATTTTTCAATGATAATTTCAGTTGTGATGTAATTGGAAGATGAGTATATTGTAGTTGTATTGTTGTTGTAAGTTGCTGATACGATACATACCTTGATACATAGGCCACGATACGATACATATCCCGATACAGTGCACTTTTGATTCGATACGACATATTTCAAATAGATTCGATACGGTTCAATTAAAACTAAAAGTTAAATCATGACTGTGCTACTAAAAGTCTTTGTTAAACCTCTTCTTGTGCAAAGTTCATATGAATCACAAACATTTTAATGATCAAAACAGTGAAAATGTCAAATGAGTCACTTCCTCTGAACAAACAATAAAACTGTAAAACTGTAACAATTAAATTTAGTAAAATATACAAAAAAAACCCCCAAAAAAACTCAATAATCATCACATTAAACAATACTATATATTTATATTTTTATATATTTGCACACCCTTAATATTGTCTGATATGAATTTTTGTTTGTTTGTTTGTTTTTTGATTGTTTTTAATTAAATTCATACTTTCTTACTTTGCGTCTGATCGTAAACATTCCCTGGGGGTGCGATACTAACTGTAGGCACTGCTCTGTCTGAAGCTCTGTTACTCAAGATTGAATATGAGCTTTGTTTTAACTGACTACTTGTGACATCCCTCTCAAATAACAATACAGTTGCAAGCAAGCAAGCAAGCTTTGCCACCAGCTTTTCAATTAGTCACTATGCTCACCTCATGGGGCCATAAACCTTCTGCATTGATCCGGGCTGCTGAAAATGTGCTGTTTAAATCCATTTTGTTTTTTTTTTTCTTGAGTTTTCTCAGTGGTCAGCAAATTTAAATACTCAAAGAGCCATTCGGAGCGTCTCCCACAGAAAAGAAAACACCCGGAGCCACAAAACCCATCGACTTTAAGGCTACGTTTATATGATGAGGGTCTGAACAGAAGACGTAAAAGTGGTGTGGCGTCTTCACTTTTTATTCCGCATTTAGATGAGCTTTTTTGGGAGGAAATCTGCGTGCATACGTTAAAGCAAAAGTGTGTGGAATTTGATTGGGTACGCATGTCATCTGATGTTTGTTTCTGTGTACTGTATGTGACGTAAACACGTACACGACCTGAGCAGATCTGACCAGAGTTTTGTGTCTTGGGCAGTGTAGACAGAAACACTACAGTGGAGCCTATTCAACTTTTTCACTCTGGAGGGTGGTTTCAGATTTTTGCATTTTTAAGCCCCAAAAACGCCATCACCATCTAAACAAAAGGCACTTCCGCTAAAATATTTTGTTGTTTTTACCCGCAAGCATTCTCGTGTAAACAAGCTCTAAAATGAGAAGAACACTGCATATCTTTATTATAATTTTTTTTTTAACCTGTCTGCTCTTTATGAAAGACTATAGTGTGTTGCATTTATGAAATCAGTGAAATGCTACAGAGAACACAGAATTTTATTTCTGCATGTGACAAAAAGATTTTGAATTCCAAAAAAAGACACTTGGTTGATGCTTATTTTCAAATGAAATAGTCAATGTCTAGTTGAGTTCGTAGGAAATAAAAATCTAAACTTAAATTATCCTCCTGCAGTGAACCAAAAACCATCTGCCTCTGTGTTCCGTCATCATTTTATCGAGTGTACTGGAGCGTGCGTGAATCTGACCACGTAGCATTAAACGTTCTGTGTTCTTCAGAAACTTTTCTTTTCTTGGATTTATCCATCATTTACCTAAATGATGGGGCTGAAAAGCTCAATAAATCATGCTGCAGGTGTATGTGCCCGTAAGTCCGAGCTGCCAGATACACTACAGGTCAAAAGTTTCAGAAAACCCGAATTTTTCCAGTTCTTTATTGCAATTGAAGTCGTGCAAGTCCAGTGAAGAGCTTGAACTACCTCAGGAAAAAAGAACAAGATGGTAAACTTGAAAACATGGAGTGTCCGGCACAGTGTCCAGACTTAAACCCCATCGAGCTGGTTTGGGATGAACTGGACAGAAGAGTGAAGCAACCTGCAAGTGCCACACATTTATCGAAACTTCTGCAACAGACTTGGGAAGACCTTTCTGCACAATATTTGATTTCTATTGTAAAAAGAATGAACCACGAGTGTGTTCAGCTGTTCTATCTGCCAAAGGTGGACACTTTCATCAATCTAAAGTTTAGAATACGTTTTGGTCAACAGTAAACTTAAAATTGGAAAAAATATGGTGTTCTAAAACTTTTGACCGGTATTGAATGTCACACATCGGCAGCTGGGACACAAATTACTAAAAACTTGCTAAAAACTGAACCATTATCTACAAATTTCGAATTACATTTAAAAACGAACAAACTAAAATAAAAATACATTGCAATTAAATACTCATTTTCTCAATACTCACTTTTCGGTTGAATGCGCTAATGTGTTTATTGGTAACATTCTGCCATAGACATACATGTAGACTCCCCAGCGTGATGTCTCTGCAAAGTATCATTTCGAAACTTGGCTTTTTCTGCATTTGTCTTCTGTTCATTTCAGTTATTTTGCACTTTTTGATGCAAATGTATAAGAAAATACAGTCAGCAAACAGCTATGTACCAACGCTCCCCTAAACCAGTTCCACTTGTAAACAGTGAGTTTACAGTGAGTCGGTTCAGGCAGCTTTTTACTGTGCGGTATGGGCTGCGTCTCCAAGATTTCCCATAATCCTTAGAGGGCGTGGTTTTGGCTGCTCACTTGGCTCATATTTTGTAGCGCAGTTCTGGCTTTAATTTATTTCTGGAGGCAAACAACTCACATATGCATTTCAGCTGCATTTCTCTCGACCCGCTCTCAAACGTACACAGTGATTCAAAAGCCGTGTCTGGGCTGATAAACGGCCCGAACGTATCAGAGAAGAAAAGGACTAAACTGAGATTTAAAAGCCGAGGAAAACTGGGGATCATTATGGATTTACTAGGACTATAAGCATATCCAGAATCATAGTTCTCTGTATTTTTGTACACATTCTTACATACGTCTCGAGTCAAACATCATCGTCCAATCCGATTCCTTTTTTCAGTGACATATTTAAAATGAAGGAGCTCATTGGTCATCTATTATTTACAGACAAAATGATGTCCCTTTCACCTCAGATTAAAAGTGCATTGTGTAACTTTTCCGGCGGAGTTTCCGTTAAATGCTTATGGGTCAGATCTGTGGAGAGAGGCGACCCCGCTCACAGTCAGAATACCTGTTTTTGTGTATTTTTAAGCTAAAAAAAACACCTGTAATTGAATAAATGTAAAGTAGAGCTGCATAATGTCATACTCTGGAACATTCGAGGCAGAGCAATGGCATATTCGTAGAAACAAGCAGGTGATGGACCCCCAAACCAAAAAGTTACATACAGCATTATTAACAAAGTACTGGGCTTCACTTATTCAATCTGCAGAAATCCACATTGTTTTTCAGTTCCGTATGATAGATTTTTTTCCCTTTCTTTTTTCCTCATAAGTAGCCATATTTGTGTTGATATTGACTGACCATGCTTGTTCCTGATTGGCTAATCCACCTGTCATTCACACTTATCTGAAAGCTGGGAGATTCACCGCGCTAACCAGACTCAGACAGTCCTGTCACACAACACATTTTGAAGCATGATATCTCGCTACAGAGAAATATTGCAATAAACGATAATACTGAAACTTCTTTATGCAAATGGAACAAAGAAGGAGAATCCCAGTAAACACATTTTTAAATATACTGTAAATATAACTATACTAGGGGTGTAATGTCACACAAAAATCACAGTTTGATATGAGGTCACAGTTAGGTTCGTTTTTGGTACAGTATGAGAACAAAATGCAAAACCATCTGCTTGTTGTTTAATTGTGTGTTTATTAAACTATTTGTTTTAACATTATATAAATGGGAAAATTGGGGGGGCAGAGATTCTGTGCTGGCGAACAGCGAAAGTGAGGACCTGGGTGCAACGACCATCGTTTTGCTTTCATGTATTGAACGATAAGTCAATATACTGATTCAGCATGTGTATTCTGGATCACAGGCAAAGGCAAAACCAGTTCTAGAAATGGACTTGAACCATAGAACCGACTTGTTTCCCTGGAGATGTCATTGCTCTGCCTGGAATGTTCCACAGTATGACATTAAACAGCTCTACCTTACATTTATTCAATTACAGGTGGTTTTATCACTCAAACATACCTAGACTGACTGTGAGCAGGATCGCCTCTCCACAGATCTGACCTGTAACTTGGTCTGGTTTAGTCTCCATGAAGATAGAAAGGTTTAAAGCTGTACTGTGAAACATTCCAGACAAAACAATAACAAAAGCATTTGAAGGATACTCCGCCAGAAAAGTTGCACTTTTAAATCTGATGTAGACCATGTTTGGATCTGGATTCAGTTCTGCTTCAGACTAGTTTTGTTTCCTTTATTTCTGAGTCCTTGCTGAAGGTGTAGATAGTATTAAAGTGCTTTAGATTCTATACAAAGCAGTTTATGTGAATATTGAATGTAGTTATGAGGCAGTGGGTGGATGAAGGCTTGTGTTTTATGAGCGCGTGTGGACTGGAAATTTAATATGTTTACAGCGATAAAGGAGACACTTCAAAGAGTTCTTGAGAGAAAGCTGTTGATTTAAAGCTACAGAAATTCCTGTTTGAGTACCCATATTTTTCGGACTATAAGGCACACGGGATTATAAGGCGCAATATCAGTAATGTTAAATTCTCTCGTCTATGTTCATACATGAGGTGCATTGGATTATAAGACGCATTAAGCAAAACAAACGGACGACACTTGAGGCTGATCCCTAGCCCAGGCATCCACGATCCATTGGCAGATTCGTGGCTCCTGACTTCGGTAGCTGTAATGCTCCGACAGTCCATCAAGTGGTGCGGATTCGTATTTTACCAAAGTCATACTAAAATATTTTGACAGATTTTTGGGCTCCATCTACTACATAAAATCGATTCGAGGTCAGTAAGCATTACCAGAATTAATACATAAGGCACATCGGATTATAAGGCACACTGTCGATTTTTGAGAAAATTAAAGGCTTTGAAGTGAGCCTTATAATCTGAAAAATACAGTAAAGCTGTATGCAATTATAGGGCTGGGCAGTATGATAAAACATGAATCCTTATTTGGTTCAGTTGCATTTTTAACTGATACTTTGCAGCTGATGTCATCAACATTCTCTGAAGGTGTGATGTTGTTAGGCACTGCTCTGTCTGAAGCTGTTACTCAAGATAGACTTTAATCTGAGCTTTGTTTTAACGCAATCTCACCAGAAAGAATTTACTTAGCTGGAGCTACAACAGTCCCTTTCAAATAGCATTATTTTACAGTATTTTCAGTAACATTTTTGTTGGAAAAAGCCGTAATCTCTCTTCAAAGGTGTAACTCAGCTCTAAAGCACATTTTGCACTCAAATTTCAAACTCAAACTTCAAATGAGATAATAATGTGAGAGAAGGTGCAGTAAGTAGAAGACGAAGAGCCCTGGTGAATTACAATAATACAGAAATTTGTAGTGTAGTAATAAGAATATTTATAGTTTGAAGTTAACAGAGCAAAACAAAAACAAGACTTATGGCAATAACGATATAAATGTCATAAAAAATATCAAAGTATCGATATATCGTATCATTTAATGTGATGATACAGTATCGGTATCATGAGCTGCTGTATCGATGTATCACCAGGAGTATTTGTAGTATTTTACGTATTTATTTTATATTTTACTCAATTATTTTGTTACAGTGCTACAGTTTTGTTGCTTGTTTAATGGAAGGGAACTTAAGCGACACATTTGCAACACATTTGATTTTCACCATTTTGATGATTAAAATGTTTGTGTTTCATAAGAACTTTGTGCAAGAAGTGGTTTAACAAAGACTTTTAGTATCACAGCCATGATTTATCCTTTATTTTTTATTGAATCGTATCGAATCAAAAATGCACTGTATCGAGACATGTATCGTATCGTGGCCTATGTATCGAGGTATGTATCGTATCGGCAACTTCTTAATGATACCCAGCCCTGGTTCTGATCGCTGCCACTCCCAAAAATTTTAAATTACTTTTATTCTTATTCTCATTATTACTTATTTTTCTCATTACTCTTGTTATATTCTTATAGATCCATGGTTTTGGGGCTTGTGTAGGATTGAGAGTCATGTGGTTAATTTCTCGGTCACGGGCCAAAATATTTATTTACAATAAAACAGTGCATAATTAACACTAACTGAATAATAAATAGATAAATATTGATATTTACAGTGAACCTTTACCAGATGTAATAAAAGTGTTAGCTGCTATACCATAAAATACCCCTCGCGATATTGGTAATTACAAATGAATTTATGATTTTAAAATGTGTAACAGATGTTGTGTCTTGGTCAGGCTTGTTTGCGGTGGAGGGCTTCACTCACCTGAGCTTCAACGTGTGTCGCTGGTGTGAAGTGTCCAGTCCGATCTGCAGAGACAGTGTGTGTGTGAGCAACTGCAGCCTGTCCTCCTTCTGCTCCAGCACCGAGGAGATCTGCATCGCAATATGGTGAGTTTAGATCTGGTTTAGACCTGGTTTAGTCCTGGTTTGAACCTAGTTTAGTCCTGATTTAATCCTGCTTTATTCCAGGTTTAGACCTGGTTTAGTTCTGATTTAGTCCTGGTTTAGACCTGTTTAAGTCCTGGTTTAGTCCTGGTTTATTCCTGGTTTAATTAGCCCTGGTTTAGACGTAGTCTAGTCCTGATTTAGTCCTGATTTAGACTTGTTTTAGTCCTGTTTTATTTCTGGTTTAGTCCTGGTTTAGACCTAGTTTAGTCCTGTTTAGTCCTGGTTTATTCCTATTTTAGTCCTGATTTAGTCCTAGTTTAGTCCTGATTTGGTCCTGGTTTAATCCTGGTGTAGACCTAGTTTATTCCTAGTTTAGTCCTGATTTAGTCCTGGTTTAGACCTGATTTAGGCCTGGTTTAGACCTGGTTTGGTTCTGGTTTAGACCTAGTTTAATCTTGATTTAGTTCTAGTTTAGCCCTGGTTTAGTCCTGGTTTGAACCTAGTTTAGTCCTGATTTATTCTTGTTTTATTCCTGGTTTAATTAGCAATGATTTAGTCCTAGTTTAGTCCTGATTTAGTCCGGGTTTAGAGCTGTTTTAGTCCTGGTTTATTTCTGGTTTAATCCTGATTTAGTCCTGATTTAGACTTGGTTTAGACCTAGTTTAGTCCTGGTTTCGTCCTGGTTTAGTCCTGGTTTCGTCCTGGTTTAGTCCAGGTCACAGTGTGCAGAGACAATGTCCTGGTAACATCTCTGCCTTAGCGTTTTGAGTCCAAATCTTGAAGGAAAATAATGGACAGAAATAATAAAGAATTGCTGGTCTTGTCTTAGTTCTTGTTTAGTGCTGTTTCAGACCTTTTAAGTTCTTTTTCTGTGTGTACAAAGTTCTGTATCATACATCAAGTGAAAAGGCAAATGTTGTCAGGTTTGAAAAGTTTAACTATCACTTTTTCCCTGCTGCCACTTACATTATAATTTTCTTTGTTTTTGTTTGGATAAAGCTCTCTCTCGCTTTCTCTCCTCCATCCCCCAAGTATCACTCATACCCTGCCCCCTCCCTCTCTCTCTCCCCCTTTCCCTTTCTCATTTTCTTTCTCTCTCTTTCTCCCTTCCCCTCTCTCTTTCTCTCTCTTTCTCTCCCAACCCCCTCCTCTCTCTCCCCCTTTCTCTCCCCACTGTCTCCCTCTCTCCTCTCTCTCTTCCCCCTCCTTTCTCTCCCTCTCTCTCCTCTGCCCTCTCTTTCTTTCTCTCTTCCTCCCCCTGTTGCTTTCCCCCTTTTCCCCCCTTTCTCTCCCCCCACTGTCTTTATTTTCTCTCTCTCTTTCTCTCTCTCTCTCCCCCCTTCTTCTCTTTCTCTCCTCTCTTTCCGCATCCCTCTCTCCTCTCTTTCTCTCTCTCCTCTCTCTTTCTCTCCCTCCTCTCTCTTTCTGTATTCCCCCCGCTCTCTTTCTCTCTCCCCACTGTCTCTCTCCCTCTCCCCTTTCTCTCTCCTCCCCTCTTTCTCTCTCTCTCTTTCTCTCTTCCCCCTCCTTTCTCTCCCTCTCTCACCTCTGCCCCTATCTCTTTTTTCTCCCTCCCCCTCTCTCCCCCTCTTTTTCTCTCCCCACTGTCTTTCTCTCTCTCCCCTCCCCCTCCCTCTTTTTCTCTCCTCTCTCTTTCTGCATCCCTCTCTCCTCTCTCTTTCTTTCCCTCTCTCTCCCTCCTTTCTTTTTGTATCCCCCTTCTCTCTTTCTCTCTCCCACCGTCCCTCCTCTCTCTCTCTCTCTCTCTCTCTCTCCTCTCTCTCTCTCTCTCTCTCTCTCCCTCTCCCTCCCTCTCTCTCTCTCTCTCTCTCTCCTCTCCTCCTCTCTCTCTCTCTCTCTCTCCTCTCTCTCCTCTCTCTTCTCTCTCCCTCTCCTCTCTCTCTCTCCCTCCTCTCTCTCTCCCTCCCTCCTCTCTCTCTCTCTCTCTCTCCTCCTCCCTCTCTCTCTCTCTCCTCCCTCTCTCTCTCTCTCTCTCTCTCCTCCTCCCTCTCTCTTTCTCTCTGTATCTTAAAGTTTCCTCCCTTGAGTTGTGTTTTCTCTCGAGTTTTCCAGAGCTGAAACTAAGAAGGGGCCCATTTCAGGGACAACAACCGCAACTTGAACTTCAAACAAACCCTGAATATCCTAATGAAAAAAAGTGCTGATGCAGCTTTCGTGTGGGACCGCAAGCTGCAGGTCTAAACCAGAACTCAACCAGGACTGAAACAGGGCCAAATCAGGACTAGACCAAGACTAACCCACACAGTATAGGTCTTCATGCTCTTCATCAATGACAGGTTCTTTTATGAAGATTAAAATACACTGGAAAAACACTGTTACTGTGAGGGTGGTGCCTGACCTGACTTCGGCCTGGTCACACTGGCTGCTTGTCTCCAACAATGCCAAAAAATAAATTCAGTATCTACTTCTGGAACAGACAAAGCAATAACATCTCCATGGAGACAAGAAGGTGGTGGAAAAGTGACACAGTGCACCTTAAAACTTTGACAAAGGCATTATATCTATTCATATTTTTATTTTGTGTTTGGTTTTGATTAGGGGTGTAATGATAGACGAAAATCACGCTCTCGGTTTTGAGGTCATGTTTTGGTTCATTTTCAGTACAGTTTGAGAACAAAATGCAAAACTATTTACTTGTTGTTTATTTGTGTTTTTTTTAAACCAACAATTTGTTTTAACATTATACAAACGGGAAAATTAAATAAATGCAAAGAGCTGCTTGGTAATACTAATAAGTTAAATAAAATATTCTCAAATAAGTAACAAATGTATGAAATGTTATAAAAATGAATTTCTTGTAAACAGTAAACAAAACTTTTCAAAAAAGTAACGCGCAGCACTAACAGTTCCAGCATGAACTTTTACTCAATCTTCATATTTTTGGTAAGAAAAAAACAACTTGACAACTTCACAGTGTCTGCAGTAAGTGCAGATCTGCTGCAGTTACAACGTCCCCAACAGTTGAAAATACGATGCCAGCAAAAGGCGAAAGTGAGGACCAGGGCGCGACGACTGTAGTTTTGCGAGGATTCACGAAGGTCATAGTCAAAGCGCGGGGCAATTGTTGTCAAGGCGGCCGCCCTAACTGATATCATGACTTTCTGGTTGCTGTATAAGAAAAGAAGTGAGGACCACAAGAGCGTTTTCTGAAGGTTCAATACAAACACACAGAGCTCTGGCTCTACTGCCGACATGCAACGACACTGGTGGTAAACAACAGGTGTGAGGCTCATGTCAAACAGACTGATCAATACATGGTCAAGCAACAACTGTAGTCGTAAAGGTGTACTGTGACAACTTAACTTTAGCAACAACAAATGGTCTATTGGGGTCCACAAACATCCCTTAACATAATTTTAGGAAATAACAGACTTCTCCTATTCCTTACATGAAGCTTGTTTGTCCTTTAACTAACACAAAAAAAAAACATGCCATCACTAACTATAAAGCACTGTGGGAAACAGCTGCTGCAGTCACAGACAAGTTCCCTCATGAATATTAAAGAGCCGAGCCTTCCGTGTAGCTGTAGAAGTAGTAGTAGAGGAATGTAAACACACACAAACTGCACGATAACTTCTTGGGTTCTTTTTAAAGACAATACAGTAAAGTGTATTTACCTTGTTGACATGTTTCGGCTGCTTGCTGCAAACCATCTTCAGAACTAGTAACAACAGCTGATATACGTCACCACCAACACCGGAGACAGTTCTGAATTGCCTTTACAAAGAACCCAAGAAGTTAAAGTACATAAGAAGACTAAATGAACAACTTTGACACAAATTGCACAGACTCATTCGCACACAGCCCTGCACCGAACCCAACGTCACGGTTCGGCACGAATACATGCACCGTTACACCCCTATTTTTGATTGATAATGAAGATAAATTATCCAAGTGTAAGTCCGTGAGTTCTAACTTGATCCTGGTTTGATCCCACTCCAGTTCTGCTATACAGTCCACTTTGATTTAGTCGTGTTTAAGGCGCATTCACACAGTCACATCACAACTGGGAATCAGCAGAACTCAATTTGGACTAGACCAGGACTAGAACAACCACAAAACAAGTCTACAAATGTGTGAACGCTCGCTTAGTCCTGGATTAATCGCGGTCTAGTCCATTTTTAGTCTAAATTTGCTTCTAATCTTTAAACCGTGTACTTGAGCAAAACTGACTTAGGTCAAAATAAGTGAAAAGCTCTTATAAACTCAAAACCGTGAATAATGTGGATGCTCAGAATGCGTACGGTAAGTGAGGGATAACTTTGGACCTCTACAAACTGTTTACAATGAACTCCTTTTGTTTGTTTTTTTAGCTTTTAAGACAATACAAATCAAATATAGAGTCTTTTGATGTGTTGTGTTTTCAAGTCAGTTTTTGTTTTTGCGGATGACTAAACCGCCCTGTAGTGCTTTCTCCAAACTCGCTTGCTTTGCACAAATACACATATGTTTTCCATTATATTCCTGTAGTAGCTCTTTCTTGCAGAGTCTTGCTTACTGCCTGCTTGTGTTGCGCTGGTGGGTGGATTCTGGGAGTCCCCATCTCATTTCCTGTGGATCAGACCCTCCCAGGCCTCGGTGATAAGAGACAGCTGAACCAGAGCAGAACCAGGGCAACTTACGGCCCCGGTTTGCTTTTTATTTAGGCCAAAGTTCAGCAGATTTACCCAGCAACCGCAATCACTACACCACAACTTTCCTTTAATTTCCCCTTAGTGAATATTCTTCTGCTTTTTCACCCCATAAAAGGCTGTTTTGGTTTTGGTCACATCGAGAAGCTTTGGCGGTTTTTACTTTTCCAAAATTCAAACTGTTCCAGGATTTTTCATCACTCTGAAACCCTCAGATACTTCACTTTATATTATGTATAGTTTCAACAAATTACCAGCTCAGATTTTTGACAATTAGACTAATCTTCTATGTTATAATGTAGTTTCCTCATCACAAACATACCTGGAGTTGTGTTTTGTTTCATTCACACATGTTTAACACACAAACTCTGCAGATTTAGGCTGAGTTCTTCTCTCAAACAGTAAACACTTGTTATTACAGGAAGCTCTCCACTGTGTTTTTAAACTCTACACATTTTCACTACAATCATCTGGATCACTAATGATGCAGGGTTAGGGCTGGGCGATATGGAGCAAAAAATATATCTTGATATATTTTGCTATATCTCGATATACGATATATATATCTCGATATTTGTACAGGAAAAATAACCCCCCCAAACTACTGCAAAAACAAATATGCCAAATGTATTTTAATAGGTCCATGTTATTAACCAGCAGTAAGGAGCTTTGAGGCATCCCACAAGCCATTGCTCAGATCAAATCGAACGTATCCAAACACTATTGTACAAGTTTTTGCAGCAGTTTACAACATATAAAGCATATATATAAAGTTTGATACAACATTCTTTTATATGTGCACAACACAGGGATACTTAAATTCAAGGTAAGTTAAAATTGACTTAAATTACGAAAGTAGTAACAGTTTAATAACTTTAATTCAAGCAACATTCAATTTTGTTTCTTATTTTAAGTGCAAAAAGTTGTTGTTTTTCTGATTTTAATTGTTTCCAAATGTATTTTCATATTTTAACTACAAAAAGTCTTGTTCCACTCACAGATAATTTTACTTGTCAAATGAAATTTACCTAAATCATGATCAAACTTTCTTAATTCAAGTCATCTGAACTTGACTAGATTTAATTTTTTGCAGTGTAACAAAAGCAAGGAGGCGGGGAAAGCACGGAGAAGGCCAATATGCGAACCTGTGAAATCAATTAATTCTAAGCATTATATTGATATATACGATATGTCAGAATCCAGTTCATGTTTAAAAAATATCTCGATATATTTAAAATATCGAGATATCGCCCATCCTTTTGCAAGCTTACTGAAACATGCATGAATCAAACAAAACACAGCTCTGGGAATGTTTTTGACATGGCTCTTAAAACTCACAAAAGGCAATTTTGTGTAATATAGGGTCTTTAAGATAGGTACTTAAGCGTTTTGTTGCGTTTTCCAAATGCATTCTTTCTTATTAACTTTTGGTGATTAGTGAAAATGAAAAATCGTGTTCTGATCCTGTGACAAAATGTGTGATTTTTGATGAGATTGTCATACTCAATGAACCATAAGTTTGATGGATTTTTTTTCTTTATTTAGGAGGAAATCCAACGAGACCATGACTGTGCAGACCATGTGTCATCACCCGGCTGTGCCACTAGAGGGCGTGGACCAAGCCGTGCTCCTGAATGTCAGCTCCAGAGAATGTCACATGGTTTCTCAGCCAACAGCAGAGGGCGCTATGATGGTCTGCGGCTGCAAAGGAGAGCACGAATGCAACGACAGACTCATCTTTGATAAAGGAGCCAATGGTAAACTCATACTGTCAACTTTAGAACAGGGATGAAAGTGAGTTTGCTAAAATGTTTTGGAGCATTTGGGATCAATGATATTAAAGGGGACATGTCATGGAAAATTGTGCCCTGACCTTTAAGCCTAGAGTTGTATTTCAAGTTGTATGCATCTTTAAATAATCCTTTATTGTCCTGCACAAGGCTTGAGTGACAATTCCCACTTTCACCTACCCCCTATCCCTGCCCACTGTTCTGTACTTGCGTCTTTATTGAACAAATTCAGACTCCAGGTCATACATGTCAAAACATGTCATTGAAATGTTTTAAGGCCGGGCATGTTAACGCATTCATTTTACATTAACTAAGTAATTAATTATCGCCGATAATTATTTTTCTCTCCTTAAAGCAGTTTTTATTATTTATTTTTGTATTATAAACATCTGTTGCTCACTGGCTTTTATTTTGAAAAAGTCCATCTTGAGCGAGTCTAGAATGTTGCTTACTGCTGCGGCGCTCACAGAAAACAGAGAGAAAGAAAACAGGATAAACAAACATGGAGAAGGGTGAGGAACTTTTACATGGTCATTTTCATTTTAAAGTTCTTTAAACGGTGCAGTCAACACAAACAAAGTCATTTGTAACACTGCAACACTGAACTGTCTTATCACCAGAGTTTCACGAGTCTAAAATACCAACTAAATGCAATACACTCCGTTGATGCAAATCGTTCAATGAAACAAGTGGAGCGAGGCTTTGGGCGACCACATGAGATGCAACGTGTCACTCCACACACGCACATAAACACACAGCGTTTGACACCAAGTGCTTTTGGGGGCACCGCCGCACAGTCAATTGCTTCGTCGCAACCCCCTACCCCAATTTTCATTTTCATTTTTGCCCAGCCCTAAAATTTTTATGATTTGGAACCACTCCCTTCTCACCGTACGATATTTATTGTGAAATTCTGTGGAGGGAAAAAAAAAAAGATAAAAAATAATAATTTTAAGTATGCTACTTTTCTTTCATCGCAATCCAAATAATTAAGATTTGAAAGGGCATCATAACAGTTATTTCAGCGTGTTGTTTGGACTGAAACAGAGCAAAGGATCATGGTCTATATAGTTTTTTAGCTGTTGCAGCACTAAAACAATGAAATTAGGCAAAGACACTTGAGATTCGATATATTGTGATGACCCACGATATTACTGTGAGACTTCTGATGATACGATATCAGAATATTTCGATTATTGTTACATCCCTAATGAGGAAACAACATTAGAACATAATAATAGAGTAACAGAGGCCCTTTAATTTATGCTTTGTCTGTTATCTTGCAGGTTTCTCAAAGCTGCAGAGTAAAGAGGTGATCCCCGTGGTCCTGGTGAGCCTGGTGCCTCCTGTTTTAGTAGCTTTAGTCGCTTCCATGGCCTTTTACATCTACCGCACTCGCCGCTTTGGCAAACCGGGCCCTCCAGCGCGCCCCGAGTGGCCCGCCAAACCCCCCCACGAGCTGTATCAAGCCCTGGACCCTCCCTGTGGACGCCAAGCGGAGTGTGGGGAAAGCGTCACCAATTCTTTACAACAGATCGAAGACTCCAATGCAAAAATACCAGTTATCAACAACGGTATTAGAGATGTTATCGAATGGCAAGGAAAGCTGACGACGCCTCTACCGATTAAACTGGAGACTTTGGTTGGAAAAGGTCGATTTGCAGAAGTGTGGAAAGGTCGATTGGTTCAAAGCGACAAAACGAATTCTCACGAAACGGTAGCTGTCAAAGTTTTCCCCGCCATGGAGTACGCGTCATGGAGAAACGAATGTTCGATTTTCTCAGATCCAAAAGTCCAGCATGAAAATATAGTGACTTTTTTGGCTGCGGAGGAAAGGGGCGGGCCAGGACACGCCCACAGGAAGTACTGGCTGGTTCTGGCCTATCACAGTCTTGGAAATCTGCAGGAGTTTCTGACTGAGAATACACTAAACTGGGAGGAGCTGATATTGATGGGCAGCAGCGTTGCGAAAGGGTTAGCGCATCTTCACAGTGATACTACGCCAACAGGGGTCCCCAAGGTAAATAGACAGGTTTCAAGTTTTAAAAATATGCTTCAAACTCCATCTTCTGCTCTGTCTCACCCTCTCCTCTGCTTCCTCTACATCAGAGGTGTCAAACTCATTTTGGTCCGGGGGCCGTATCCAACCTACTTTGATCCCAAAGGGGCTGGATCAGAAAACTCATGGCATATATACCCCAAAAATGACAATAAATATTTGTGCAGAGAAACGCAAAACTATTACAGAAATATTTTTTAATTGATGAACTCTTCTGATTATAATATTATAATATTATGAACAACCTGAAACTTTAAGAAAAATTCAATTTCAACATTTTAAATATTTTAGTAGAAAATCACCCAAGGGCCACATTAAAGGTCTTGGAGGGCCGAATCTGGCCCCCAGGCCTTATGTTTGACACCTGTGCTCTACATTATCTGTACCCAGTAGTGGAAAAAGTATTGTATTTTGTGGACTATAAGTCCCTCAGGACTATAAGTTGCACCAGCCAAAAAATGCGTAATGAAGAAGAAAAAAATATAAGTCACACCAGACTATAAGTTACACTTTTGCATCTTGAAAGTCAAGTTCTAGTAATAACAATAGAAGAAAGAACAACAGACTGTTAATGTCATATGAACAGTTCTTCAGATAAACTATAACATAAACAACAGAACAAGTTTAACAAACTCTCCATCTCCAAATCACTAAATCCATTCAATTCTTCATCCTCTGTGTCACTTCTGAGCAACTCCACGAACTCCAGAGGTAAACACAGCACCGCGTCCTCTTCTGTGTAGCTGTCATCAGACTCAGCATCAGATACAGTTAGAATTATCCCGGTCTTTCTGAATCCTGACAGGATGGTTTCGGTGTCACTGAAGTCACTTAAATTTAAAATGTTCAGTGGTACAGAAGTAATGGTGCGATCAACTGACAAGATACAGACAGGACAGAGGCTCTTTCTGCTGGAGATGTGCAGTAGAGCCAATTGACAGTGGTACAGGAGTAATAGGAGCAGCTGATACTGACACAAAAGACTAGAGTGCCCTCTCGAGGCTGTCAGTGTGAAAATTTTAATATATAAGTTGCACCTGAGTATAAGTTGCAGGAAACACCCAAACCATGAAAAAGGTAACACTTATAGTCCGAAAAATATGGTACTCAATTTTGTTACTTGAGCTGTTTTTAATTGTATATTTTTATTTTCACAAACTATGACCTTGATTGAAAATAAACCCTCAGCATTTTCAGCAGGTTTCAAACAATAATAAAAATACTTTTACTTTTCAGCCCTGTTCAAAACTGTAGTGGAGTAGAAAGTACAAATAGTTGCTCTCTGATGTATTGAAGTAAAAGTAAAAAGTATTCTCTTCAAAATGTAATTAAGTAAAGTACAGACACCTCTTTTTTTTTACTTGTTACTTATACTAATGACAGTACTTTACTACTTTTATTTCATAATGTTCCACCACTGTCTGTAACACACATTCACTCTCCCTCCTCTGCTTCCAAATACTACCAAAGTCAAAATGATGCTGTTGTTGTGACATTTATCAGCGGTGTACAACAAAATTCTGGACCCTGAGAACAAATCATCATCTTGGCTCGTTTACATGTTCTTTATATGATATAACAGATTTTTATAAAAGGTCCCTCCCTGCTCTGAGCACTGGGTAAACAGTACCCCCCAATCTGACACCCCTGCCATTGACTTTTGTATTGTTTTGTTTTGGCAGGTGCCCATCGCCCACAGAGACCTGAAGAGCAGTAATATTGTGGTGAAGAGCAGACAGGACTGCGCTCTGTGTGACTTCGGTTTGGCTTTGAGACTGGACATGTCCCTCACCGTGGACGACTATGCCAACAGTGGACAGGTAAACCCACACACGAGGAGTAGACTAAACATCTCCTGGAACATTAATATTTGAGAGAAGACTGAAACTAACTAACTAATAAACTAATACAATTCCATAAATTTCAAGTTTGTAGAGGTCAAAACCAGTGGTGGAAGAAGTACTCTAAGTAAAAGTACAGAGGCAAAAAATTACTCAAGTAAAACTATCACATGAGAAAAAATCTACGTAAGTCTAAGTAAAAATATTAAAGTACTTGTTTAAAAATGTCCTTTAAGAGTAAAAAGTAAAAGTATTTCACACAGATTTTGATAGTGTTCTTAATTAGTTAAAATGTACTGATATTGTTTTTTAAAAGTATACAGATTTTGATCAACACTTGCAATACAAATCAGTCTGTGAATTTTGTGTATTTTATTTTTGTTTGCTGAAAGTCAAAGCTTAAACTTAAAACCTTTAGTCAGGATGGTAAAAATATGGTAAAAATATTCCAAAAGCTTCTTAAAGGGTTCATTAAAAACTTAGACAAGAGCATGATGTTACCGGATGCAATTATATACAGTATATATAGATTCTGAATAATGACTATATGTGTTCAGGTTGGCACGGCACGGTACATGGCTCCTGAGGTTCTGGAGTCCCGGGTGAACCTGGAGGACCTGGAGGCGTTCAAACAGATCGATGTTTACTCTATGGCTCTGGTGCTGTGGGAGATGGGCTCACGCTGCCAGGCCATCGGAGGTACCACTCTTTTATAATATGTCTTGTTACTGTGTGTTTTTTATTGCGTATTTCATTATAGTTAGTCTAAACGTACTTACAAAGCATTCATTAAAGTGGATTCATTAACCTACTGTTTTAAAATTTTTCACACTGACAGCCACTAGAGGGCGCTCCAGGCTTGTGTGTCAGTATCTGCTGCTCCTGTTCCTCCTGTACCACTGTCACTTGGCTCTACTGCGCATGTCTCCTGCAGAAAGAGCCTCTGTCCTGTCTCTATTATGTCAGTCGATCGTACCATTACTTCTGTACCACTGAAAATATAAAATTTAAACAAACTTATAGAGACAACTGAAAAGACTGGACACAAATACCCCCAAAAATGAAATCATATTTTGCAGTTTACAAGCTGCAAGTAGCGAAATATGCAGCTGAAAACAGTAATCGAGCAGCTTAAAGAAAATTTGGAGTGAGAAACTTGTGACACCGGGAGGATGCACCATGCAACTTTCTTGGAAGTCACTGGATGGATAGACAAAGCCTGGACATGAAATTTATAAAAGAAATTTCCTCCAAAAAGTGTGACCTATAGTCCGGGGTGACTTATATATTTTTTTTCTTCTTCATTACACATTTTTTGGCTGGTGTTACTTATACTCTGGAGCAATTTATAGTCCAAAAAATACATTAATCATATTTTCCATTAATAGTTTTGCATGACATGGATATACACTGTTTTGTTTGTATTTTCACTTTTTCATTATTACTAATACTAGGGGAGTCGAAAGGGTCTGTCGATATGGGCCCCAGGGTTTTAGGGGCCCAAAATTGGAACTTCTGCCTCTTCATTTATATTAGAGTTGACCCTATGTGAGCTTTCTTGCCCAGGGCCCCCCAGATTTCTGCTGACGGGCTTGCTTATTACTCATTAGTTTTGAATGCATGCACACTTTTTTAGGTTATCTGCTATCTTCATTGCGACTTGTTGTTCGCAGAGGTGAAGAGCTACGAGCCTGCGTTTGGGTCCAAAGTGTGCGATCAGCCGTGTGTGGACAGTATGAGAGACCTGGTTCTGAGAGACAGAGGAAGACCAGAGATCCCCACAACCTGGACACAGCACCAGGTCAGAACTCAGCCTATGGTTTCATACACAGTATAACTGACTTCTATTTGATGCATTATTGAGCTTTTGCATGCACTTTTAAATGACTTCTTGGTACACCATGCATTTCAAAATAAGTATGATGAAAGTATGGATTTTGAGGCCTGAGATGGACTGAATGTGCAAAATTTCTCAAAAAAGCATGAGTTAGAGTCATTTTGGCTTTTTGAAAAGTATTTATTTGTAAGTACACTTGTGGACATGATTCAGGCATTTGTCATTTTTTCATAATTCTAAGAAAATGTGTAAAATAATTATACTCCTTCGCTACAAGTCAAGTAAATATGTGTCATTCTATTGTAAAGTGTGAGCTACTGTGTCCAAGTAATTCTCCTTGTAAATGTAGAGTTTCTTAGTTGAAACCTAAATCAAATTTATTCTACTTGCATAAAATTATCATTATATTAAAGGGACAGTTGGTAATTTTCAACATAATGCCTCATTTCCTAGTTAGCCAGAGTGTTGAAGGCTTGTGGAGATACCTTTGAAAAAATTCCATCCAGTCCTTGTATTTGCAGAGGTCACTGGTGCTAGGCTAGTGCATGTCAATGGCCATAGTTAGCCTGCCACTAAAAACCTTACCTTACCCACTCCACAAAACACCAAAAGCAAATCTATTATTACGTCAGACTGTCGATGTAAATGTCTGTGTCGATAGAATAATGTTTGAAATAAAACTAACCTTGCACTGCATGATCGTTGCATGTTGAGGGACTATTTTCTCATATATCAGTCCGCTGCTGCCAAGCTTTCTATCAGGAAGTACAACTCACTGCTGCTGCTCAGACATAAATCCTTCAAATGCAAGGTTGGTTTTACTTCTAAAATTATTCTATCGACACAGACATTCACATGGACAGTCTGGTGTAATAATAGACTTGCTTTGGGTGTTTTGTGGATTCGGTAAGATTGTTTTTAGTGTCAGGCTAACTATGGCCATTGACATGTGCTAGCCTAACACCAGTGAATACAAGGACTGGATGGAATATTTAAAAAAGTGTCTCCACATGTCTTCAACACTCTGGCTCACTACGAAATGAGGTCCTATGTCCAAAATTCCAAACTGTCCCTTTAAAACCAGACAGATGGTTATAACCAGTTTTTGTCCTCATGGCGACATCATTCATTTGTTATTCTCAAAAACATCCCAAATTAAAAACACACTTTGCATTTTCCTTTCAGGGCATGAGTGTATTCTGCTCCACCATCACCGAATGCTGGGACCACGACCCCGAAGCGCGTCTCACTGCTCACTGTGTGGTCGAACGATTCATTGCAATACAAAATGAGGAGGAAACAGAGAGACTAAACCAGGATCTAAACCAGGATCTAAACCAGGACTCAAACCAGGACTCAAACCAGGAACAAGTCCAAGAGGGGTCTGGACTCACCACAGATCCGGGCCAAAACCAGGAAGACTCTCGGGACAAGGACTTGGACGTTCAAACTGACAGAGTTTCTTCCTTCCAGCACACAGAGACACAGGGGGAATAGTGAAGATTTGTCCCATCTTGTTGCCTCTATAGTGTAAGACTTTTAAAGATATGGACCAAACAAGGACTTAAGTCATAAACTTCATAATTTGCAGAACCTAAACTGAAATAATTCATGTTAAAAAAAAAAAAAAGTCCACCTCATGTGTAGGATTTTTTTTTTTTTTTTTTCAATAAGAAGAATGATGCTTCAGTCATCAACAATATCCAAAACTAAAATCTTGTAACTGTTGAAGTGACAAGGTCTATTCTCCTACAACACATGTGGCAAGACCCGCGGGCCACATCCGGCCCGCAGAGCCATTTTATGTGGCCCACAAGGGGTTAAAAGGTATAATTTATTATTATGTTGTGACTCTGTGCCGCTACTACATCTCCAAATGCGCCACAGTTTGCATCTCGCCAAACAGAGAGGCCAAGAAAACTCATCAAATTTCCCCAAAAATGTCCAAGAAAAGAAAAAATTGATGCAGAAGGACGGCTATTTCATGAATGTTACTGAAGGAGTAATGTGAATGTTTTAACTTAAACCTTTAAATCAAATCCAATCCACTTTATTTCTATAGCACATTTCATAAACAAAACTGTTTCCCAAGTGCTGCACAATACAGATAAAACATATCCAATAGAAATATAAAGCTCTACTTAACTCTACTAGTCCTCTTTAAGACAATAAAACTAGTAAAAATCAAATAAGAGCAAGAATACCAGTAAAATAATAAAAATGTAAAAAACATAAAAATAAACAAAATGAATAAATATGAAATCAAAAATCAAATACAGACTTTTACATTTTTGTAACACATCGATATTACAGTTAAAGTTGAAGTCTTAACTTTACACCTGGCCCTTTGATGACAAACATGATCCAAATGTGGCCCTTGGTGAAAATGAGTTTGACACCCCTGTCCTACAATATTCCTCCAACCACAACCACAAACTGTGTAGGTAAACAATAAACTTAATCTGACTCCATCTCAATTAAACAAAACAAGAATACACAGAGGCATGTGATGTTGGATGACCAAACTCAGCTGCCAAATCATTTTAGACCACTGAGTATTTGTTGCTTTTTGGCGTAAAAACTTAAACAGTGACATCTCATAATAGTACATCTGCTGGCAGAATCGGACAGTGCCTTTGGTTTATAAATGTGCTTTTATTTTGTAGGAGCTGGTCTCTGGTATTATATTGTGGTATAATATTATAACTATCTACTGTGATTGTTATTCATTTGTATTGCTGTCCTGTGGAGTATTTTGTATTTATGACTTTGTACTTTGTTTTGTATGTGAAAATAAATGCAACTGAAACTATTAAGGGATCAATAGTTATTTCTGTTTATAATTATTACACTACAAGTTGTATAATATTGTATAGTAACAAATTTTAAATATTATAAACAACTATGGGCAACAAATGGGCTTCCATACACTATGGGCCTTGATAATATCTAAAAAAACAACAACAACAACAAAAAAACATTCAACTGTAAATCGGTTCCTCTTAAATTTAATGTCTGTCAAATGCTTTTCTCCATGGAGATGTTATCATTTTATCTGGAATGTTTTCACAGTATGGCATCTATCATGGAGAACAAACCAGACCAAGGTACAGGTCAGATCTGCGGAGAGGCAACCCTGCTCAGTCAGAATGCCTGTTTTTCTTGGTATTTTTGAGCTATAAACCACCTGTAATTTTATAAATGTAAGGTAGAGCTGCAAGTGATGGACCCACAACCAGAAAGTTATATTCAATGAAGATATTTTAAAAAGGTCTGCAAGCAAGTCAAAGAAGACAGTGTATAAGGGCTGTGCACATGGAAATATAATACAGATTTTACATTCATTTATTTGAACATAAACTTACAAACACTAGAGGGCAAGTGTAAACATAAGAAAATGTGGCATAGTAATATAAATATATCAATTCCATATCAAATATAAAATAAATACAAAAATAAACAAATAACATTTTTACATTGAGCATTTCATCAAAACAACAGGAATTTAGCAATCAGGTGGGAGGTGGCTTTACCTGTTTTCCAATTTTCCACTGTGGTCATGGAGCTATAATACAATTTAAACTCATTAATAAAACAAGAAAATTATTGGTTTATGGTTTGGTTTATTCCCTCTCCATTTGACGCAATGAATATGGTATTTTGCCAAAGCAAAACAATATTTACAACCATTTCTGCTGTTGAAGAATCCAAATTGTCCATGGAAAATAAAATGTGAGAAATCTTGAATACGGGGATTTTCATTTTTAGATTTACCCAACTTCTGACATCTGACCAGAAGACTTGAAAGTGAAAATCTTATTATAGATCCATTGTTGTGTATCTGTGGAAGATAATTTGTTCCATCGGATTTTGAATCACTTTCTCACTTTGAATTTTTTAACTCTGAAAAAAGATGTCTGAATTATTTTTATTCTGAGATTTCAGTAAACTTTTTCAATATATTTCAAATTCAAAATAAAAATTTCACCTTTTAAATTTTCAGCACATATATTTTCATGTGCTCAAATTCAACTGTCAAAATTCAGAGTCTAATTTTCACAGCAAAGAGCCAAGAAGCAAAGGCAGAAGCAATCAATCATGTGAGTGAGGAGGAGAGAGTTTCTTTCCATTTGGCCGTTCTCATCTTTGGGAGAGGCATACACTTAACAAAAGAAAGAAATGAGGTTTTGATGAGGATAATTCTGACCAATTAAATTGGCTCCCTACACCATTTCCTGCTTGTTACTAAGGGAGCACTTACACTAGGACTTTAGAACCGTACCATGCTCAATCACGATTGCTGTGGGTTCTATGGCTACACTCACACCTGCACAACCCGAACCGGACCACAGCCCAATGACGTCATCACACGGTGCTGTTGTTTATATGTCACACAGCAGAGCTAATGCTTTTAGCAGGGAAAATAAGTCCAACGATATGAAATATTTATTAAATAGTGAAACAGATATGACTCCTGATGTGATGCGCGCTCCTCTGGTTATATGGATATGAACAGTGCAGAATGAGGAGAGCCAGAGATGAGAGGCTGCAAAACGTCTGTCTCTGTCACATTCTTCACTGAAGGTAAGCGTGAATTCACCATGTGTTTTGGAGCTGAGTTTGTTCACTGTTTTACTCATATGAGTAACATCAGCGCGCACACAGGACTCGTATAGTAAAGCAGTGTGCCATGCTTTGGCCTACCTCCTCTAACCGGGCCAAAGTCCCAACTGTGCCATGCCTGGACATGGTATGATTGCACTCACACTGGACAAATGTACTGCGCTTTAGGAGCCATCCATGCTTAGGCATGGGTCTAAAGCAGACGTAGTGAGTGCAGCTTAAAGGTTGTATAGAGGATTTTCCAAGGAACGAGAAATCCAGCGACTGTTTGTCCTTTTTCAAATGTTGCGCATGCGTGAAACCACCCCCCCTCCCCTACAGCTCCTCTACGTAGAAACGCCTCCTCCCGCCTCCTCCTTACGGCAGAAACAGGTTTGTTTACAGCCGGTGCGCTGCACATGACTTGTAAACAACTAACTACAGTGTTGGTTAGGCAAGACGGAGAAGTGAGGAGCGGGGGGAGCGGGTGCGCGGACATTTCGTGCGCGCGGACGAGAAGTGAGGAGCAGGGAGAAGAGCGGAGCAGGAGAGGGAGAGAGAGAGAGGGAGCAGTGCGCGGAGATTCCATGCCCGGAGAAGTGAGGAGCAGGGGGAAGAGCGGATCAGGCAGCGGGGAGAGGAGCAGGAAAGGGGTGCAGAGAAGGTTGCGCGGAGATTCAGTGCGAATGAACTAGCTACAACACGCAGCAGCAAGCGGACTCTTTCTTTGCCTTGAAAATTACGTTTTCAGACATAGGATATCGCTTTCGTGTCCTGAAAAACGTTTGACTAGCTCTTGGAAATAAAGTACGTTTTCATAATAAGCAGAAGTTTCCTGTCCAGGAGTAATTTGGCGACCAATGCGTCAGTCTTTAGACCCTGCGTCTGCTTCAGTTGCGCCATCGCTGGAATGAATCTTCAAGAATCACCTTAGTTTGGCTTCGCTGCTTTTCCCCTTGTCTTCTTCTTTCAGCAATCTCAAAAACGGATTTTCTTTTGCGGCTAACTGCTCCTGGATTCTTGTCTGCCATTGCAACAAACTTTGTGCTAACTGCGAGGAAGATATAGGTAAAAAAAGCCGCTAAGAACTGTTGCGTTGGTGGAGTAAACAGCGTCTTGCATCTGTGGACTGCATGACAGGCGTACGTAAACCACGTACCGGCGGCGCGCAGGCAAGTCAGTTACGCTAGAAACGTAGGGAGATTGATTGACAGCCTGTCAGCTAACAGATAACGAGGCAGTGTCGTTATCTATTGGCAAATGTTTATCTGGCCCCACCACGTCCAGAGTTGATGAATTTTTATTCTCTTTTTTTTGGTCATCATAATTACAAGGCTACTGCATCTCTATAATGCTATCATTGACA
This sequence comes from Boleophthalmus pectinirostris, assembly GCF_026225935.1. Classification (NCBI taxonomy): domain Eukaryota; kingdom Metazoa; phylum Chordata; class Actinopteri; order Gobiiformes; family Gobiidae; genus Boleophthalmus; species Boleophthalmus pectinirostris. The sequence goes on along the minus strand of NW_026570970.1, from coordinate 33,707,451 downwards.
ATTTGAAACAAAAAAAAATCCTCCATACAACCTTTAAGTTAAATTGGATTGATTGCTTTTGCCTTGGCATTTTGGCTCTTTGATGGAAATTTTTTTCACTGAGCATTTTACTCTCTGAATTTTGACTGCATTTAAGGGCTAGAGAATATTTGGGCTGAATATTTACAAGGTGATATATATATATATATATATATATATATATATATATATATATATATATATATATATATATATATATATATATATATATATATAAACACTTTGAAAATGTACACTTAAAATTTCAGTAACTAAAATTCTGAATAAAAATTATTCACACATGTTTTTTCAGAGTTAAACAAAATTTAAAGTGAGAAATTCAACAGCATTTAAAATTAAAAGGACACTAATGATCTTCCATATGCGTCTCTGTCAGAGCTGACAGTGAGTGATCTCCTCCAGACCGGATCTCTGTGGCGCGGCTCTGACTCCCGGCGACACACCGATGATCCTCCGCTGCTCTGCCCGCCTCAGCTCGCCTCATCCCCGCTGTGTTTAGCCCCATTCCTCCGTTCCTTTCATCTCCACGGTCATTGCGGGATGCGGACATGTCTTGACCCATCCCGAAAGCGATGTATGGGCCGCGCACGGAGAGGACCGGGCCGGCGGAAAGGGAGCTGCTGACTGGGAGTGATCTAGCCGGGATTGGAGAATGGATCCTCGGCTTACCTGCGATGGGAAGCCGGTGACCGTGTCCTGGATCCTCGGGTCTGCGCTCATTATTTCCTCCCTGGCTCTTTTTGTGAGCTGTCACGGCGCATGCAATCACAAAGTGCCCGCTCCCGATGAAGTAAGTCGCTGTCAGCAGTCTGCAGTCTGTAAGAAGAACATAATAAGATTTTATTAATACTCCCATGGCCCTTGACAGCTAGCGGGCTAAGCTAACTAGCATGCTAACTCTGGTCTTTCTTTATTAACGCTTAGTAACTATTAAAGTGTTGAATTACTGTTGGTTAAAATACCCCCTATAAATTCAAGGACTTTTTATACTTTGTCACTGATAAACCATGTTAATTTTGCCTCGTTATTTAATCATTTTTGGCAATATTATCTTCTGATTTTGTGTTCGCATATAAGCTACTATTAGACAAAATGGGTATTTATTTCTATTAACACCACAATATTTTGATGACAACCACCTTAATTTGACTATTACAGATTGTTTAACATGAGTATGGTTCTGTTACGAATTTTTAACCACATTTTGGACACTATAAGACTGTCAAATGCAATAATAATAAATCTATAAATTGAATATAATTGTCAAATGTTTAAAATTATGGGCTATAAATAGTTGATATTTTTTAATTTTGCAGTTCCATGAAAAAATCCTCCAGTGATGATGACTTGTCTTCTGTGATTTAGCGTTTACTTTTTTCATAATTGTCCAAAAATATTTAGGTTTTTATGAAATGTTTTCGCAGGTGGTCCATGTCCACCTACAGCACGAGCGTTTGACAAAGAGAAGTTCTGATGAAGATCTGCAGCTGAGAATAAAAATCATTTATGACCAAAGCGTTGACCAGTAAGTGTTAACGTTTAAATTTTTTTTTTATATCCTGTATGCTGCTTAGTGGAAATTTGATAGTTTTGTCTAATATTTCTTATACTTTATCCTTCTAGGCTATCTGCTGACAAGAGGAGATTGGTAAAAGTGAGTAGACTTTTGAAATAAAAAGTAAATTTTTGCTATATAACGTCATTATAAATATAACATAATTATAAAAGTATAAAAACAGTACGTGTATTTAGATGACAGTAGTGATGTCATCAGTACTGTCATCAGTACTGTCATCAGTACAGTACTGTACTGTATGTCGCTTGTTTTTATGTCACAAACTTCAAATAGGAAAACAAAACAACTAAATATTTTGAACATACGTCTAACAGATCACTTATGATATTACTATATTGTTATTATATGTTAGCCCTGGCAGGTCAAACTGATCGGAGTCTTCAACAGGAATATCAAAACACGCAAACATATCAAAAAACAACAAAATGCTAATTACATTACTACATAAAAGTACACAACAAGTTGTAGAGCCTTGGCCACTGTAGAAAAGATCTTTCACCTTTTTCTAAACTAAAAGTTTTTTTTCTCATCCTAAGTTAATTTTTGTATATCTTCATTTAGGATAAGCTTTTTCCTCAGGCTATTGATTATCTGCAGAGAGCCTTCAGCGTCAGACACAGAGTGGGACCAGTGCTTCTCAGCAGGTAAAAAAATATCTCTGCTCCATCAAAGGTAGTAAGGCGATACCTTATGCAAAATTAACAATTGTATGTTAAATGAAAGTGCTGTTTCTAAATTAATATTAAAATAAGCTCTCCTCAAATCACCCGCAGACAATGTTCCACAAACCAGTACCTGAGGAAGAGAGATGACCCTCACCGATACTGTCAGGGCGCCTGTGCCGAGGTCACCAGATGTGGACCTGTCATCGTCCCACAGCACCACCTGCAGGTCAGTGAGAAAAACACTGGATGTAGGTGCTGGTACAGAGATGACTACCCAGTACTTGAGTGATTAACATTCACAGCAAGGAGGTTCTGGGTTCAACTCCCCTGCCACCTGGGTCTTTCTGTGTGGAGTTTGCATGTCTCTGGGTTTCCTCTGGGCATTCTGGTTTCTCCCATCAACCCAAAGCATGCACCTGAGTAAAATCCTCCGGCTAAGGTAGTCCTGACCAAGACTAGCTTAAGATCTGGAGATGGGTCCCCGGGCGCTGTACTGTGCTGCCCACTGCGAAATGCCAGTTTGTTAGAATAGGCCTTAAAATAATTTTTTTTCTTGATATTGTCTTTGCAGCAGTGTAAGGTGTGCAGTGAGCCGGGGAAGTTGGGGAAGTCGTGTGGTCCCACTGGTCCAGCTGATGGTTCTGGAGTGGAGGATTCCGACTTTGTGCTTTATGTGAGTGGCATCACCACTGAGCGCTGCGGGCAGGAAAACATCGTCGCCTACGCCGCCTACTGCCAACTGGAGGCACAACTCGACCGGTGAGAAGCACGTCTGCAGAAGTGCTGATGCGCTAACAAAACGCAAATATCAGCCCGATATATTGGCCAACCTATATATTGGTCACTCTAGTCACAACTTGATTCCTGGTCTGTGTTGTAGATGACAACAATAACGATGAATGTATATTATTAATTTCCATATTTGATTTGTTGTTTTTACCATAATACCAGTGACACTTGATTTTCGGTGTTCCATATGGATTTTAATGCCCCAGTCATAATAAAGCACGGCCAACATGGTCAACTTTGTCTTATACTTGTTCAGAATCAGATCAGGGCAAGTCTAAATTTTGTCTCAAAGTTTCCACCAATACTTTAAATCACTATCTACTTTCTATTCTTGTGTTCTGTTGAAATATGCTCATAATTAGAACAGCTAATGCTACTGCTAATATGTAGTTTTTTTCTCCTTGTCCACAGACCCATAGCAGGATACGCTAACCTGTGTCCAGCCATGATCTCGTCTCAACCGCAGGAGTTTGAAGGAATGCTGTCCACTGTCAAACATGAGATTATACACGCTCTGGTCAGTACAACAGACTACTAATCTCTCTGACTGGAATGTGTATGCCCACCCTGTCTTACTGTGGCAGAGTAGTTATTCTGTTTCTTTTTCTCAGTAAGGAGGTTGTGGGTTAGACTCCTGATCTCTTTGTTTGTACAGGGTTTTTCGGCGGGTCTTTTTGCTTTCTTCCATGATGATGAGGGCAGACCGCTGACTCCTCGCTTCGCCAGTGGACTGCCTCCCTTCAATGAGACGTGAGTCCGAACCTTTGAGTTTCCTGCAGTGACTTTGCAAACCTGACTGTCGCTACTTTGTTTACAAATGTATATGATACAATTCAATTAAATGTATTTTTCTAGAGTCCAAAATCACAACAAGATAATTGATTGAACCAACAAAAAGTTAGACAAGTGGAGTTAATATGATTAAGTGAGGTACAGGAGCTGGACCACGCCTCAACCTCCACTCCAGCCAACTACAGCTTATCTCAACCACGCCTTCAATTACCCAGAAGCCTATTTATATGGCCTATCCGGACAACACCGTCTGTGTCCCTCCCACCCCCTCCTTCTCACCTGTGTCTTTCGTCCATCCTTCATCTTGAAGGAGAGGGGTTCCGATTCAGCTGGGTGACCATTTTGGATTGGAGATGATTCCCCCACCCTGAATCTCCCCCCAGCCATCACATCTATCCACCATCAATGAATATCTTATCGTATTCTACTGTTGTAGTGTGGTCCTTGCTGGTGAATCAAACAGTGAAACAGACATTGGTCAATAACAGGCAGGCAATAGCAGAAGAGGCAGCGAGCAAAACAATTTGCAAACAGATTACACTCAACCAGAAGTGACGTCTTTCCTTGTCTCTTGTAGTCTGGGCTTGTACCAGTGGAGTGAGTCTGTGATCCAGAGAGTGACCCGACTGTGGAACACCAGAGGAGGACAAATGCTGCAGCACCAGGTCCATGTGCTCGTCACCCCCAGAGTCAGGGTGAGGAACTGCATCTCTGTTTTATAAACCAACTTATACATACTACATTCTAACTGCAGTGTGTTCACTTGGCGATGTGATTTTAGGAGGAGGCACGGAGACACTTCAACTGTCCCATTCTGGAGGGGATGGAGCTGGAGAACCAGGGAGGAACAGGAACTGAACTGAATCACTGGGAGAAGAGGCTGCTGGAGGTAGCCATTTGATTCTGGGCTGGGTTTGTGAATGAATGTGAATGAATTTATTTCAAACATAAAATCTATAAAAACACAAGTCATGTCACAAATAAAAATTGCAAGAGCAGTTGCAAATCAAAACAGTACATATTATACAGAGGTTATTGAGCTGCAAGTTTGTGCAAAAAACAGTGGGAAGAAGTATAACTTAATATATTGGTAATGTGCTAATGTGTGCATTGTCTCACCATAGTAACAACTAAACATTCCTCCATAGACATACATGATCTTCCACCCTCCTTAGTATCACTGTAAAGTATCAAGAGACAATAATACTTAATAAACAATTAAGATAATAAACTAGTGATAATAATAAAAAAAAAAATAGTAAATATATTTAAATGTTGTACTTTCTGTGTAGAATGAGGCTATGACGGGCTCGCACACTCAGAATCGTGTGTTTTCGCGGCTCACTCTCGCACTCATGGAGGACAGCGGCTGGTACTGGGCCAACTACAGCCTGGCACAGAGGCTGGACTGGGGACGAGGTCTGGGCTGTGACTTTGTGATGAAGAGCTGCAAGTTCTGGATGGACAATCAGAGAGAGAGGTGAGGAGCGCAGATACAATGAATACTATACTTTATACAGTTTAATCCAATTTAAACGGTCATGATAATATGATATATTCTGCAGAGAACTAAATCTCCCTGTTTATAACTTGCCTGTTGTATTAGTTTAACAGTTTGTATTTCGGTCTTCTTTTTAATGTTAATGCTACTAGGTATTTATTTGTCAAAAAAGTGCAAATATCCAGTTTTCCAAAATGGTTAAGTTCTAATCAAAAGATCGATTTAGAGTAATATTTTTTTGGAGGTTGTTCATATTGGATAAAATTATGTTATTTTTTACGATTATCCCATAACAAAAATGCAATTAAAACACCTGCTCCCCACTAGGGATGGGCATGATTAATCGATAATTAGTCATTAAGAATTTCATCGATTACGTTAATTTTAATTGACAAACCGAATGTAGGTTGCTGTTCGTAGCGTGACCAAACAGGGGTCCGTACATGTATCTCTGCACTTAGAAGGAGCGAGACACAAACAGTAGGTCAGCCTGCAGCGTGCCAAAGCACAAATGTGTATTTAACGATGATTTGGACAAGAAATTCCACGCTTTCTGTTGCGTTCGGGACAAGTGGGAGTCCATGTGCACAGTGTACAAAGCAGCACATATGTTTCGGTGTCCAGTGGGAAAAAGCTTTACCAGGTGAGAGTCGCTCAATGTCGATGACGAGTCCCCACCTCCCACTCCCCATACAGTGTCCTGGTTTTGACAAACGCAAATATGGTCACACTAACCTGTATTCCACTGAATCATGTCTTTTAATCTGACAGAAATTGACCGCATCAGCGACACAAGAGCTGTAGTTTTATCTTCGCTGAGTTTATGCAAATTAGCGATGCGGTTTTAAGTTTCGTTTCTGTGAGAGTTGCGCAAAACTGAATTAAACACATTATAATGTCAAACGGATTGATGTGGCTCGAGAGTCGTTACGGTTTATATGTCGTAAAGTTGAATTTATTTATGCAGATTAGTAGTGCAGATAGTAATAATAATGATGATCATTTTAATATAAAAACGTTAATGATTAATCGATAATCGATCGTTAATTCTTCCAACGATCGATTAAGAAAATTTCATCGAATGCCCATCCCTACTCCCCACTGTTGTTTTCAATTGTGTTGTAATCAGGAAGTGTTCCTCTGTGTTTTTAAGTCCTTACATCTCAGGTAAGATCATTCCAATAATTTATCATACTGAAAAAATGTAATCTTTTAGTGTACTGTTTTACTAATGTTTTGATGTTACTTGTTTGTTGCAGGAGACATTCTGTGACTCCGTTCTGTGACACGGTGCGGGCGTCTCCTTTGCAGCTCACCTGTCGACAGGATCAACTTGCTGTGGCTGTTTGCAACCTACAGAAGTATCCACAGGAACTGCCCCCGGAGTATCAGGTATCTGATCCAACTATAGTGTTCACATTGTTCCATTGTATGGCGTCATTATTTCAGATGTAGGTCAGGGGCCTTTATAACTCTGTTTCATTCAGGAACTGTGAATCTCCCACAACCAAACAACTTGTTTTAAAATGCTGAAATGATTTCTTTCACACATTTGTCATAAAGTCTTAAAGTCCTTTCAGTGGTAAGACTTTATAATAAATACACCTTAATTAGCCTTAATGAAGCATGAATTACATCTCAATTTACAATTAACAAATAGTTCATTAAGAATGATTAAGGTTTAGTAACTACATAAATAAAGGGGTAAGGGTTTGGAGTTAGTTAGTGCTGGCAGAGAAGACATTTCTGCCAGTTTTTAATTCATGTACACAGAATTTGAGTCATACTGTAGACTTGGTTTGGTCCTGTTCCAGACTTGGTTTAGTCTGGATTAGGTAAAATTATGGATATAACCCCAGTTTAGAACCTATGCATATGTGGTGACTGTCCAAGTCCGAACTCACCCTTTGAGTGATTCCAAACTTTTCACTTCCATGTTGTTGTCAGTATTTTGATCAGATCCCAGACATTGCTGCAGAGGAGCTGTCATATTTCGGAGGAGCTGTGGAGATCGCAGACTTCTGTCCCTTCAGCCAAGAGTTCAGCTGGCACCTGAGCGGAGAATACCAGAGGAACTCGTACTGCCGCGTCTCTGAAAACCAACCAGGTCTCTGCTCTTCAAAGATTCTATTAGAGCTGCACAATGTATTGAAATCAGGTCGAAATCACAAAAGCTGCAATTATTTTCTTTTGACAATGATCAGTTTTTAGGAGAGGTCTACAGCCAATCCTCTGTCTTTTTAAATTTAACAATTTTTAATGTGACAATGTAAAACCACACAGAATTTTCTAGCTCTAGCTCTAGTTCAAGAATCAAGATAAACTGGTATTTGTGCAAGTGATGCATAAGTGGGTTACTACTTCCAGTTATTCTTGACTACATAAGTGTCATGTGATGTTACCACTTCTTACATGTGTAGACTGGTGGAGGAACTATGGAGCAGAGCAGTATGGCCCTGAGTCTGTATGTCTGTACCAGAAGTCTGCGTTTGTGATGGAGCAGTGCACCAAGAAGATGAGCTACCCAGACTGGGGCTCCGGCTGCTACAAGGTACAACTGACTTTAGACCACGGCAGAGTCCAGACTAACAACCAATCTACACCAGTGGTCTCCAGTTCAAGTTTCCATGAGGTCCAAAACACATCCACATTGCAACAGCAGGGTCCACAAATAAACATGTTTTATTTCCTATTATTTACTTAGGAAGTGCAACAGTCTAAATATGACATATCACCACGTATGTTGACCTTAGAAGAGTAGAGGGCACTGTCAGTGTGATTTCATGAATGTGACATTCTGTTGTTTTGCACATTATAATAAAAGCAATACATAAACACCAGAGCTTATGTTTTAGAGTAGTCCCAAAAGCGTGTCTAACCCGTGTCTGTGCTGCAGGTCTCTTGCTCTCCTCAGGGCCTGGTGGTTCATGTCCACAGCCGTTCATATCTCTGCCTCAGAAAGGGGCAGCCTCTCAGTGTGAGCGTCAAAGCCAACGACTGGGTCTACAACGGAGTCCTCCTCTGCCCCAACTGCTCCGACTTCTGTGACCTCTGTCCCCTGCCCCACCAAGTCCCGCCCATCAACGCCTCCAGGAGCACCCCCATTGGTCAGTTTGTTTATTTAAAGAGCCTGGTCGTAATACTGTTACTATTGATAAAATGTGACTAGAGTTGCTGGAGCTGCTTAGAGTGTTCACCCATTAATTCAAACTGTAGAGTTTCAATCCCAGGGAAAACCACTGCATACTGTCATTGTACTCTTAGGCAAAACACTTGACTCTCCTTGCCTATATAAATGTTGTTTGTGAGTAATTTGTGGTGGTTGAAGGGGCCGATGGTGCAGATTGGCAGCCTTGCTTCAGTCAGTCTACCCCAAGACATCTGTGACTTCAGAACTACTTACTTACTTACTACCTGGCCAAAACTTTTCTGACTGTCCAATGAAGCAGGATGCATTATTGTTACAAAGGCCTTTTCCAGAAGCACAAAGTTGCTTTTGAATTCATGCATTTATTTTATTAATAGGCTGTGATGAGATAGCCACAGCTGCAGGTTGGAAGAAAATGTCTCAGATCCCATTGATGATCATTTTTTCAGTATCCTTGGGCAAGACATTTAACCCGTCTCGCCCCAAGTGTCTACTGTACATGCATGGGTGTGTAAATAGAGAATTATCCTTTAAGATCCTTTAATAAAGCACTTTGAGAGCCTTGAAAGGAGAAATGCGTTATATAAAATGTGAACAACACCATTATTTCCTCATATTTTCTCTGTATTTCAGATCCGTGCTCCAGTTCCCCGGGTTTGGCCATCACCCTCTGGCTCTTGATGCTCAACCTGCTCCCCCTAGTGGCCGGACTGCTGCTCTGCCACTGTAGCTGATAGACGTTGACAGGTTCACAGCCAAGACCATAGTAACACAAGGACCCTGCTGCCATTTTACACTCTTCGATGTAGCTCTTGTCTTAGGATTCAAAACCGCAAATTTTTCAAGTTTTTTGGTCTTTTGGCAATTTTCTATTTCTCAGGGCTCTTGCCACAGCATTAATTTCTTCTTCTAAAATGACTGTTAAAGTTTCAAGGAGTTTCAAGGACCATTTTTGCTAAAGCCCGATATTGACTTTTATTTATTTGGACCAGGATGAAGGAACTCATACTATCTCATTTCTTTATAGGACTTGTGACGTTGGGTAAATACTGTATATTTTGACTTTAAGAAGCTACTTAGAGGAGTGGCGACATGTATTCACTTAAAAACGTACTTTAATTCTTAGATCAGTTAAGGCAGGCAGTACTTTCACTTTTATTACTTGTATCAGATCGATACAAAAATCACTGGTCTTATCCGTCATTACTGATCAGAAATTTTAAAAAAAGGAAAAGAAAACAGGCGATTATAATTCTAATAATTAAGGCAAAAAGTTTTAATAACACAGTAGAGAAGAATGGATAATTTTCTTATTTTCTAATCTGGACAGTGGCCTTCACATGCTCACCAAAATATGATTCGAATCTGATTTCTGTCCATTTACTAAACACTTTCTTGTGTACGTCTATACTGGATTTGATCAACTCTTCAACTTAAACCAGGTCTAAAAAAAAAATCCCAAATTAATGTTTTTGAAAATCAGATTTGTAGCATTTAATTCATTTGTCTATGATTCAAACCTGCTGACTGATAAGGCCACAGTACTGTATTGGCGTTGCACTGCTGTAGTTCAATGGTGCTCTTGATTAAAACAGCTCTTATTTGTTTAGACGTTATTTATGAAGACGCTATTTTTATTAATGTAACTTGAGATTAACTTAACTGCAGATATTGATGCAGTAAGAATGGCAGCTTTAATCAACTTTTCAAACTATATATATGTAATTTATGTTGTGTTTCCTATACTACTTTACGTATCCAACTGTACTAAAAATTGTTGCTTAAGCCTCCCCTTTTTATGAAGTATTCATTGTATTAAGAACAATTTAGTGTTGTTTTTTTTGTATATTTCTTTACCTTTTTGATTAATTTTTAAAGAGGGGGTATTACGCAAAATCGACTTTTGGAGCTTTCTACCATGTTATAACATTCTCTCATGAAAAACATGCTCGAAGAGGTTTTAGATGTCATGCATGTATGTTTGAGTAATGTATTGATCTCTCCCAGGCCCTATTCAAACCCTCCTTATGGTTAGCTGTACGACTCTGCCCAAAGCTCAGCCCACAAGCCTACGTCACCCATGCTCCCACACGACAATTTCCCATAAATATTTAAAAAAAAATGGAAAAAAAACACAACAACTTGGCAAAGCTGATGCGATGTGCAGTAGTTTCATGTGTGAACATGCACTCAGACTGTGCTATGATGTCACTCTGCGGTAGCCTGATTCATCAGCCGGTTTCACTTTGTGGAAACAGTCTGACCTCGTAGCGTTAGAATTCGTTCTCTCAACGGTAGGCGGGTACTTTTTTTCATTTAACCAATCGCTGCTATTTGGTCGTGACGTATGTAATGCGCTGCTAACGGGGCTAACTGGTATATTAAGCTTTTTCCAGATCCTGTATGAAGAAGGGCAATAACATCTTTCCCCTTGATGAAATTCACCAAACATTCTCTTTATTCCGGCTTTAAATCCTTGATCTCGGGAATAGTTGCCAACACAGAATATATGGCTTTTCGCTGATTGGCTGGTGCCCAAACTCGTACTTCTGGGGTTTTTGTGAACCGTCTAGTGTATTCTGATTTCTGACCTAGTTGCTGGAGAGAAATCAATTTGAGTGGAGGTATTAGGTGGTGCCAGCCTGGCTAACTCTGAGTGGGACTCAGAGCGTAAAAAACAAAACTGGAACTAATTTGGATATATTGTTTTTGGCATATATTTCATTTTCAAAACAATACAAGGTAACATGGTGACCTGAATATGTTCTGTGTTAGCTGTTAATAACACATAGAAGTGTAATACCCTCTCTTTAACCATGAGATGCTAGAGTCACCAGAAGCAGAGGGATTCACAGGGTGCTGGGTCACCACACAGCATGAATACTCATTTACTGAACTTCCATATTATCTATTCATTATTTTTTTTAAGTTTTGTGATATACTTTGAATAATTTCATGAATGAGGTTCTATGTTTAGTAAGATTGCTTTGCTTTACAAGGTACACACTTCATACCCAAGGATGTCTCATGTGAAGGTTTTCTTATGATATGTGTTTCTACATTACCCTAAAAGTCTTTTGAATTCCTGTAGCTATCTAAGGTTTAAACACTTTCTGATTGTTAATAATGTTTAAATGTTGAAAGTGCATATGAATCTGCCAAAACATTATGACAACAACAACAAGTGACCTGACTATAGACTAGAATTTGTTTAGTCCTGGTTTAGTCCTGGCTTGGACCTGGTTTAGACTTGGTTTAGATTTGGTTTAGACCTGGTTTAGACATGAGTTAGACCTGGTTTAGACATGAGTTAGACTTAGTTTAGTCCTGGTTTAGTCCTTGGTTTAGTCCTGGTTTAGACTTGGTTTAGTTCTGGTTTAGACCTGGTTTAGTCCTGGTTTAATCCTGGTTTAGTGTCTAGTGTTCACAATGTTTTGCTTGATTTTCTACACCTGAACTGTGATTTTATTTATTTTTTCTTTTCACTACTTTAAAACTAACCTTAAGACTTTATGGCATGAGGCTGTGCAATGAAGGTAATATTTATTCATAACTTGACAACATCACTCAAAACAAAACAAATGTACTGTTCCATGTTGTTTACTGTCATAGCTCAATAACTCTGCTGACTTTTTTGTTTTCATCCAAAGTTTAAGGCAAACTGTGCTCCGTTTACTTTTCCAAATGCAGTTTTTGTCATTAATTTATTGCTATATTGTACTATACGCTTAATAGAAATGTGACTGTTCTTTATCTGATGTACGTTGAAAGTTTTCTTTTAAAAATCTCTAATGGCAGCCAATTTTGCACTGAAAGTCCTGAATGACCATGTACCGTGACTGAGAAAGTGGATTGTTAAATACATCAAACTTTGTCTTTATTTATTGTAATAATTTTTTTTTTTTAGTAATGCTTTTAAAATTCTCAAGGTGACTCAGAAATTTGTCTATCAAAATAAATGCTATCTGTAACTCTTTTTTTGGTCAACATTGTTTTGATGATTATAACTACAGTATTATCATTATTCTTTATGTGTACTGCTCATTTGTTTTGTTTTTTTTATAATTTACTGTGATGAATTTTATTGTTATGTCACTGTGTACAACAACAGACAGTTTTACCACAGACTGTATAAAAAAGTGTACCAAATGGACTTCTATATACAGTCTCTGGCTTTAACATGTATTTCATTTATTGTTTAACTATGATTAACATTTTAACTTTTTTCCCAGAATCATACGAAACATTATTTCCGGTAGTGAACAGAACGACAACAATCATATTCCAACATGTCTTTCCCATGAACTTCTTTAAGAGTAGTCCCACCCCAACTGAACTTTGCTCAAATCAACTTTGATATGAAACACTGCACCTGCACAGACATGAAGATTTGGTAAGTGGCACTTTTTTTGTTTAAGTTCACCAAATTCGTGCTTTCATTTGTAAAAGTGCGCAATTGAACAGATCTGTGGAGAGGTGACCAATCACAGTAAGCATGGATGTTTTTTGAGGTATTTTTCGGCAAGAAAAATATTTGTAATTGAAGAAATGCAAAATGGATCAGTTTAATTGAATACTTAGGGCAAGGCAATAATATAGTAACAAGACCTTGCTCAGAAATGTGACATAGTGTAGCTTTTAATGTCCATCTCATAATTTAGCCTAATGTATAAACTGTTAAAAGTTACCTCAAAGTGTGTACATTCTTATAAAACATGAACTTCTAACTAAGAAGAATTTTGTATATACACATACACATGCTTTTTCATTTACTGTGCACTTCTGCAATCATATTTTGATATTGTATAAAATTTTTGAAAAATATTCTAAAATGGTGCTGAGCCGGCACATCACTGGTTTATTGTTTTATTTGTGGTGCGTGATTTACACTGGTGGGCAAAGTACACCAAGCAATTAAGTTGTATCATCATGAAGGACATGAATTAAGGACACAATGCTTATCAAAGAATGTGAAGTAGCATTAGTGTTGAATAGTATTGTGTGAATAGTATTTGTAATATATTGCTATTCATGGTTTTCAGTTATGTATCAGCATTTTGAGGACTTTTGTCCTTTCAAAATATTTGGTTTCATATTGTTAATCGAAATGATGATCCGAATTTCTCATCATTCTAAATAAGACAATTATCGCAATTGACACAGTTTTCAAATTGTAAATACTACTATTAATTACAACCTCTTCGTAGAGCAAAATATAGAAAAATGTAGTATCTATAGTTTATAGTAGTGTTTTTTGTAGTAGTTCATCAGTGCACATTCAGTCTTCTCTGAAATGTTGGTTGTTGACATGTGCACTCTGAACAAAATCCTACTAACTATAATAATTTGTTTCATTAGATTTTGAAATTTAAATGCAGTTGAATTTCTCATTTGAATGTTTTAACTCTGAAAAAAAAACATGTTTGAATTATTTTTATTCAGAATTTTAGTTTCTGAGTGTACATTTTCAAAGTGTACAAAATTCAGAGTATAAAATTCACAGTGAAAAATATTAGCAGGAAATCAATCTAAAGTGATCCCATCTAACTTAGTAACAACAGGAAATGGTGAAGAGAACCAATCTGATTGGTCAGTATCCTCATCAAAACCTCATCTCTTTTATTTGTTAAGTGTAAGCCCCGCCCACAGATGAGAACAGCCAATAGGAAACGGCCTCTCCTTCTCACTCACACACGATCGATTGCTTCTGCCTTGGCATCTTGGATCTTTGCTGTGAATTTTAAACACTTGGAAAATGTACACTTAAAATTTCAGCAGCTAAAGTTCAGGATAAAAATACTTCAAACATCTTTTTTTCAGAGTTAAAAAAATTCAAAGAGAGAATTCAGCGGCATTTATAATCAATTCAATTCAAAATCTAATGGAACAAATTATCTTCCATACCAATTATTTAAGCATATATCACAAATGTAAGCACAATCAGAAAACTTACTATTAGATTATTATTTTCCTAAATTGTGCAGCCCTATTTCTAAAACTCATGGATAGTGATGAAATATTGTTTTCTTTCCCAAACTGACCAAAAAGACTGTATACTGTTCTGCCTTGAGAGGAAGATGGAGGATCCTGGTCCCAGCTGTGAGTCCCTCAAGAGTGAACACTCAAAGGAATTTATTATTACCTTCCAGGATAAGTGAGTTTCTTTAAGTGCATATGACAGATTACACTACACAATTTATTAAAACATAGTTAACATTATATGCAGTAGCTCAGTTGGTAGAGCATTCGTCCACTGATCTAAAGGTTGGCGGTTCGAATCCAGCTCTCGACATAAAACATCACAGGTTGAGTCAGTCAGACCCACACTTGCACCCACAGTGTGTGTGTGTGCTGTGTGTGTGTGTGTGTGTGTGTGTGTTGTGGAAAAAAAAAGTCAAAAATCAACATTTGCAAGCAAAACCACTGCACATACACATACAAAGTGACTGTTGTGTAACTGTGCTTGGGGGTAAAGATGGTGCCACTCAGATGTATCAACAGAAAGTAAAAATATAACCATATATTTATAATTTTGAGTCTTAATTTAAAAAAAAGACAAAGTAGTAAGTTTTTCAGACTTGGCAGCTCAGGTGAATAGGAAAACACGGCTTGCTATGGGTTGCTATGGTTGCAATAGAAAGTGAAGTCCCACCCCCAGAAGAAATGCTGAGCTTTTAGGGAGTCCTGGACATGGACAGTGACATATGTAGCTGTAATTGCATAGCTATTACCTAACAACTATAAACAAGGGCCAAAGCTTGTCTCATTTAGCTTTATTTGATGAGTAAAAATACTTGACAACACTTTATAAAATACATTTGTACTATCAGAAACCTATTGTCCTTGCTCATGAATTACATTCTGGATAAAATTGTGTGTATTGATGACATAGAGGGATTCCTTTTTAGAACATAACTCATAACAATTACTTCCTGTAACGTTCAACTTTCTTGCCTTCTAATGTCCTTTACAAACTGACAGTTGACTGATGTAAAACTAGGATATATATTTACCCCAGGTACTATCCCATCAGACGGAGTAATAATGTGAAAATGTGAAAACTGTCAAACACTTTAAACTTGTGAAAATATTTTCTCAACTGATGGAATTAAATGTCAACAGTCAACAGTAAGGAAAAAATCCTCAACACTGCTCCTATCAAAAGTGATCGCTCCATAGATCTTCCTGTAACTTTCAAAGAAGGACTTACTCATGAACCTGGGTGAGTATCTGGTTCTTGAGAAATGACTGTTTGTGAGGTTCAGCTTCCTGTTACATGCAGCATAAAAAAAAAATACAATTTTGTTTTAGATTGTTTGTCACTATGGCAATTATCCTAATTTTTCATAGTTTTGAAACCCATAGATAGGGTGGGCTTATACAGTAGATATCACAGCAATCTAGAATCCCTGTAGTTTAATATGGAACTGAAGTAGACAGATCAGGCAGTGGGTGGTGATCTGCAGGGACCATCAGTACAGGACCCAGCACCTGGACACATGAACCCTCAGGATATTATGATAGTGTTGTTCATTCCAGTGTAGCACAATCCAGTCTGATTATGCTTCTGTTGTAGGGAGTATTATACCTCTGATGACACACTCCGTGACTCCCAATGTGTTCCCAAGCCAGCCGAGAGACTAGTCCCTCCAGCAAGTCCTGAGCGACTTCAGCTTATATTTTCACAATAGTTTCAGAAAGTGATGCCATCATTCAAACCCAAAGATGCAATAGTTGTCAGTTCAAAACACTTTAAGACAAAAGGTTAATGTGGCAATTTTTTAGAGCCAGTCCCAAATATATAGTGAATATGTTTAACATTCATGGATAATAACTTTGGATATGGCATGCAAGATCAGAACTAACATGACTGGGCGTTGAAGACAAAGGTCAGGCATTTTACATGTGATGTTATTGTATTTCACCAGTGAGCCAGAAGTTGAAGATCCAGGACCTGAGTTAAATCCTAAGTTTCCCGATCAACAGTGGTCTCAGACTCAGCTGGATGCCATATTTAAGGTCTGTGTACTTCTCTGTCATTTAGGCATCTGTCCCACCTATTCAGAGAATGTCCTACTTTTTCATATATGCCACATGAAGTAAAGTGATCTACCAAAATCACAGCTCTGTTATGGGTGTTTCATGTTGGTCTTCTGCTATGCCAGTCTGTCTCTGTATGTGACTTGATAAAAATCATGAATAACATATGGTCATGCACAGTGTTGGGGAGTAACAGATTACATGTGCCGCCGTTACGTAATCAGAGTACAAATTATGAGTAACTGTATTCCGTTACAGTTACTGTTTCAATGAGTGGTAATTGGATTACAGTTACTTTGTTGAAATAATTCTATAAATTATTAAATATAAATTCTAAACCAGAACTAACACCAGGACTAAACCAGAACTAATCCAGGACTAAACCAGAACTAATCCAGGACTAAACCAGAACTAATCCAGGACTAAACTAGGACTAAAGCAGGACTGAACCAGGTTTAAACTAGGACTAAACCATGACTAAACCAGAACTAAAGACCTGGTCTAGACCTGGTCTAAACCAGGTCTAAAATCAGGAGTAAACCAGGTCTAAAAATCAGGACTAAACCAGGACTAAACCAGGACTAAACCAGGTCTAAACAACCTGACACCTAACAGTAGGTTGACATAATTTAAGATGATCTCATATAAAAAATAACTTCTCTATCAATAATATTTGTTTATATGGTGAAGGAAAAGCTGATCTTGTTACTGTTTTTAACAGACAAAACCTCTTATATTAAGATATCATGGTCTTTGTTTCTCTACAGCAAACAGTTGCTTATTCATGGAGACTTGGGCTCAGACAATTTGAAGACAACAAACAAGAATTTTCAGGATGTGGTTGCTACATTCATGTCGTTTAAAAAACATGACAATATCAAGTAATCCAAAGTAATCAGATTACGTTACTCACTTTAAGTGAATGGATTATGTTACAAACTACATTTTGGGGTGTGTAATCTGGAATCTGTAGGGGATTACATTTTAAAAGTAACCTTCCCAACACTGGTCATGCAGTTGTTATCTATGAGATTACATTTACTTCCATCTTCCACCATATTTAACAACTTGTCCTTTTTCTACAATTTCTGGTCCAAGTTAGCTTTAGTGTTTCTTTATGTTTTGTTATGTTTCAGCAACTGGAGGAAAAGATTGTCACCTTTGTCAGACACCATCTTAAGCAATTTCACCAGGGTCTGTGCACAGAATTCATAGATGGTGAGGAGAAGGAGGAAGAGAAGAATGTCAGAGAGGCTTTTTTAAACATCACACTGCACTTCCTGAAGAAAATGAAGCAAGAACCACTGGCTGAGCAACTGCAGAATAGTGAGTTTACTACTGTCAGAAACACTGTATGTTCATCTGGTTCTGTCTGAATTTTTGTTATAGTTTTTTTGTATCTTTTTGAGACTAAAACTAAATCAAAAATAATAATAGGTAATCATATAAACTAAAACTATATACATTTCCGTCCACTGAAAATATGACTTAAAGTATATTTTTGTGGAATAATAAAAATTAAACCTAAATATATGAAAGGAATGAGAGGAATCTAGATTATAGTGACACTTCAATCCAGATCCTCAACCAGAGCATAAACAAACTCCAAAAACACGCAATGCGTTGCTTGCAGAACTGGAAAATTAGCACTTGAATAAGAATGCTTGTTACCGGAATATAGCTATACACTGCACATTGTGAGGTAAAAAACATAAATAAATATAACGTGGAACAAGACTGAAAGTAAAGTAGGCCCAAGCTAACAACAAAGAACAGATAATATAACAACTCATTTGCATTAAACAACAAACACTTACTTGCATAAGACGCACACAATGCATACACTCAGAGGGCAGCAGATATACAAAATAGGCAGGTAATAATAGTCCGCGCTACTAAGCACTGCTGCTTGCAGCGGACTCTCCGACAGACTAACAACTAGCTGCACGCTGAAGAGTCCAAGGCGTCTTCTGATTGGACAGGAGTCCAGGTGAAGTGTGGTGCACGGCAAATGTGGAGCGAGAGTTAGTGTCAAAGTCTGTGGCGCCTAGTGACCACAATGGGGCCTTTTCTACAAGTGGACTCATAAAGGCATCAATAGTCTATTTGAAAGGAAACTTGTAATGTGTGTCCTTTTTTCCATTTGCGCTCAGCCTTACGGCACTGCTGCCTCACAGCTCATGTCTCCTCATTAAGCCAGGGCTCCAGCTTGATTTTGGGCTGCGTTGTCTTAAGAGGAGCCACTGAGTCCAGTACAATCTGACAGGTGTTATAAAACCAAGAGCTGAGCTCATCTGATCCATGCAGAGACAGAAGGATGTTACAGGCAGAGAACTGTGCGGCAGTGGATGGATTAGTGATCTAAGAGCGCTGAGCAGGAATGTGAGTTTCAACAATGTTACAAGGCAATGTTACAAATAACAAATATCAGAGAAAACAGTGTCACAGACCTCCAAATTAAAAACAGGCAAGGCATATGATAAAACTAAGTCAAGTATATGTCCACGCTCTTGTGTTGGGGCAGACACAGACTGAACTACGTTAAAAGAATCAGTCAGGTCCAGGAAATCCTTTACCATGAGTTTTTTCAGACATCAGACATGAATATTAAAATTCCCCACAATAAGAATATTTGGGCATAATCTCGGCCATAACAGCAGCAAAGTTTTTTATAAAATCCATATACTTGGGCGGTCTGTAGATCACTGCGTACAGCCTGTAGGGCAGACAAGCTCAAAAAAGGATAGTTTAAAACCAGAGAAAGTAGTGGGCAGAGAGACCAGTTTACACCTGTACCTATATACAGTGGCTACTCCTCCACCAAGGCCAGAAATGTGTGGCGTGTTAAAATAACAGCAATCCGGCAGCAATAATTCAGCAAAAGCACTAGCCTCACCAGCAGTCACCCATGTCTCTGCCACGCAGAGGAAATCTAATTCATTGGATACAAAGAAATCTTGGATAATAAAAGTCTTGTTTGAAGCAGTCATATTTATTTTATTGTATTTGATATAAAATATATATTTTGGATTTGTGGTTGAAAACCTTCTATGGATTTAAATGACTCAATTAGCACCACATTTTTGTTGACTAAAACTAGATAAACTACAATTAAATACTGACTAATACTTAAGATCATTTCAGACAAAAAGAATATAACATTTTTGTGTGTGTTTTAGAATGTCTTTCAGGAGTTTGTCAAAGCAAACTTAAGTCTCAACTGAAGCAAAGGTTCAGCTATGTGTCTGAAGGCATCAGTATGGATGGAAACCGCACGCACCTGAACCAGATCTATACAGATCTCTACATCACAGAGGGAGGGGCTGCAGGGGTCAACCAGGAACACGAGGTCAAATACATCGAGGCAGTGTCCAGGAAAAGATTCACATCTGAAACAACCATCAAGTGTGAAGACATCTTTAAAGGCCCCTCCCACAGACATGGGCCAATCAGAGCAGAGCAAACAGGAACCCAGTCACCACACACAAAACAACTGAAAAAGAGACCATCAGCACTAAAAGGCATGTTCACAAAGATCGTGCCTGGAATCAAGTTAGTAACAGACAAACAGGAACTGAACAAACCAGATGAATCAATCAGAACAAAACAGACTGGCAGTCAGGGGCCAATCAGAACAGTGCTGACGAAGGGTGTGGCTGGCATTGGAAAAACAGTACTTACTCAGAAGTTCAGTCTGGACTGGGCTGAAGGCCGGGCCAACCAGGACATACAGCTGCTGTTCCCATTCACTTTTAGAGAGCTCAATGTGTTCACAGACACACAGTTCAGCCTGGTGGGACTGCTGCACCACTTCTTCAGTCCATCCAAAGATCTCTGCAGCTATCAACATCTCCAGGTGCTCTTCATCTTAGACGGTCTTGACGAGTGCAGAATTCCACTGGACTTCAGCCGAACCCGGGTCTTGACCGACCCCACAGAGTCCGCCTCAGTGCACGTGCTGCTGGTAAACCTCATCAGGGGAAGACTACTTCCCTCCGCTCGCCTCTGGATAACCACACGACCTGCAGCAGCCAGTCAGATCCCTGCTGAGTGCGTCTCCATGGTGACCGAGGTGCGAGGGTTTGCCGACCCACAGAAGGAGGAGTACTTCAGTAAAAGGTTTGGAGATGAGAGTGAGGTTGTTATTTCACACATCAAGAAATCACAAAGTCTTTACATCATGTGCCAAATCCCAATCTTCTGCTGGATCCTCTACACAGTCCTGGAGCATGTGTTGAAAACCAATGAAGCTGAGCTGCCAAGAACCCTTACCCAGATGTACATCCACTTCCTGGTGGTGCAGGCCAAAGTGAAGAATCTCAAGTACGATGGCCGCTCTGAGACAGACCCTCCCTGGACTCCAGATACAAGGGAGATGGTGCTGTCTCTGGGGAAACTGGCTTTTGAGCAACTGCAGAAAGGAAATTTAATCTTCTATGAGCATGACCTGAGCGAGTGTGGACTGGACGCTGCAGCAGCCTCAGTGTACTCAGGAGTGTTCACACAGGTGTTTAAAAAGGAGCTAGGCTTGTACCAAGACAAGGTCTACTGCTTCATCCACCTGAGTGTGCAGGAGTTTCTGGCTGCTCTTCACGTCCATCAGACCTTCTTCAGCTCTGGAGAAAAATCTGCTGGAGCCCACATATTCCTCTGAAAGCCTTGAGCCTGAGACAGTCTTATACATCTCCGCTGTGAACCAGGCCTTACAGAGTCCAAGCGGTCACCTGGACCTGTTCCTGCGCTTCCTCCTGGGGTTGTCTCTGATGATCAATCAGAGCCTGCTGCGCGGTCTGTTGACTCCCACAGAAAATAGTTCACATTCAAATCAGAAAACCATTGAATACATAAAAGAATGCATCAATGAGGGTTTGTCTACTGAGAGAAGCATAAACCTGTTCTACTGCCTGAATGAATTGAATGATCACACTCTAGTGGAACAGATCCAAAAGACCATAACAGAGGGACGGGTTTCTAAATTAAGTCCAGCTCAATGGTCTGCCCTGGTCTTCAGCTTACTCTCCTCAGACTCAGAGATGGAGGTTTTTGATCTGAAAAAATACTCTGCTTCACCAACAGCTCTCCAGCACCTGCTTCCAGTCATCAAAGCAACCAACAAAGCAATGTGAGTGTAAATTTTATGAAAACCTGTTTTCATTCTTACACGTTAGAGTAAACTTGTGTCCTGCTGAGCCCCTCCAGTCTAGGAATGTGACCCTGTCTTTCTCTTGGGCCTCCTCCCTATTCCCTATTATAGACATTCAGCAGTATTTAAGGGCCCATATTACACTATTTCATGATCTATGTTATAATGTTGTTTCCTCATAAAAACATACTTGGAGTTGTGTTGCATTCACACGTGTTAAACACACAAACACTGCATATGTAGGATGAGTTCTTCTCTCAAACAAAAAACACTGTTCCACTGTGTTTTTAAACTCAATACACCTACACTAGAATCATGTAGATGATTTCATCCCTGGAATTGCTGAACTTTGAAGCTACAGCTATTGAAACTGCTTCACTCCTTGGTGCACTTGAAGATATTGGAGACTTTATACTGGAATTTCAGCTGTACAAAAGGTACAACAAGGCAAGGCAAAGACTTAAGGTTGTTCTAGTGCATTTTAGAGTAAAACTGTTCAACTGAGGCTAAAAATAGCTGTTAACTTTACATCTACCACATAATGACATCACATGGTATTTTAAGTCTTGAACATTCATTACTCGGTTACCCAATTACATGTGTGAATGAATCGTAAATCAAATCAAGACCCAACTCAAGGCATGTTATTTTTGATAAGAAAAAAATATTGTAACATGGTTAAAAGCTCACAACAGTTTTGCATACTATAAGACCTTGAAGTATTTTCCTCTATGTTTTAACAGTTTTCCAATCACCATCATTGGTTGTATTATAACATAAATTAAGTTACCTTCAGCTGGCCTTTGGCAGTTACTGACCCAAACGATAAAAAAGTACTAATACTTCTGTAATTAATTTAATCAAAAGTTGAATACAAAAATTGTAATTCATATTTCCGTCTCATTTCAGTCTGAGCAGCTGTCTCTTGTCCTCGAGCTGCTGTGGTCGTCTATCCTCAGTGCTCTGCTCAGAGTTTTCCAATCTGACACATCTGGATCTCAGTGACAATGACCTCGAGGACTCAGGAGTAGAACAACTGTGTTCAGGGCTAAAGAGCACCTCCTGCAAACTGAAGACTCTTTGGTAAGAAGAATAAAGACTCAAAAGAGTCTGTGTGTAAAATTTTCATTTGCAATGTGCATGCAACATCAAACAATTGTAATAATTTTACAAAACATTTTTTGTCAAATCTAAGCAGTTTAATTTGCCTTATAACTTAAATATTCATTCATACACATTTAAACAAAACATAGAACATATAAAAAAACACAAACAGTGAGGATCAAACAGAAATACTCAAAAGACTTAATTTATGGCACTAGATCATCAATTAAAATCAATAAAAAGCCCTTCTGTAAAAATGTGTTTTTAAGCGATTTGCTTGTCTAACACTTTCTGGTAGAGCATTCCAAAGTTTTGGAGCTCGGGCTGAGAAGGCATTTGATGGTTAAGGGCTGATTAAAATAATTTTAAAATCAATATGATAACACACACTCAATGTAGGGGGGACCAATACTGGAGTTGAATTAACTGAAGGCAGTAACTATACTTTGAGTTGATCCCTGAGTAAAGGGCGTTGCAATAATCACTCCTTGAACAAATGAAGCAGAGTATATTTTTTCTACGCCAGGTTGGGATAGAAATGGCTTCATTTTTGTCACAAGCCTTAACTGGAGAAAACAGGATTCAGTAACTTTGGTAAATTAATGATGAAAAGAGAGTCCAGGATTACTCACAGTTGTCGTTCCCAATCCTTTTATTGTACCCTGGATTTTGTAGCTGCCATAATGAGGGGGAATGTTTACATTCCAATTTGAAGGATCTCTGTTTTGTTTTCACTTACCTGAAGAAAAGTTTGGGACATCTACCTCTTGATGTCGGCAATTACATACTCGATCATATGGCAACCAGGAATAGGAGAGGTCAAACCTAGTCCAAATCCAGATTAATTCCTACCCCGTGTTTGGTTAATCTTTTCTAGGCATATAATATTTTATATTGGGCAGAGCAAGTGTCCCTTTTTTTTGGTTTGCAGAGCCATTGGTATAGAAATGGGACTATAGACATCTTTATTGTATTTACCTTTTTCTGCAATCATGTTTACTCAATTTATCCAAATATACCTGATTTTGGTAATATTATCTACTACAATATCTTAAATGTTAGAGCTCTATTGAATTCCAAGATCGATCATCCCTTCATCCCTTTCAGGAACCATGTAATGTTCAAACTGTTCAGAACAAAAAATTGAGAGAGAATTAAAATCTCTTTCTCTTTCAGTCTGAGTATGTGTTCCCTGTCCTCGAGCTGCTGTGGTCCTCTGTCTTCAGTGCTTTGCTCAAAATTTTCCAGACTGACACATCTGGATCTAAGTTACAATGACCTCAAGGACTTAGGAGTGGAGCTGCTTTGTTCTGGACTGAAGAGCACTCAATGCAGAATGACGATACTCAGGTGAGAACAGAGAAAACCTTCATCTCTGAGGGGTAATTCAGTTTATAGTCACAGATCACAGCATGTCATTATAGCTCTTTATTGTAGAACATCATGAGCATTGTAAGCTGCATAGACTCTCTGCGCCTCCACCATGTCCACATTGACCTCTGGGTGCAGGTTTTGTCACAGCAGCTGTGGTCCTACTCATGTCCACCACCAATTCCTTGGTCTTCATCACACTGAGCTGAGTGCGGTCAGACAGGGGTTTGTAGACGAGGTGTGAGCAGGACCATTATGTGGAAGAGTGGCTACTGGAGTGGCATGATGGTTAAAAAAACAACTATTGAATAAATTTGCCTTGTCCTCACTGCCATCAATGCCTCTGTTTATATTCATTAAAGGCAATATAAAATCCACTTAACCATGTTGTAATGATGTTCCTTCACCTTTATCTTATACAGAGTTGTATTTTGATTGATTCATACTTTAAGGATACGTTTAAGGATTGAGTACTTGAGTAGAAAATGTTGGTTTTCATCTACCCTGTATCTCCGCCCATTTTTCTGTATTTATTTGTGATTATTTAAATAAAAATTCAAATGACAATACGCAGCTTTCTGCAATGAAGTACAAGTATGAAGAGGCAGGGTCTATCAGTTCTGTACTTTTGAACAGGAAGTCATTTCTATTCTTGAGATGTTTTAGATCAATGTTGTGAATTACTTATAAATTTCACTAGCGAGGACCACACTGCAAAAACAGTATACAAAAAAAGATATGCATTGATGATTGATATGGATATAGGGGTCTGGGTGGTCCTGAATTGACTGATAAAGCTCCCATCTTGAATCTCTACTCATCTCCCTCTATTCGTATCATTCATCAATGCATATCTTTATTGTAGTATTCTGTACATGGCAAAAGTGGAAACAGATATTGCTGTCAGGATAAAATTGTAAAAATGAGGCTTGTGGGTAATCAGAGGCAGAGGTGAGCTGCGGTTTTGCTGGAGAGGAGCAGTAGAAGGGTGAGGCATGATCCTAGTCCTGAACCTCAGTGAATCATACTACAAAACTATATTGTACCTGTAACATTTCATATTAAAATATATCTACCTCTGCCTTTATGTCATGATGTTATCTTACATGCTAGAAGTACCTCAATGGTCTATATGTTTATATGCCAGTATTTGCACTTTATGAATTGCACTGATATTGTTTTCAAATAGCCACACTAGTGTGTTATTTCAAAGTTACTTGTGACAATGACAATAAATCCTTGAATGTCTAAAAAAGGATGTATGTGTAATGCTGTGCATGTTAAATGTACTAAAATACTAAATACCAAAAAAGCATCATATTACTTCTTGTGTGCATTTCTCCAGCTTGAATGCTTGCAAGCTGTCCCAGAGCTGCTGTGGTTCCCTGTCCTCAGTCCTCCAGTCCTCCAGTCTGACACACTTAGAGCTCAGTTACAACAACCTGAAGGACGCAGGAGTGGAGCTGCTGTGTTCTGGACTGAAGAGCGCCCCCTACAAACTGAAGATCCTCAGGTGAGAACAGCATCAGTATTAAGGAGGCTGTGGTCAATACAAATGTTCTTGGTTCCATTTAGGTGTTTTTACAAAAAAAATGTTGAGCGTGACAAATTGAAAGCATTTGGCTAGTGCTAGTTTGCTTGTGACTGTAAGCCCATGGGGGGGTTCAATAGTTCACATAGACAGACAGAGGTCAGTTGAGGTGATGTTCACATTCCTAGTAAGGTATTCTAACAAAGGTATTATAAGCCTTTCTGAGACTATAAGTGATATTTTCCAAAGACACACAGCTGTTCATTTCTGAGTACCATCTTGTAATGGGAGGGGAGGGATCAGACTTCCAGGTGACTGCAATGCATTTTCTTGCCACTGCCAATAATATTTCCAAAAATTGTATTTTATATTTTATTTAATGGTTCCATTTTCTCAAAATTTCCAAGTAGGCAAAATTCAGGATCAAGAGGTAGTGAAATTTTTGTGATTGTGCTCTTTAATATTTTCTATGTTTATTTTCTTTTCCGCCATTGGGTGCCAGACTGGGTGCCATTCCATCACTGTCAACCTGGTGTCCCTGTCAGATTTAGTTGTATGGGTACAGGAGTGCTGTAGGCCTAGATGTTTTCACAACTTGTTGCTCTGATGATCTGGCTTCAGTGCAGAGGAGTTGCATCATGTGGAATCAGCCCGAAATGTTACTTCAGAGGGAATCAGCTCACCTTTTGTATTTCCAACTAATTGTAACACAGTAATAGGCTTGTGTATATGCAGAGCAAGATTATTAGAAGAGAAGAAGTGATCTCAAGAGAGACAGGACAACAGCATGATTAAGAGAAAAGGTTTAAGCTAACAGACAGAAAAAACAAGAAGACTGAAGAAACCAAAATGAATCTCTCTCGGTACTCAGCCAACGAGGTTAATTTTTGTCTGTTTTTATTTCCTACTATTTAATGTAATTGTCAATTGTCTATTTTTATTATTATTATTTTATTATATAACGGTGATCACAATTATGAGTTAATCTGGTTATTTTTTTTATTATTTCAACATTTCATCTTGTCTCATTCTCGTGGACCCTGTCTCCTGTCTCATGTTGTGAAAATTCTGTGTTGTCCCACCCCTAGTCAGAAGGTGTTAAAATAAAGATCAGATTAGAGTAATAGAGCTTCAGACAGAGCAGTGCCTCTAGTTAGCTTTACTCCAAGGAATGTTGATGATGATATGTGACTGACAGTCTGCAGATAACCTGTTGTATTTTGAACAATTTATCCTGGAGACAGAAAGATGCCCCTCATATTTGAACAGTTAGATCACAAGTTATATCAGTGGTACTGACAATAATAATGGAAAAGGCAATCATTTTAAGATAATAAATTAGATGCTATGTGACTAAAGTTACTTCTCAGCTTTCCATCAGACCCTACTGGTCCTCTCACAGTACAAATTCCATGAAAATACATTTCTTAAAGATTTAATAAATAACAATTCATGAGATTTTTCTCGTGAAATTATCCCTCAGTGATCCAGGTATGTTTCATAGCAAAAGAAAATTCAGTTGTGTTAACAACACAGACTGGGTAAGGATTACAGCTTGTACAGATCCCTCTCTCTTGCTGCCATGATGGCCCCGCTTCATAGCATAACATCAGGTTAAGATCACAGTTTTACTCAAGATGTTTGACCTCATTATTTTCTCAAAACATTTTCATTCATTAATTGCAGGCAACTAACCTTAAGTAATTTTAAGTTTTAGGAGCACTAGATTTGGGAATGGGAACAACCAGTACCTCTTTCCATATTTGTGGAACGTGCTGTTGAAGAGGCTCAATGGTTTTGTACAAGTTATAAGCAACTGGGCACAGATAATATCAGGGCCCTGGCTCTTTTTAACGTTTGACCCCTTCAGAGCCTTTTTTACCACTCTTAACGGTGTATTAAAGTAGTCCTGTCCATCTTTGATTCAACTTCCCTGAATTTCATGATTGAAATCACATGTCTCAAAGCATGTTGTTTCATACAGTATATAAGTTGACAATGATAGGAGAAACCAGTGAGCCCATGGAACAGGCGTGGATTTGCCTGTAGAACTTTCCTCTGAATTTTCTCTGGTATTTAAACAAATTTCCAGCAGCTGGCAGATTTGGTTGTGTGAAAGTTTAGTTCTCTCTTCTAACTTAGTATCCTGCAGTAGTCTCCTTCTTGCTGCCTCCACTGCTACTGATGTAGGGATACAAGTGAAAAGAGAGGTCATATCAAAGGAAACCACCCAGACACCCAAACAATTTCTCTAACATCTAACCGTATCCCCACGATGGACTACATCACAACAGCAGAAACCACCATTAGGAACATAAAGCTCAAAAAGACAGAAGCTGTCCAAAGAAATTTGTTTAAATACCACCTATTTTCAGTTCAGAGAAAATTTGTACAAGCAAATCCACAGCTGTTCCATGGGCTCACCGGTCTCTCCAATCATTGCTACTCCATTCAGTGTAGTGAAGACTACAGTGAGTGCTACACTGGAGAAACAAAACAGCCACTTCCCAGGAGGATGTACCAACACAGATGAGAGAGCAATAGTGGACCTCAGTCTGCGGTACACCTCCATCTAAAAGCCTCGGGCCAGTCCTTTGAGGATAGTGAGGTACAAATCTGAGCCAGAGAAAAGAACTGGTTTGAGAGTGGAGTTAAAGAAACTTATTTTTGTTAGGAAAGACAGTCCATCCTTGAACAGAAATGGAGGCCTCAGACATCATCTGTCTCCCATTTAAAACTCCTTCCTCAGATCTAAAACAAAACAAATGAAACAGCAGGGATAGCCAGGTCAGGCCTAGAGATGTGAAAGTACCATTATGGGCCTGAATGATTATGTTAATAAGACCCCATACTCAGTGCAAGTTCAATAGACTTAACAAACAGAAACTGTAAACAAGTGCCCAGAAGTGCTACCCACTCACCACAGTGGACACAGCAGACGGCACAGCAAATTAAGTGAAACTCATGAACCAGTGGTTTAAATCACGTGCATAGGTGGGGGAACCTCACCAATGCGACTAGTCCAACCACCAGGAGGCACCCAGTGATGTAGTCACAAAAAACAAGAAAACACAAAAAGACTCATCATTCCATGGAGAGCAGTAGTCTATGGTTTGTTAAGATAATACTATGTGTAAAGGTAAAAATGAAATACGTAATAGGCTCATAAGTAAAATACTGAATAAACAGTGTCTAGATGTTTAAGATGCTTGTCTTTGTTACAGGGTGGGTTTTTGTAACCTGTCCAAAGACAGCTGTGGTGCTCTCTCCACTCTCCTCAGCTCCTCCAGTCTGACACATCTGGATCTCAGTGACAATCACCTCCAGGACTCAGGAGTAGAACAGTTGTGTTCAGGACTAAAGAGCGCCACCTGCAGACTGAAGACACTCAGGTCAGACTTTTTCCATGACTGACTCCCATCTGTGTTATGTCCTAAAAAATGTTAAAGATGGGTATTATGCAAAATTAACTTTTTGGAGCATTCCATTATTTCTATAATTTGTATCAATTCTTACCAACAGCATGCCTGAACTGTGCTTTTGTGTGTGTGTGTGTGTGTGTGTGTATCATCCGTGCATTTTGGAGTACTTAGCGATCTCCCCCAGGTCCTATTCAGTATAATCCTGTAATGTGCTCAGCCCACATGTAACACTAGCAATACCTTTTGAGTAATAAATTGCTATAATTTATGTATAACATGATACAGGATCGGAAAAAGAAACATTGCTAAATAAAACAAGACAAAATTATGGTGCCACCAAAAAAGTGTTATCGACACATATATACA
Organism: Boleophthalmus pectinirostris; assembly: GCF_026225935.1. Classification (NCBI taxonomy): domain Eukaryota; kingdom Metazoa; phylum Chordata; class Actinopteri; order Gobiiformes; family Gobiidae; genus Boleophthalmus; species Boleophthalmus pectinirostris. The sequence goes on along the minus strand of NW_026570970.1, from coordinate 33,677,964 downwards.
ATATTTACCATTTCCAGTGCACTTGAGTCATAGTTAGAGAGAGCTGACACATCAACTGTGGTAAAAGAGTTCATGAAGGGTGGCGTTAGAATCCACATCCAGTTCTGGGGGCGGGGCCTAAATTATTAGGCAAGTTGCAATTATGAGGATAAATTTTATAATTGCACAACTACAGTTCTCTCAGTCAATCCAAAATGTAAGTAAACCAAACCTGAAAGTATAAGTAAGTAAAAGTGACATTCTGCTTTTCTTAGCAGAAAATCTATGTGTGCAGAATTATTACGCAACAAAATGAAAAATGGACATTTTCCATTCTCACTTATTTATTTTCATCTTTCAGAATATTAAACAACTCAAAATGTTCAAATAAACATATCTGGTATTAATATAAAAAATCAGTGACCAATATAGCCACCCTTCTTCTCAATAATGGTTAAGCACCTTCCATTCATGGAGTCTGTCAGTTTCTTGATCTGCTTGTGCAGTAGCACCACAGCCTCCCAGACATTGTTCAGAGGTGTACTGTTTTCCTTCAGTGTAAATTCCCTGTTTAAGAAGAGCCCACAAGTTCACAGTAGTGTTTAGGTCAGGTGAGGAAGGGGGCCTTGTCATTATTTTTTCATCTTTGAGGCACGCAGTGGAGGATTTCGATGCATGAGATGGAGCATTGTCCTGTATAAAAGTCATGGTCCTCTTGAAAGATGCAGACTTTTTTCCGTACCACTGCTTGAGGAAAGTGTTTTTTAAAAACTGGCAGTAGGTTTGGGAGTTAATTTCGAGTCCATCTTCAACCCGAAAAGGTCCAACAAGCTCATCTTTAACCAGATGGTTCTGTGATTACATCCCAATATCTTTGCAATATCAAAAGTGCTGACTTTTTACAATTTTTAACTTTTCAGAGTCAGTTAAATTTCCATTTTGGCCCATTTTGCCTGAGGAAAAAAAGCTGTTTAATAATTCTGCACACCTTCATATAGGGTGTTGATCTCCTTAGGCCACACCTTCCCTCATTAGACAGATACACATCACCTAATATGCTTAAATCCCATACAAATTCAAGTTTACACACCTTAGAGTAGGAGAATAGGCTATAGAAATAGAAATACTGTAACTCCATAAAATGAAAAGAAATGTGACTTTTCATGATACCTTTGTGAATGACTCGTCCAAATGAATAATCAGTGGGAAGGTTGTTGCATTTTGTTTTGTTTTACTGTCAGTTTGAGTAAAGTTTTTCTCTCGTGTCTCATGCTGATTTCTCCCATAGAATTTCATCCATTGTAAAGTTGTATTCATTTGTATTATTATTATTATGTTTATGAATTAGCATGCAACATAAAAACAAATGTGCAAATCAGTACAAAGTGTGTCGCATAGTCAACCTGTGACAACTGTATTACTTTCTTGGTCAGTTCTTTCATTTATTGAATACCAATATCAGATTGCATCCAGCACAATTTAGCATTCACTTCTCTGAGTGAATGAGCCCTGTGTTGTGCCAACTCTTCTGCATAGGAAGTTCATTTCATCATTCACCAGATGGCACTATAGAACACACCAACACAAGCTGTTTCCAAATGTAAGGTTACTTGTGTCTTGCCTTGCTTCAAAAGTCAGGTCCTTCCAATCCAGGGCCAGTATCATGTCACAGCTCAGACAGCTAATGGCTCCAGAGGCACTGAGCAGAATATCAGGATTTGTGATATATATGTTACAAACACATCTGCCCATCACTAGCAGTGAGCATTACATCTGTGAAACTAAACCACCATTATAACAAAGAAAATATCAACACAAAATACATTTACATTTGGGTTCACATTCCATTGTTCACCTTCATCATAAAGCCACAGATCATTCATTTGTGACAGTGAGGTCTGGATTTTAACCAGGTGGAAAGGTTCCTTTGAAAGTGGGGTGAGAAAAGCTATTGTGTCTAGATGACTACTTCTAAAACCTTTTGTACCTCTTTAAGATATGGCTACTGCTAGAAGGTTTGAATCCATCATTTATGTCAAAATGAAAGCCACCTCTGCAATAGGTTAACTACCTATACCAGAAGATAATGAGTTTTGTTGATAGAGAATTGTCTTAAATAACAAATGCATGTGTCTTTAGCCTGTCTGGATGTCTGGTAACAGAAAGGGGCGGGGCTGCTCTGGCCTCAGCTCTCGGCTCCTCCCACTCTCGTCTGGCAGAGTTAGACCTGAGCTACAACCATCCAGGACCGTCAAAGCAGCTGCTGACTCAACTACGATTAGACACCCACTTTCCCCTGGAAACTCTAAGGTGAGGACCTCACAAACCACAAAAACAATACATAATTTAATTATTTTTCTGATAGTGTGCTTCACTTTCATTCAATGTGTGTAATATTGATATGGCAGTAAATACACAGTGAAAACCAGAGTGACTGTGAAACATAAAGGTTTAGATGCATGTCATTTTCCATGATGGCAAACTTGATCTTGCGTTTGACTCATTCTTCAACTGTGCTTCATTGTACTGTAGGCTGAATCCCTCTGGTGCCCAGTGGTTAACTCCTGGTCTGAGAAAGTGTGAGTTAATAGTGACATTTAATTAGACACCACTGAAATGTATGGTAATGACATCACTTCCTTATTTATCCTTGTTTCCTTCTACAGACTTGTGTGACCTGAGTCTGGATGTGAACACCGCTCACAGAGCTCTGCACCTGTCTAAGGACCAGAGAACAGTGACACATGTGGAGGAGGAGCTGCACTATCCAGATCACCAAAAACGCTTCGACTCCAGGCCCCAGGTCCTTAGCTACACTGAGCTGACTCAACGGAGCTACTGGGAGGTACTGTGGGAGGGCTGTGAAGAGGACCAGCCTGGATGGGTGGATATTTCTGTCTGTTACAAAACTCTGAAACGAAAAGGAAAAGGTAAAGAGTGTCTGTTTGGACTAAACCATGAGTCCTGGACTCTACGTGTGTTCAAGGGACAGTACGTTTTCTGCCACAATGGGAGAGAGTTTTTTGTAACCTCTTCATCCTCACATTGTGTGGCTGTGTACCTGGACCCAAAGGCTGGATTTCTGGCCTTCTATGAAGTCTCCCCTGATGGTTCTCCACACATTCTGCACTGTTTGAACGCCACCTTCACAGAGACTCTTGTGGCTGGGTTTGGGTCCTACCACAGTTCACTCAGCCTCATCTGAAGCTTGCTCCGCAAATTCAACATCTACAACACAACTACAGACACATAACAAGAAGTATTGTACATATTTATTTTAACCATTTCTCCTTTGGACATTGGAGAGATGGGGAACAAAACATTGAAACAAAAATTTGTAAATGGCACTGTAAATCTTAATCCTAAATTATCATCTGTTAGAACATAATATATTTATAATTTAATAATGAAACCTACAGAGCTGTGCTGTGTTTCTGCAAAATTATATAAATGAATAAATACTACAAAAAATACATTATCAGTTGTATACATTTTTATTGCATATAGAATGTTACCAGAGACATAACTGCAGATATAGAAGTGTGAAGTGTATGAAACATCCTTCTTGCATTATGGTTAGTAAATGTGATATGTTCAAATAAAAAAAAAAGCACTTTGTCCTAAAAGGTGTTGACAAATCATGATGAGTCAGAGTATCTCCCAAACTATAGCCAATGTGGTGTACTTTGCACTGGTCTGCATCTATCAGAGGAGCTTTAGACTGGTATAGTCCTTCGACTTGGTTTTGTCTTAATTCAGATCCAGTTTAGTCCTGATGTTTAGACTGGATTTAGTCCTTCTATAGACCTGGCTTAGTCCAGAGACAAGTGATGCATGTGGACAGTGTTATTCTGAGTGTGGCTCTTCTTATAGCTGAGCCTCTGTAGTTATAATGTTGTGGCCACACCAGCTTGTCAAAGTCTGATCCTGTCAGATCTCAGAAGCTCAGCAGTGCTGGGTCTGGTTAGTACTTGGATGTGAGACCACTGGGAAAATCAGGTGCCACAGGGGGGCGCCAGTCGTAAAAAACTGTTGTTGTGTCCTTAGGCAAGACACTTCACCCTCATTGCCTAGTATGAAAGTGGTCTGTGATGGTGGTGCTCGGTGGTGGTCGGAGGGGCCGATGGTGCAGATTGGCAGCCTAGCTTCTGTCAGTCTGCCCCAGGGCAGCTGTGGCTACAGTAATAGTTTACCATCACTGGGTGTGGAGTGAATGAATAATGCTCTGTAAAGTGTCTAAAAACGCTATATAAAACTGATGCATTATTATTAATGAGCATAAAAAGGTATTAAATGTTAAATGAGTTAAATGTAAAACATTACACAGTTTTAACGAGAGGGTATGTAGAATTTTTATTTAGACTTTCATGACCCATCTTTGTCCCCAGATACATACATATTCAAACCAACTAATGCTCTTAATGATAACAATTGTAATGCTGATGTACTCCATAGACCAAGTTCTGACATTGTGTCCTTAGGCAACACTCCACCCCCACATTGCCTATGTCTAGTATAAATGTAGTGTGCACACGTGTGAGGGGCTGATGGTGCCAACAGCCTCAGTTTTGTCCTCACAATAACAACTTTACCACCACCGAGTGTGGAGTGAATAATGCACTGTAAAACACTTTCAGTGTCTTTAGCTTTGAGTTAAAGCCGCCACACTGTGGCACCAGGGGGCGCTGTTTTTAAAGGGTTTTAGACCTCCTCTCCCTGGTTGATCACACCAAAGCAGCTGCCTCAGTTTTAGTCTCTAGTTCGGACTCTCTGATCCACATGAAGCCGACTTGAGTCCCAAAGTTTATTCCATCTCGAACATGGGAGAAGTATTTCTGAGGGTTACAGGAAGTGCAGGGCGTCACCAGAGGTCTGTCACAAACTGTGTCATCATGGATGTGCTCAGGCAGGACCCCCCCATTCTGCAGCAGCACCCTGCAACACACACGTACACTTTAATACACGGGTACACTTTAATACACACCTGCACTTTAATATATGGTATAAGTTGCCATTTTGAGGATGGCGAGCATTCAAAAGATAAAATATTCAGTTCAGATTTCTCAATTTCTGTGGTAACGCCTTTAACTGTTCATCACTCATGGGTAAACTGACTTCACATGACCATAGTTTAAACTGAGCTGGAGGACAGGTGAATAATAATTCTATTGTGAACTTTGCTGTTCTGTCAAAATGCAGACATGTTGTCCTTTATGGTTATCGCTCCCTGCAGTGCTCTTCATGCTCCTACCACACGCAACATGTTTTAAAAAGCACTGTTTTTGGCAAAAAAAAAAAAAAAAAGAAGCATTTTCAAACCAACAAAAGTGAACATCTGTTGTTTTAAATATGTAATAACTCAAAACAATCATGATAAAAGTTTTGGACCGTAGGTTGCATTGCGTATAGTAGGACTGGGTCAGTACCTGTTTGCGAGGCGTATGTTGACGTGTGGGCGGGCAGACTCAGGATCAGGGACACAGTCTGTGTGGATCTTGGTAAAGTCTGAGACCTGTTTCTGGTCCATAGTGTAACAGCAGACTCCCACAGAGGGACCCAGGGCCACACAGATGTCCTGAATGTTGCTCCCAAACTCACGCACCATAGAGTTCACTGTCTCCATGGCAGCTCCCATCAGCGTACCCCTCCAACCTGCACAAACACAGAAGTGACATCATCATTACGTAAAGCTGAGGTACCCAACTTTTGTTTATTATATGTGATATATCTGATATGTACATTGTAAAAACAGATCTTTATAGAGGAGAGGGATGGGTCATGCCATAAAATCTCACAGTTCCTCTGTGCATTTGTCTGAAAATTCATGCATGTGAATGCTATGGCCATACCTGCTTGTCACTGCTTGATTTTGTCAGATCTGGAAAGCTTAAGTCCTGGTTAGTGCTTGGATCAGAGATACGAGGTGCTGCTAGACTAGTGGATACTATTGTTGTGTCCTTAAGCAAGACAATTCACCCACCTTGCCTAGTATAAATGTGGTGTATGAGTGTTGGTGTAAATCGCAGGGGTTAATGGCACAGATTGGCAACCTTGCTTCCATCAGTCTGCCCCAGGGCTATTGTGGAAATAAATGTGGAGTAAAAATCAATTGCCTTTAAGTTAAAAGCTGCATCGTCTGCAATTCTACGTGTGTTTTACATGAGGAGGCTGTGTGTATGAAGCTCAAAATAACAGTTCAAAACTAGCATCTTCCTCGGTGCATGAGATGTGTCTTGGAGGATTTCAGCAGATTTCAGGCTCTCTCGGGGGGAAGGGCTAGTTGTGTCAGGTATGAGTGGATGTCCGGGTACTGAAGTTTGAGACATTTCTTTCGGTCATTTACGCACTCACCTGCATTTAACGTATATAGGTTATTAAGACGTATCCCCCTCACTAATGTTCAATTAGCATCATAACTTACAGTTTGAGAGAGCTGACAATATTACTAGCAAGTGTTGCAACTTCATGTTAACCCTAGATCCAAGTGTAACCGCAGAGACAGCAGTGTTTTCTGCACTCAGGCTGCGCGCATCTGCTGTGTTGTCAAACCATAGACCATCTATATGAATGGAAAATGTGTCAAACAAATAATCTGTCCATATGTTAGCCGCAGGGTTCAAAGTGTGAGGAAAAAAAGTAGTGGCTTATAGTCCAGAAATTATGGTAGTTAAGACCTTTGAGTTTGAAAATCAGATAACCCAGGTTAATGTGAGTTTTTAAAAGAAAGGAAAACAGCTGTTATAGTCTCAGAATGGACAAATTGGCAAATGCAGTTTATAATGCAGTAATGTATAGATAGAAATGAGTAATCCACACATCCAAAAGAAAATGCTAAGATTATCCTGTGTCCAGCCTCACAGTTTTAAAGCCCTGCAGCAGTATAATGAGCCATATTGATCTGTGATACCTGCGTGAGTGGCTCCTATGACCCTGTGCACCGGGTCACAGAACAGCAGGGGGATACAGTCTGCGCCCGGAGCAGCCAGGACCACTCCAGTCCGGTCTGTCACTATCCCGTCGTAAACATCCGGCTCGGGTTTTCCAAGCACCCACACGTCACTGCCATGGTTCACCTGCAAAGATCACATTCACAGAAATACATGTTACACTTATAATCGTGTGTGGTCAATAAAGGTTTGTAGTTTTGATTCATTTAAAGATAGAACTAAAATACCCTATGTGTTATTACTCGCTAATACATGTTTAGATCACCACACTATCTTTTATTGTTTGGAAAATGCTACACTTGCCGAAAACAACATATTAACATGTTTTATATGTTTAGTTTTTGATTTTGATTTTGACTCTCCCTTACCCTTTACTCCCCCTACAGAGCACTATCACAATCAATGTGCATCCCGCTAATGAAACTACTGCACATCGCATCAGGTTTGTCGAGTTGTTGTGTACAGTTTTATATCCTGCTTTTTGTATATTTATGGAGAATTATCGTGTGGGAGCATGACTGATGTAGGTTGAATCCAGGGTATCCTCAGGTTTGACTACGCCAAATTTAAGATTTTTTAAGACCTTTTAAGACCACTTAAATAAAAATTAAGACCAACATCATACCCATTAAGTGGGCGAAAAACTCCAGATCCAATTCTAATAATGACCAAACAGCTACTACATCTAGAATCTAAGAGCCACTGTGGATTAAACCTACACTTCCCCATGATCCATCCAACGTCATTCTCCATTGTACTGATTATTTACTCATTGCTGCCGGCGCCAGAAACCAAAGTATTGTTTACGCATACTCCAAATTAGACGCTCATTCACGTTACATGATTTTACGTAGTTTTTTTCCTCCGTCCATTTAACATTGCACTGCAGGCCAGTTGAGTATACAAAGAACAGGCTAATGAAATTTAAGACCTTTGTGAAAAAAATAAGACTTGGACAACATAATAATAAGACTTTTTAAGGCCCACGCCTACCCTGGAATCTTAAGCAGGGTTAGAATAGGACCGAGGAGAGATCTCTAAATTACTCAAACATGCATGGATCTAAAACCTCTTGTAGCATGTTTTTGATGAGGGAACAACATTACAACACAAGCTCAAAGAAGTCAGTTTAGCATAATAATTTAGCTTTGCCCAAATGTTCCACAGTACGGCAAAACACTTATCTATTTTCACTGAGACCAGCAGGAGGCGCCAACAGGCCTCATTACAAGTGCAAGATGAGGAGAGGCGATGCACTCACAGTAAGAAAGCATTATTATCAATGCTTTGAGCAATTCAACAAATACCATATTTTTTGGACTATAAGTTGCACTTCTTTCATGGTTTGGGAGTTTCCTGTGATTTATACTGCGATGTGACTTATATATTAAATGTTCACACTGGGAGGGCGGTGGGAGGGTGCTTTAGACTTGTGTGTCAGTATCTAGTACTACTATTATGCCTGTACCTCTGTCACTTTGCATTCTACTGCGCATGCCTCCTGTAGAGGCTGCAAATAATGAAATATTCAGCCAAAAAATGGTAATTGAGCAGCAGAAAAAAAGTTTAGAGTGAGTGAGAAACTTGTGAGGGGCTGGCAGAAAGTGGAGAACACAGCTTCACGACAACCAGGAGGGTGCACCATATAACTTTCCTGGAAGTCACTGGATGGATGGACAAAGTCTGGACTTCAGTGACACCGAAACCATCCTGTCAGGATTCAGAAAGGCCGGAATAATTCTAACTGGAATTGATGCTGAGTCTGATGACAGCTACACAGAAGAGGAAGCAGCGCTCTGTTTACCTCATGGATCTATGGTTTATCTCCGAAGGTCGCGCAGAAGTGACACCGAGGATGAACAATTCAATAGATTTAGTGATTTGGAGTGAGATTGTGAGTTTGGTAAACTTATGTTCTGTTGTTTATGCTATAATTATCTCAATAACTCTTAATATGTTACGTTAACATATTAACGTCTATTCAGTCTGTTGTTCTCTGTTCTGTTGTTATTATTAGAACTTGACTTTCCACATGAAATGTCGGTTGTTTTTTCTTCTTCACTGCATATTTTTTGGCTGGTGCAACTTATACTCCGGAGCGACTTATTGTCCAGAAAATACAGACGTTTAATGTCATACTATTGAACATTCCAGTAATGAAAAGTCTGATCTCCCTGTCTGTTTGGTTCATCTTCCTGTTATATGCAACATTTTGAGGAATTTTCACATTCAAAAAGCTATAATATGTAGCTTTAAACTGTTTATCACTATTGCAGTGGTCCTTCTTTCTCATCATTCTGAAAGTCACGCATAGGGCCGCGTACAGTACCTTGGGAAAGTGCATCGTTTTGTGGTCAAATCCAACGACCAGACCCAGTCTCCTGCGGTTCTCGTCCACCACAGCGCGCGGGTCTCTCCTCTTACTGCTACAGAACAGATTCAGAGAGGAGACAGTGGAGATGTAGGAAACCCCACCACAACGCGAGCTGAAGCCGTGCCCGAAGCAATCTGAAAGGAGGAACCAGGACAAACATGCGTCATTATAGCTCTTTATTTAGGAGTAACTATGTATACCTATGTAAAACAGACTTGGTGGTGTTAATCTGTGGTAGACTCATGAAAGAGAGGCTGCAAATCTGTGCCACTGGCCTCTCCGACCACCACTATCAACTCGCTAGGGATGATCTCCAAACCTCTCGATCTCATGGTCTGATATTTATTGCAATATTTTGTAGAGGTTAACACAATTGTGAATATGCCACTTTTTCCTTTTAAAATGCAGTGACAAGACTTTGGTTCTGTCACAATTCAAAGAATTCATGTAGTCTGTTCTAAAAAAGCAAAGCTTCATGGTCTGTAGTTCCCTTTTTTTCCTGCACCAAAACTATTAATATAAGTAAAGAGACTTGATATATTGTGATGGCCCACGATATTAATGACACTTTTGGCGATTATTATTACAGGATATTTCAGTTATTGTTACATCCCTGTTACATAAACAAAAAGTCTATCTCAGTTCAAGATGCTTGATTATGGAAAAAATCATTACCACGATTAGTTTGTTCAATATTCAAATCACAATTATTCAAATATTATTTTTTAGTTACACAATGCATTTATTCAGCATTTCTCTCTTAAAAAACCCCAAAACAAAACACTTTGTTATTGATAATTAACACAAAACTTTCAAATTGAAAATAAATATAGGCTACAAATATGAACCTTAGAACAGTTTTGCGATGTATAAATCATAAAATGAATAAAATCTACTTTGAACATGATATAAGGCAGAAAAACATAAATGTATCTAAAATAAACTATATATCCATCTGTTCTACAATCTCTATATTTAAAAAATAAAATAAATATACTTATGTATATAAAAAATATCCTGGATTATATGAGTTTGGAGATTGTTTGACACACATCGAAACTGTGATCAAAATTCAATTACAGTTTTTCTTCATTGGTTTGGCTCATTTCTTGAAACAGAAATGACATTCTCAAAACAACATGGAGAAATCTCCAAACCACCTTACAGTCGTTCACAACAGAATGACATTTCTCATTGATTTCATCAAATTGCAAATGTCTTAGTGCATGTCTTAAGTGTCTCAGTGCATCTTTGCACATGGTTCTGTAGAAGTCACCTACAGTTAACACAATGAACCCATGTTTAGCACAGTTTCCAAATAAATCAATCTTGCTGATCTAAACTGATGAGTTCATTTTCAGTCTAATGGTTGTGCTCTCCAAACATGTCAGCATGATTTCATTGTCTGAGTCATCATATGCACAACAGTCTGTTCAGTTGTCAGAATTAGTGAGGAACATGATACCACGAACACCATATATGGAATATTTGATAAATTCATGACAGTAATTGTCAGTGCTGCTCTTACTGTGAAATTATTATTATTTTTTTCAGTTTTATCCATAATTGTATTGTGTTAGTTAGACCTCTGCTTCTGTGACAAAACATCTAAGCATTTTGAGCTGCAGTGCTGACACAAGGCCAAAGGGACGATGCATTTTGGGGACAATGACTCTTTATATGAGTAAGGAGTTTAGTTTTGACACATGGATAAACTGTTTTGGCACAGATCTGAGTTTTTGCAGGTGATCCATAGTGTTGTGCTGAACCATCCAGGTTATTTTGAGAAAAGCACTAAGTGAATGCAAAAGAGCCAAAACAATTGAGAAGGATCTTTGCAATTTTGATGGTCCTGACTCTTTATATGGGAAAGGAATCTGTTTTGAAGCATGTGTGAACAGTTTTGGGAAAGATCTGAGCTTTTGCTGGTGAGCTGTAATGTTGTACAGAACTAATAGACTGTTTGGCCAAATGATCTTATAGTTTTAAGAATGTCATTTCTGTTTCAAGAAATGAGCCAAACCAATGGAGAAAAACTGTAATTGCACAACCTTAATATCAGTCTATGTAACGCTATCATATTAACTCTTACTTTTAATTTATTCAATTTAATTATACAGCTTTTTATTTGTCCTCCTGAGGAATTAGGTTTGCAGTAGGGATCGGGAATTGCCACAAGATCGTGCACACAGAACGATAAATGATCTTGTGAGATTTTTTCCCCCTGAATTTAAGTTTTACCTCAGACAAAAATGAGTTAAGAGCTGGTGACAACAATCTGAGAAGCTGTAGTTCCAAGAAGCAGTACTACAATGACCATTAAAGTATTACATAAAATAAATAAGAGTAGTGAAGCCAGGATTGTGAAATGGTTGCACTACTTATTTACTGCAAATGATGTCAAAATCTCATCTTGTCTCATTCTTGTGGTGGTGTCTCATCTTGTGAAAATTGTGTCTCGTCCCACCGCAGCAGTTTCACAAACCTCTGTGAGTTTGGTAAAAAGCTCGGGCTACATCCAGGTCAGATCTCAGCCAATTTTGAAGAACGATATATTGACTGTGATTATACCATGATAAATTATAATATTAAAATTAATTTATAACACTTTCACAATGACCTTAAAACAGGATAATCACAGTAGACTCTTTTCTAAGTGAATCATCATACATAAACAGTACAATGAAACACTAAAGTAGTTAGTTCTAGTATCTACAATGTGTCATGTAAGTGATTTATTGGACCATCTACATCACATAGGCCTAATACTAGAATACTACTACTACAACAAAAAAAAACACTCTCCACTAGTATGAACAAAAGGTACATGTGAGAAATATTGAGCCTAAAAAATACTGTTCATGTAGTTGTTTTATATCGAACGATTAGTCAATATTGGGGGTGTAACAATAACCGAAATACTGTGATATCGTATCATCAAAGTTCTTACAATAATATCATGGACCATCAAAATATATCGAATTACAAGTCTCTTCACTTAAATTAAGAGTTATCATGCAGCAATAGCTAAAAAAGACTACATAGACCATGATCCTTTGCTCCATTTCAGTGACTACATGAAGAAATAACAGTTATAAGCATTTTTAAATCTTAGTTCTTTGGTTTAAGCCTTGTCAAGACATTTTAAGAGGAAAAGTAAAAATAATTTTTTTAAAAAAATTATCGCAATAAATATCGTACCATGAGATGTATGTCGTGAAAATATCGTACCAAAAGATCTGGATATAGTTACATCTCTAATCGTGAGCTTTCCCACGACATCGCAATAAATATCATATCATGAGGTTCATACCGTGACAATATCGTATCGTGAGACTTGGGTATCGTTACACTCCTAGTCAATTATGGTGACAGGCCAAGTAAGGTCTGTGCTGCTCCCAGTAAGAGTGCATTTTTTTTCAAGGTTTAGCAATAAAACAACTGTAATTGAATAAACGCACAATGGATACATTTAAAGCCATACTGTGGAATATTCCAGAAAGCAATAGTATCCTCACAGACATGCAGGAGCTCTCAGACCAGAAAAATGACATAGAACACCTATAATCAACTTTGCGTTCAATATATGAATTTATTTTTTATTTTTTACATTTATCAGGGGACATTTTCTTTGTACCAGTGGAAAATTTGTGGTTATTTATTTTATAGAAGATTGAGAACTTCACACATTCATTACTTGAGACGAGTGCGTTGGAGGAGAGGAAGCAGCCCAAGAACATAAAGAAAAATCCTGCACACTGTTTTACTTGTGAAATGTGAAATTTATTAGGATAGACAAGTCAAACTCAGGCCCGGGGGCCAAATTTGGCCTGTGATATAATTATATTTGGCCTGCAAGATCATAACAAATATGTATTAGACTACAGATAGACTATAGAGACATTATTTATTTAAAACTGTGTTATTATTTTATATTATGCATGTTCTGGATTCAGTGTTTAAGCAAAACTATTATTAAACATTTATTTTAATAAGAAAAGGTTTAACATTGCATATCTCGAAAGAAAAGAAAACATGCAAATGTTGTTGAAATTTTTCAGTAAATATTTAGTTTGGCCCACAACTTCGTCCCAGTTTTTGATTTTGGCCTCTGTCAATTTGAGTTTGACACTCCTTGTATTAGGACATACAGTGCAACATTTCAGCACTAGGCCTTGATCAGGCAAAAAAGGCCTAGTGCCGAAACATTGCACTGTATGTCCTAATAAATCTCACATTTTGCAAGTAAGACAGTGTGCGGGATTTTTCTCTGCGGATATTTATTTGAGCAATAATCAGATTTGAGCTGTAGACGGTTGAAATATGAACTTCTTTAGTTACAAAATGACTACTTAAGTGTTTAATTCTGCTAATTATTTACTGCAATTATGAAGTATCCAAGTAAGTAACTTTTATCTTAATGTACTAATGCCAAAGTTAAGGCGGGTGAATACTACTAATGCGCACATAGAAAATACATTGTTGCGTTGACAGTGACATTCTCGTGACCCTCCCGTATATGGCTCGGCTTACATACGAAACGCTCGGCTGACCACAAGATCCTCCTTCATACACACACTGATCCGCAATAAAAACTCTAAACACACATACTTCAGGGCCCGTCCTTCCTGCAAAGTCCGTAGCTACACTGTCACTTTGTCTAAGACTCAATAAACTCTTCTGACTTTACATTTCAGGAACATGGTCCTGTTTGACTTTGTTTTTACAGTACTGTACATTTAAAATACTTTTTGGGGATAATTCAGTTTTACGGATTCATTTCAATATAATAGTTACTTCAAAATGTGTTATCGTGACTAGGGGTGTGCAAAAATACCGATACATCGTCATAAATTTGCTGATACAGTATCGTTATTGTGGGTTGCTGTATTGATATCGGTTCTTTTTTTCTTGCATTGCGTAACTTTTCCGGTGGAGGGTCTGTCAAATGCTTTTCCCCATGGAGATGTTATTGCTTTGTCTGAAATGTTTCACAGTATGGCATTAAACTTTTCTACCTGTTTTTCAAGGTATTTTCTGAGCCATAAAACCGCCTGTAATTGAATAAATGTAAAGTCAAGCTGTTTAATGTCATACTGTGGAATATTCCAAGCAGAACAATGACGTATCCATAGAAACAAGCAGGTGACGACCCGTACTAAAAACTTACATAATGCACGTTCAAGCAATTTTTTGTGACGGCAATATAGTATCACCGCTTATTTAGTGGAAGGAAACTTACAATATATCAATCATCGCAAGTATCGCCGTATTGTGATAATATCGTATATTGAGTATCGCATCGGATCGTGAGGGACCCTGTGATTCCATGCTTAAATGAACCTTTAAATTACAATATAAAAATCGAAACCAACCTGGTATTAGCGTGGACTTGCTGACCGTAATCTCGCCTTTTAACGCAGGAAGCCGCCGTACGAACTCCTCCACGTCTTTGCGCACCTTTTCTCCAGGTGAGTCCAAGGGGGCGTGGCTCGGACACTCTGCGCAGGTGCATTTATCTGACGCTATAAGGTCAAACTCAAAGCTGTACACCGCCGTAAACAGCCGCTCTCTGTACAAATCTATCATCTGTTTTCCATTTGGAGACGTGACGACTTTTATCACGCTGACATCGAGTTCGTCCAGGATTTGTTTGAAGCGATATAAGCCACTGGCAGTGCTGACATCCTCCAGAATGTTTACGCTTTTAGATGTCGCCTTTAGCTTTTCAATTACGCAGTTGTTGGCTTCGTTTTGCGTCGCGTAAAGCAAAAAAACGTGATAATCTCTGACCAGCCTCTCCAAATGTGACGCTCCGACGCACGCACTGCAGCCCCCGTTTGCAAAATCGATCAACAGAGCTTCGTGCATTTTGAAAAACGTAAAAATACGTGTTTGCAGCGGGTTTTCGCGCTCCTCCGGCTCGATGCTCCTCTCTTATCAGCGAGCAGAAACATGTTGAGCTGCTGAAATGACTGTAAACCGGTGCTACTTCCTGGAGTTCTGGCACGTGTGGTTTGACTCCGCCCCTTTCGGAAACTCCGATCTGCAAAGTGGAATTTCTCATGTTTGTTTTTTTGTGCTGAGTGCTAGAAGTTTAATGACAAAGGAAACGGCTTTCAAACTCAGACTCATTTGCGTGTGTTTCCTGCAGGATTAGCCAAGATGCAAAACGCTGAATGTGTGAAAACCTCCGCAAGTGCGACGCTGAGGTCAACGGCTCCTCTGCTCCGGAGCCGAGTCCAGATTCTGAGATCTGTCCGCAGCAATAAGAGCCTCATGCAGGCTGCGGCTCATGCAGTCTGCGGCTCATGCAGTCTAGGGCTCATACAGTCTGTGGCTCATGCAGACTGTGGCTCATACAGTCTGTGGCTCATGCAGACTGTGGCTCATACAGACTGTGGCTCATGCAGTCTGTCGCTCATGCAGTCTGTGGCTCATGTAGTCTGTGGCTCATGCAGTCTGTCGCTCATGCAGTCTGTGGCTCATGCAAACTGTGGCTCATGTAGTCTGTGGCTCATGCAGTCTAGGGCTCATGCAGACTGTGGCTCATGTAGTCTGTGGCTCATGCAAACTGTGGCTCATGTAGTCTGTGGCTCATGCAGTCTAGGGCTCATGCAGACTGTGGCTCATGTAGACTGTGGATCATGCAGACTGTGGCTCATGCAGGCTGTGGCTCATGTAGGCTGTGGCTCATGCAGACTGTGGCTCATACAGTCTGTGGTTCATGTAGACTGGATCATGCAGACTGTGGCTCATGTAGTCTGGCTCATGCAGACTGTGGCTCATGCAGTCTGTGGCTCATGCAGTCTGTGGCTCATGTAGACTGTGGATCATGCAGACTGTGGCTCATGCAGGCTGTGGCTCATGCAGACTGTGGCTCATGCAGTCTGTGGCTCATGTAGACTGTGGATCATGCAGACTGTGGCTCATGCAGACTGTGGCTCATTCAGTCTGTGGCTCATGCAGTCTGTGGCTCATGTAGTCTGGATCATGCAGACTGTGGCTCATGTAGTCTGTGGCTCATGCAGTCTGTGGCTCATACAGTCTGTGGCTCATACAGTCTGTGGCTCATGCAGTCTGTGGCTCATGCAGACTGTGGCTCATGTAGTCTGTGGCTCATGCAGTCTGTGGCTCATACAGTCTGTGGCTCATACAGTTTGTGGCTCATACAGTCTGTGGCTCATGTACGGTCTGGCTCATACAGTCTGTGGCTCATGTAGTCTGTGGCTCATGCATCTACTACTACTACTACTACTACTCAAGAAACTAGTACTGTTATTACTTCTTAAGATACTACTACTATTAGGCCTACTACTCAAACTACAACAACAACTACTACTACTACTACTCAAACTACTCCTACTACTACCTACTACTCAATCTACTACTACTTACTACTCAATCTACTCCTACTACTACCTACTACTCAACTACTACTACTACTACTACTACTACTACTACTACTACTACTCCTCAAGATACTGTTACTGTTATTACTTCTTAAAATACCACTACTACTACTAGGCCTGCTACTCAAACAACAGCTACTACTACTGCTTAAGCTACTGCTGCTACTACTACCACTAACACTACTATTATTACTACTACTACTACTACTACTACTACCCAAGCTACTGCTGCTACTACCACTAACACTACTATTACTACTACTACTACTACTACTACTACTACTACTACTACTACTACTACCCAAGCTACTGCTCACTTTGTTATCAAATGATTATCATGAGATAGTGGTTAATTTGTACTTACAGTAAAAAAGTCAGTGGTTCAATTCAAATCACATGTTACTTAAATAAAAGTACAGAAATAAAAGAAAAAACAAAACAAATAAAAGTAAAAATATTGCATGAAAACATATACTTAACTTAACTATATATACGTACTTAAAATATACTCAGTAAAAGTATTAAACAATTTTTATTGAAAGAACCTGTTTTAAAATGTCCTCAACAGTTCTCTTTTACCTTTAGTTCAGTAGAGATGAGCAAACAGTGGAGCACTTCCTGTATTACCACATGACATCACAAGTTGAAACAGAGTGTTTTCTGTTTGAGAGAAGAGCTCAGCCTAAATATGTAGGGTTTGTGTGTTTAACATGTGTGTTTCTTCTTTTTGCATCTATACCTTCAATAAGTTACTTCAGGTTTAGTCTCCTATTCTTCCCATCTCTATACTGTGTAAAAGGTCCTATAGGATCTTACACAAAATGGACTCTTGTGAGCTTTATGTCACGTTATAATGTTGTTACCTCCTCATAAACAGACCTGGAGTTGTGTTAATCCTAGTTTATTAAAGAGTAAAAAATATTTCGGATAGATTTTGAAATGTAATAAACGTTCAGATGTAGTGATTTTGATACACATTTTTTTCTAAATTTTAGAATAGAAACAACTGAGCTGATATTATTATTTTGTTTTTATTTGTTTATTTGTTGTTATATATTAATATCAGCCTTTTCAGCAGCTCTCAAACCACAATGAAATATACTTTTACTTTTCAGTCCTTTTCAAAAATGTAGTGGAGTAGAAAGTACAGATATCTGCTGTCAAATGTAGTGAAGTAAAAGTAAAAAAGTAAAAATCCAGATGCCTAAAAATGTTACTTTAGTATAGTACTTGAAGAAGAAGGAGCAATATATAATAAAATTCATTTAGGCATCTCATTAAAGATAATGGGTTTGAAGAATGAGGAAACTCAAATGCTGAAGTGTCTCACCTGGACAGAACTGGAAACTCCTGTGGTGTTGTAATAAAACAATAAAACAAAAAAAACCCTCTTTAAACCTGTGTCATAAACAAACCGCAGCGGACATTTCGGCAAACTATTTTTCAAGGAGTACAATTTAAAGGGCCCATGTTACACTATTTCCTTTTTGTTTCTTTCACATGTTTCACATACAAACCCTGCAGATTTAGGCTGATTTCTTCTCTCAAACAGAAAACACTCTGTTCCAACTTGTGATGTCATGTGGTAATACAGGAAGTGCTCAGATGTGTTGTTAAATTCCATACACCTTCACTAGAACCATTTAGATGATTTCAGACCTGGAAATGCACATCTCTACAGAACTAAAGGTAAAAGGAGCTGTTCACTTGAAAACTATCACTTCATGACATCACAAGGTGGAAGAGAACATTTTGAGCACTGGAGATGTGGACAGACTAATAAACTGGGTTTAACATAACCCCAGGTCTGTTTTTGAGGAGATAACAACATTATAACATGACTTAAAGCCAATTTTGTGTAAGATCCTATAGGACATTTTACACAATATAGAGATGGGAAGAATAGGAGACTAAACCTGAAGTAATTTATTGAAAGTATAGATGCAAAAAGAAGAAACACACATGTTAAACACACAAACTCTGCATATTTAAGATGAGCTCTTGTCTCAAACAGAAAACACTCTGTTTCAACTTGTGACATCATGTGGTAATATGGGAAGTGCTCCACTGTTTGCTCATTTCTACTGAACTAAAGGTAAAAGGTAAAAGGTAACTGTTAACTTACACAGTACATGACATAACAAGGTGGAGCAGAGCATATTGAGCTTTATAACTTTATAACTTTATAACATAGCTAAAAGCTCACATGGGTTCAACAGATTTGTATTTTTTTGCTATGAGATTTGAACCCTCAACTTTGGTAACAAGCAAGAAGGAATAGGCTATATGTTTACATAAAGAAAGAAAATGATTAATGTTATGAGTAGGAGTAGCCTATAAACTCCTGCTCGAAAATGTAGTGAAGTAAAAATACTAATTAAAAAACTAAAATAAAATATTACTCCACTCCATCCACTGACTACTCCATAAAAATCCTTTTTTGATTTTGGTTTTAATGTAATTGCATGAAATGTCCAGCAGATGACGCCCCACACCACATTCCCCAAGTGTTTGCATTAACCTGTGTCAGGTGTCACTGTCCTCTCTGTCATCTGTCACTCCTCGTGATGTCACTGTCCTCCTCGTGATGTCACTGTCCTCCTCATGTCATGTCACTGTCATGTCACTGTCCTCCTCGTCATGTCACTGTCCTCCTCGTCATGTCACTGTCATGTCACTGTCCTCCTCGTGATGTCACTGTCCTCCTCGTCATGTCACTGTCCTCCTCGTGATGTCACTGTCCTCCTCGTCATGTCACTGTCTGTCATGTCATGTCACTGTCCTCCATGTCAGTGATGTCACTGTCCTCCTGTCATGTCACTGTCCTCCTGTCATGTCACTGTCCTCTCATGATGTCACTGTCCTCTCGTCATGTCACTGTCCTCCTCTGATGTCATGTGATGTCACTGTCCTCCTCATGTCACTGTCATGTCACTGTCCTCCTCGTGATGTCATGATGTCACTGTCCTCCTCTCTGTCATGTCATCTCATGTCACTGTCCTCCTCTGTGTCATGTCACATGTCACTGTCCTCCTCGTCATGTCACTGTCCTCTCTCGTGATGTCACTGTCCTCCTCGTGATGTCACTGTCCTCCTCGTCATGTCACTGTCCTCCTCGTCATGTCACTGTCCTCCTCGTGATGTCACTGTCCTCCTCGTCATGTCACTGTCCTCCTCGTCATGTCACTGTCCTCCTCGTCATGTCACTGTCCTCCTCGTCATGTCACTGCAGCCTGCACGAACCTCATGTCAAGGTCACACTATTGGAGCTTTTGCACTGTTGTTCTCCCATACTGCCATGGGTGGCGTAGGGCCTATTGTGATTGTTCAACAGTGCAAAGCACACGCAAACAGAGCATGAAGCGCTCTCACCTTTCCAAACACACTGGCACTCATGTCAGTGACTGGTGCCCGCTGACATGGCATGGTGGCATTGCCTGTGGTAATTGTAGCTGTTCACTCCAAAACATAGGAGGCACTTGACATCGTGCACAAAGTCACTTAATATCTTGTAAAGCGTTCATCACAGAGGCTCAGTTTTAAAATACAAAGTACACTGCATGTGTGGGAAGGTTTATGTTCAATATCAAACCTCTGTTTTTGAAATTGCACTTTCCACAATTCTTCAAAGATTCCCTCAAATTTGAAAATGAGAATTTTGAGTAAATTCAAGCCCCCAGAAATCTGTGATAAACCAAAAGCACATGTGTAAAAGTCCAGATTCTACAAGTACATTTGCCAAATTTTAACCCTTGAAAATTTGAAGGACCGACCTTAAATATTTTTTTAGATACAGCAGTCTGAAAGTGGCTCCTCGGAAAACTCTGCTCAAAACAGATCGGGGGAGTTGACAAAATATTTTTTAATGACAAAACTGTAAGGAGTTGGGAGTTAAAATTTGGAACTTTTGCTATTGGAAAGTGTGTGAACCTGAAGGGAGTTTTTTTTTTTTTTTTTTTTTTTTTTAGCAAACCACGATCCGTGCTGTGTGGATGTAAACAGACACACGTGAGGAACTACTCTTGCCTTTTTACTTTTAAAGAATGCCTTAAACTGGATTAACAGCGCTGTTTTGTGGCCTGGATGTCAGTATTTGCGGAGGACAATTTCTATGGATAAAATGGATTAGGTGCTGCACTTTAAATGTACCACTTTACGAGAGGTGAGGAATAAAGCCTTCTGATTATTTTCGCTATTTCCTGAGTTTCTATGTTACGTCTCTGTGTCCGTCACTCCTCTGCCACTGATGATTTGTTTTATCGGCTGTTACCATTTGGTTATGATTTGACAGAGCAGCTCAGAGTCACACAAACACCACACACACAAGGCTTCAAAATCACAAACCAAGACACAAACTCGGGTTACACCTCCCCGAAATCTGGCAAATTCTGCTGTAGTGTTTGGTAGGGGTGTGCAAAAATATCACAGTATCAATATATCGTATTGTTTAATGTGATGATACAGTATCGATATTGTGGGCTGCTGTATCGATATGTCGCCAAGAGAAAATTATTGTGTTACAGACAGTGTTGGGAATATTACTTTTAAAATGTATTTCCCTACAGATTACAGATTACATACACCAAAATGTAGTTTGTAACGTAATCCATTAAGTTACTTAAAGTGAGTAACGTAATCTGAATACTTTGTATTACTTGATTTGCTGTAGAGAAACAAAGACTAGAATATCTTCACATAAGATGTATTGGGTGCTTAAAGAAAATAAAAAGCCCAGACTTTACTTAACAATATTAAAAAATGTATTGATAGAAGACGAGAAGACACAGTCCACGCAGCATGATTTAGTCCTGTTAAATCCTGTTTGAGACATAGTCCTGGTTTAGTCCTGGTTTAATCTTGGTTTAGATGTGGTTTAGTCTTGGTTTAGTCCTTGTTTAGATCTGGTTTTAGTCCTGGTTTAGACCTGGTTTGGACCTGGTTTAGTCCTAGTTTTAGACCTGGTTTAGACCTGGTTTTAGTCCTGGTTTAGACCTGGTTTTAGACCTGATTTAGTGTCCAGCAATGAGTGGAATTACCGGAAAAAAAGAAAAAAAAAGGGACATAGCCCAAAATGTGAAAACAGGAAAATACCTCTGTGTAATCCATTTATTTCAACAAAGTAACTGTAATCTAATTACCGCTCACTTAAACAGTAACTGTAACCGAATACAGTTACTCATAATTTGTACTCTGATTACGTAACTCTGGTACATGTAATCTGTTACTCCCCAACACTGGTTACAGCTCTAGTTTTGTTGCTTGTTTAAAGGAAAGAAACTCACAGCCATGTTTTAGTCTTTTTTTTTTTTATTGAACCGTATCAAATAGATTTGAAAGATATCGTATCGAACTGAATGTGCACTGTATGCATGTATCGTATCGGCAAATTCTTAATGATACCCAGCCCTAGTGTGTGGCGGCTTTTAACCCACTTCTTTATACAGTCTATGCATAGAAGTTAATTCTGTACTGTGGAACATTCCAAGCAAAGCAATAAGATAAAAACGACACACCTTCTGGCAGAAAAGTTACATAGTGCACCGAGCCAAACCGACTTGTCAGATCTCAGAAGTTAAGCAGGTCTGGGCCTTAGTATTTGGATGGGAGATACCAGGTGCCACAGGGGGGCGCCAGTGACAAAAACTGCTGTTGTGTCTTGGACTAAACTAGGGTTACCTCAGGACTAAAACAGGACTAAAACAGGACTAAAACAGGACTAAAATAGGGCTGTATCAGGACTAAAACAACTTTGAACCAGGCTAAGACTAACCCAAGACTAACCTAGGACTAAACCAGGAATAAACCAGGACTAAACCAGGACTATATCAGGACTAAACCAGGACTATATCAGGACTAAACCAAGACTAAACCAGGACTATATCAGGACTAAACCAGGAATAAACCAGGACTAAACCAGGACTATATCAGGACTAAACCAGGACTATATCAGGACTAAACCAGGAATAAACCAGGACTAAACCAGGACTATATCAGGACTAAACCAGGAATAAACCAGGACTATATCAGGACTAAACCAGGACTATATCAGGACTAAACCAGGACTAAACCAGGACTATATCAGGACTAAACCAGGACTATATTAGGACTAAACCAGGACTATATCAGGACTAAACCAGGACTATATCAGACTAAACCAGGACTATATCAGGACTAAACCAGGACTATATCAGGACTAACGTAGGACTATATCAGGACTAAACCAGGACTAAACCAGGACTAAACCTGGACTAGGTGCCACAGGGGGGCGCCAGTGGCAAAAAATTTCGATGTGTCCTTAGGCAAGACACTTCACCCACATTGCCCAGGACTAAACCAGCACTAAACTAGGACTATATCAGGACTAAACCAGGACTATATCAGGACTAAACCAGGACTAAACCAGGACTATATCAGGACTAAACCAGGACTATATCAGGACTAAACCAGGACTAAACCAGACTATATCAGACTAAACCAGGACTAAACCAGGACTATATCAGGACTAAACCAGACTAACCAGGACTATATCAGGACAAACCAGGACTAAACAGGACTAAACAGGACTCAGGACTAACATCAGGACTAAACCAGACTAACAGGACTATATCAGGACTAAACCAGGACTATATCAGGACTAAACCAGGACTATATCAGGACTAAACCAGGACTAAACCAGGACTATATCAGACTAAACCAGGACTAAACCAGGACTATATCAGGACTAAACCAGGACTATATCAGGACTAACCAGGACTATATCAGGACTAAACCAGGACTAAACCAGGACTATATCAGGACTAAACCAGGACTAAACCAGGACTATATCAGGACTAAACCAGGACTATATCAGGACTAAACCAGGACTAAACCAGGACTATATCAGGACTAAACCAGGACTATATCAGGACTAAACCAGGACTATATGAGGAGTAACGTAGGACTATATCAGGACTAAACCAGGACTAAACCAGGACTAAACCAGGACTAAACCTGGACTAGGTGCCACAGGGGGGCGCCAGTGGCAAAAAATTTTGATGTGTCCTTAGGCAAGACACTTCACCCAGGACTATATCAGGACTAAACCAGGACTAAACCACAGGACTAAACTCAGGACTATACTAAACCAGGACTAAACCAGGACTATATCAGGACTAAACCAGGACTAAACCAGGACTATATCAGGACTAAACCAGGACTAAACCAGGACTATATCAGGACTAACCTAGGACTAAACCAGGACTAAACCAGGACTAACCTAGGACTAAACCAGGACTATATCAGGACTAACCTTGAAGTAAACTAGGGCTATCTCACGACTATATCAGGACTAAACCTGGACTAGGTGCCACAGGGGGGCGCCAGTGGCAAAAAATGTTGATGTGTCCTTAGGCAAGACACTTCACCCACATTGCCCAATAAGAAAGTCGCATGTGCATGAGCGTTGTTGCTGCTCGAAGAGGTCGATGGTGCAGATTGGCAGCCTCGTTTCCGTCAGTCTGTCCCAGGGCAGCTGTGGCTACTATAGTATCTTACCACCACTGTGTAGAGAATAAACAATGAACTGTAAAGTGTCTTTGAGTGTCTTGAAAGGCGGTGTAGAAATGCAATGGTTTATTAATTAATGAATAACCTTTCATTTTCATCACCATAAATAACAACACATTTCGAATAACCTCATGGCTGTATTATCATTCTGAAAACACACATCCATATTACAACAAACGGTTTATAGTGTTTATCTTTGCTTCTAGCTGAATGCAGTGTTGGGAAGGTTACTTTTAAAATGTAATGCATGAATGTACCAACCACATCCTGAAAATTCTTCAAATTGTCTGTTGAGCCCAAATCTCCATGAACAGACTTTTGTTTACTGTAGAGAAGCAAAGACTAGAATATCTTAACATAAGATATTTTGTCTGTTTAAAGACAATAAAAACCCCAGTCCTTCCTTAACCATATTCAAAATATTATTGACAGAGAAATGATTTTTATATGAGATCACTGCTGCCTTAAATTATGTCCACGTACTGTTAGGTGTCATATTGTTTAGTCCTGGTTTAGTCCTAGTTTAGACCTGGTTTTAGTCCTAGTTTAGTCCTTGTTTAGTCCTGGTTTAGTCCTAGTTTAGACCTGGTTTTAGTCCTAGTTTAGTCCTGATTTAGTCCTGGTTTAGTCCTTGTTTAGACCTGGTTTAGTCCTGGTTTTAGTCCTGGTTTATTCCTGGTTTTAGACCTGGTTTAGTCCTAGTTTAGACCTGGTTTTACTCCTGGTTTAGTCCTGGTTTTAGTCCTGATTTAGTCCTGGTTTTAGTTCTAGTTTAGACCTGGTTTAGACCTGGTTTAGTCCTAGTTTAGACCTGGTTTAGACCTGGTTTAGTCCTAGTTTAGACCTGGTTTAGACCTAGTTTAGTCCTAGTTTAGACCTGGTTTAGACCTGGTTTAGTCCTGGTTTTAGTCCTGGTTTTAGTCCTGGTTTAGTCCTAGTTTAGTCCTAGTTTAGACCTGGTTTAGACCTGGTTTAGTCCTAGTTTAGTCCTGGTTTTAGTCCTGGTTTAGTCCTGGTTTAGTACTGGTTTAGACCTGGTTTAGACCTGGTTTAGTCCTGGTTTTAGTCCTGGTTTTAGTTCTGGTTTAGTCCTAGTTTAGTCCTAGTTTAGACCTGGTTTAGACCTGGTTTAGTCCTAGTTTAGACCTAGTTTAGACCTGGTTTTAGTCCTGGTTTAGTCCTGGTTTAGTCCTGGTTTAGTCCTGGTTTAGACCTGGTTTAGTCCTAGTTTAGTCCTGGTTTAGACCTGGTTTAGTCCTGATTTAGTCCTGGTTTAGTCCTTGTTTAGACCTGGTTTAGACCTGGTTTAGTCCTGGTTTTAGTTCTGGTTTAGCCCAAAATGTGAAAACAGGAACATGCCGCCGTGTAATCCATTTATTTCAACAAAGTAACTGTAATCCAATTACCTCTCATTGAAACAGTAACTGTAACTGAATAAGAGTTACTCATAATTTGTACTCTGATTACGTAACTCCGGTACATGTAATCCTTTACATCCCAACACTGGCTGAATGTATTTTGGCATCTCATCTTTTATGAATCCCATGAAGTCATTCATTTGATTTTATCCAGAGTCATTGTTGAAGTTGAAATCCAAAAGTCTAACCTCCTCTTCTCTCCTTCCATCAGAAACCCGCGTCCCAAACCCCGCTGCTCACGCGCCTTTTGTGCTTTTTAATCACATCATCCACGTTACACTTTCCTCCTCGTGAACGCGCATTATAGCCTCGCTGTCGGTTGCGCGCTTCTCTCTGTGTCTCTCTCGCTTCCTTCCTTTCTCAACCCCCCTTTTTCTCTCTCTGTCTCTTCTTTCCCCTCTCCCTCTCTCCTTAATCTCTCTACTTCTCCATCCATTTGTCTCTCGCTTCCTTCCTCTCTCTCAGTATCCAACCTTTTCTCACACGCTGTCTCTCTCTTCTCTCTCGCTTCCTTCCTCTCCATCCATCTCTCTCTCTCTCTCTTCCCCCCCTCCTCCTTCCTCCCTCCTCCCTCTCTCTTTCTCCGGAGGCAGCATCGGCTCGTCGCGCCACTTCCATCGCCACCTCCGCCACCAGAAGCGCCCGAAGCCTGCGCACCGCTCCCTCTCTCCAACTCGGATTTACGCACGGGAATATACATTTTTATCTCTCTTTTTTAACGAATTTCCAACGCGACAACTTGGACGTAAACGCGGGTAAGACCATTTTTTATCCACTGCCTACACGTTCGCATCCATTGGCACGCCGCTGTCCGCTGTTTCCTACTCCAATTTGTCTCTCCAAAATGATTATCCTTCTTTTTTTTGCACGTTTTAATCGCTAAAATGTTCGTATTTTCACGCGTAAACTTACACGCGAGTCGCCAAACTGCGAAATTCCAAGTGGACGTTGCGATTTTGGCGTGAGAAATTGTCAGGTTTTGTTCAACAGTTTCCAAAAGCGGAGTCGTAATGAGACTTGACGTGTTTTCCGTGATGTGGCGTGGAAGTGTAGCGTGTCCGTAATGTCGGGACGGACGAGAGGGAGATGGGGAGATCGGGAGAAAGTGGTTGGGGGTTTCGTTTTGTCGCTTTTGTCGGTTGTCTGGTGGAAAGAGGGAGACGGAGGGATGGAGGGATGGAGAGGGAGAGGGGAAGGGTTGTTTTTGAGCGAGGGATGGAGCGATAGAGGAGAGCACGTCCTTGTGAAGTGATGCGCAACGACCCTTCAGCACCATGGACAGTCGCCGCTGCTGTCTTTTTTGGTTTCCTGTTTCCTCTTTTGGAATGGAATTGGATTTAACTGGGTCTAGATGCACACTGGCAGTTATGGTTTTATATCTTTTTATTATATGCCTAATAATAACAAAAGAACAAGGACTAAACCTGGACTATATCAGGACTAAGACTAAACCAAACCAGGACTAAACCGGGACTAAACCAGAGGACCAAGCACTTAACTGAATATGTTTCATTTACAAATAAAAGTGTCCAAGGACTAAACCAGAACTAAACCAGGACTAAACCAATTTTGGATTAGCCCAGGCCTAACCTAGGACTAAACCAGGACTAAACCAGGGCTATATCAGGACTAAGACTAAACCAAATCAGGACTAAACCGGGACTAAACCAGAGGACCAAGCACTTAACTGAATATGTTTCATTTACAAATAAAAGTGTCCAAGGACTAAACCAGGACTAAACCAGAACTAAACCAGGACTAAACCAACTTTGGATTAGCCCAGGCCTAACCTAGGACTAAACCAGGACTAAACCAGGGCTATATCAGGACTAACCCTGGATTAAACCAGGACTATATCGGTACTAAACCAGGGCTATATCAGGACTAAACCGGGACTATATCGGGACTAAACCAGGA
Organism: Boleophthalmus pectinirostris; assembly: GCF_026225935.1. Classification (NCBI taxonomy): domain Eukaryota; kingdom Metazoa; phylum Chordata; class Actinopteri; order Gobiiformes; family Gobiidae; genus Boleophthalmus; species Boleophthalmus pectinirostris. The sequence continues at coordinate 33,650,372 of NW_026570970.1, read as the reverse complement.
CTAACGCAGGGCTGTATCAGGACTAAAACAACTTCGGACTAGCCCAGGACTAACCCAGGACTAAACCAGGGCTATTTTAGGATAAACCAGGGCTATATCAGGACTAAACCAGGACTCAACAAGGACTATATCAGGACTAAACCAGGACTATATCAGGACTAAATAAGGACTATATCAGGACTAAATATCATGACTAAACCAGGGCTATATCAGGACTAAATAAGGACTATATCAGGACTAAACCAGGACTATATCAGGACTAAACCAGGACTATATCAGGACTAAATAAGGACTATATCAGGACTAAATATCAGGACTAAACCAGGACTATATCAGGACTAAATAAGGACTATATCAGGACTAAATATCATGACTAAACCAGGGCTATATCAGGACTAAATAAGGACTATATCAGGACTAAACCAGGACTATATCAGGACTAAACCAGGACTATATCAGGACTAAATAAGGACTATATCAGGACTAAATATCAGGACTAAACCAGGACTATATCAGGACTAAATAAGGACTATATCAGGATTAAAACAATTTTGGACTAACCCAGGACTAACCTAGGACTAAACTCGGGCTATATCAGGACTAACCCAGGACTATAACTGGACTAAACCAGGACTATATCAGGACTAAACCAGGACTATATCAGGACTAAATAAGGACTATATCAGGACTAAACCAGGACTATATCAGGACTAAACCAGGGCTATATCAGGACTAAACCAGGACTATATCAGGACTAAATAAGGACTATATCAGGACTAAATAAGGACTATATCAGGACTAAATAAGGACTATATCAGGACTAAACCAGGACTATATCAGGACTAAATAAGGACTAAATAAGGACTATATCAGGACTAAATAAGGACTATATCAGGACTAAACCAGGACTATATCAGGACTAAACCAGGACTAAACCAGGACTATATCAGGACTAAACCAGGACTATATCAGGACTAAACCAGGACTATATCAGGATTAAAACAATTTTGGACTAACCCAGGGCTAACCTAGGACTAAACTCGGGCTATATCAGGACTAACCCAGGACTATATCTGGACTAAACCAGGACTATATCAGGACTAAACCAGGACTATATCAGGACTAAATAAGGACTATATCAGGACTAAACCAGGACTATATCAGGACTAAACCAGGGCTATATCAGGACTAAACCAGGACTATATCAGGACTAAATAAGGACTATATCAGGACTAAATAAGGACTATATCAGGACTAAATAAGGACTATATCAGGACTAAACCAGGACTATATCAGGACTAAACCAGGACTAAACCAGGACTATATCAGGACTAAACCAGGACTATATCAGGACTAAACCAGGACTATATCAGGATTAAAACAATTTTGGACTAACCCAGGACTAACCTAGGACTAAACTCGGGCTATATCAGGACTAACCCAGGACTATATCTGGACTAAACCAGGGCGATGTAAGGACTAAACCAGAACTACACCAGGTCTATATCAGGACTTAACCAGGACTAAAAACAAACCACAGAATGCGGTCCAGCCCTAAAGCAGAACTAATCTGAACCAAAACTCATGTTAAAATCAGATATTATAGGGTCCATCGATAGGACCAAAACCAGGACTAAACCAGGACTAAATTGACCAAGCACTTAACCCAGTGTAGGTTTTAAAAAGGAATTAAAGAGCATCCAGGGACTAAACTAGAACCACCCAGACTAAACCAGGACTGTCTGTCAGAAAAACATAAAGGACTAAGAACTAAACCTGGTCTAAATCTAAACCATGCAAACAACTGATTTATATTTGAGCTGATATTTAGGCCTGATTTTTATTTTCTTTTTTTTCCAAATTATGTAATTATGTAAACCACAAACCTTTAAGAAAGCTGAGCAGTTTTCTCTGTGCATTTAAGTGTTCAAATAAAGCTTTGTTTGTATTGTTTATGCAGCAAATTGACCAAAAGTTAGGTAATACGTTAAGTAGTAAATATTAATTTTATTATCTATCATTGTTGCTGCAGAAAAATGAATTTTATTCTGCTTTACAGGATAAAAAGTTCAAATATTGGCATGATATATAGGCTGGCTGTTCATCTGTAAACAGGACTATACTAGACTAAATGTGGCCTATACTAGGACTAAACCTGGACTGTACTAGGACTAAACTTGGACTATACTAAGACTAAACCTGGACTATACTCAAATTAAATCTGGACTAAACCTGGACTAAACCTAGAGTATACTAAGACGAAACCTGGACTAAACCTGGACTATTCTAAGACTAAACCTGGACTATAGTAGGACTAAACCTGGACTATATTAGGACTAAACCTGGACTGTACTAGGACTAAACTTGGACTATATTAAGACTAAACCTGGACTAAACCTAGAGTATACTAAGACTAAACCTGGACTAAACCTGGACTATTCTAAGACTAAACCTGGACTATAGTAGGCCTAAACCTGGACTGTACTAAGACTACTAAACCTGGACTATACTCAAATTAAATCTGGACTAAAAATCTGGACTAAACCTGGACTAAACCTAGAGTATACTAAGACTAAACCTGGACTAAACCTAGAGTATACTAAGACGAAACCTAGCCTAAAACCTGGACTAAACCTGGACTAAACCTGGACTAAACCTGGGCTATTTTAATACTAAACCTGGACTAAGCCTAGAGTATACTAAGACGAAACCTGGACTAAACCTGGACTAAACCTGGACTAAACCTGGACTATTCTAGGATTAAACCTGGACTAAACCTGGACTATTCTAGGATTAAACCTGGACTAAACCTGGACTATTCTTGGACTAAACCTGGAACACAGATCTGGACAAATTGCAGAAAACAGAAACAATGATTCAACTAGTTTAACAACAATACACTGCTCCATAAATACAACATTTTTAATTGTGAAACATGTAAAGAAATGAGAAGTGCAGTGCAGATTCTGAGGATGAAAAAGTATTTGTGATCAGGAGGTCGTGTCCAGTGTGTGGTGATGTATATACACAGCATGTACGGAATCGTGAAAGAGAAATGTGAGATAAAGTGAAAGAGAGAGATGTGGGATAAAGTGATGAAGAGTGTGAGGATGGAGCCGGAGCACAATCACATGTGAGAGTTTCTGACTCTGATCTATGACACAAACAAGAACACACAGCAACACCGCCATGGAAACAAGAACCCACTGTGACTACTGCTACTGACGAAGAGAGAGAGAGAGAGGAGAGGAAGGAGAGGGGGAGGAAAGAGAGGAGAGAGGACAGAGGGATTAAGCAGGAAGGTGTGGAGAGAGAAGTCAGAGAGAGGAGAGGGGGAGGGGAAAGAGAGAGAAGAGATGGAGTGAAGACAGGGGAGGGGGAGAGAGAAGAGAGAGGGAGGGAATACGGGGATGAGAGGAGGGGGAGGGAGAGAGAAGAGAGAGAGTGAAGAGTTTGAAGGTGGAGAGAGATAAGAGAGAAGAAGAGAGAGGGAGAGAAAAGAGGGATAAGAGGGAGGGAAAGGGGAGAAGAGAGCAAGAGAGAGAGGAGAGATAGAGAGTGAGGGAGTAAAGAGAGGGGAGGGGGAGAGAGAGGAGAGAGGACTAAGGGACTGAGCAAAGAGGTGTGGAGAGAGAAGGGAGAAAGGAGGGACGAGAGGGAGGGGGAGGGGAGGAGAGAGGGGAGAGGGGGATGGGAGGGAGAGGGAGTGAAGAAAGGGGAGGGAGAGAGAGAGGGAGGGAAAAGAAGGATGAGGGGGAGGGAGAGGGAAGAAATAGAGAGGAGGGCTAGAGAGTGAGGGAGTGAAGAGAGGGAGAGAAAAGAGAAGAGAGAGAGAATAGAGGGAGTGAAGAGCGGGGAGGGGGGAGGACAGAGAGAGAGAGGGAGTAAAGCGTGGAGAGTTGAGAGTTGAGGGAGTGAAGAGAGGGACGGAGGCAGAGGGAGATGGAAGGATGAGAAAGAGGGAAGAGGGAGACCTGGGGGGAGAAGGGAAGGAGAAAGAGATGGAAAAAGACGGAGTGGACGGTGATGGAGGGAAGAGAGAAATAGAGACAGAGAGGGAAGAGAGGGAAGATAGAGAGAAAAGACAGAAAGACAGGAGAGTGGGGTTGGGAGAGGGGATAGAGAGAGGTAGAGATGAAGAGAAAGAGTAGAAGAAGATGGATGGAAGAGAAAGTGAAGAGGGAGGAAAGGACAGGAGAACAACAGAAGGGAGACAATAATAGACGGACAGAAGGAGGGGACTGATAAAACTAGAGGGAAGAGAGAAAGACCCAATTCTCTCTGGAAGTTTCAGTAGTGGAGAGGACGAGTGTGTGACAGAGTGTGACAGGAGTCGGGCTAACCACTCTGCCACAGTAGTTAATAGGAGTAGTGCTGTAGTAGTGTTCATTATGATCGCAGTACATTCACTGTGTACTTTGTGTAATGTACACAGGCTGTTACCTTCAGTTACACCACTGCAGCGGAACCTGATACACAGCAGCTCCGTCATGTCTGTGCCAGAGCGCCGTCACCTCACTCACTTTTCAAACTCCAGATCGATACTCGATACTCGATACCGATACCGTGATGATAATAAAAAACACAAACTGGACTATTGTGAGCTTTAGCTGTGTTATGATGTTGTTTCTTCATCAAAAACACACCCGGATTTGTGTTCCCCTCGAGTCTCCCTTTATTATTATCAGTCTGTTTACATCTCCAAAGCTCAAAATGCTCTGATCCACCTCGTGATGTCATGAAGTGGTAGTTTTCAAGTTCACAGCTCCTTTTTTTCCCCCTTGTTTTTGTTCAGTAGAGATCGACAATTCCAGGTGTGAATCATCCAAATGTTTCTATTGAAGGTGTACAGTATGGAGGAGCACCACCACATGACATCACAAGGTGGAACAGAGTGTTTTCGGGTTGAGAGAAGAGCTCAGTTTAAATATGCAGGGTTTGTGTGTTTAACATGTGTGAATGAAGCAAAATGCAACTCCAGGTCTGTTTGCGATGAGGAAATTACATTAGGACAGAGATCAGACAATTGGCATGAGGCAATTTAAAGCGGCATTAGGGAACTTTTCTGGAGGAGGGTCTGCCACACGCTTGACCTTATCAAACGCCATGGAGACCAGCAGACGTCAGCATCAGAAGGCCAAAGTTAAAGGTTAGATCTGCCGGAAAGTGTTTTTGAGTAAATGCGAGGTAGATCGGTTCAATACCCTCGTTCAGAAAAGTTCCACAGTGTCCCTTTAAGATGTTCATTGAGTAAATCTTGCTATGTTTAACTGTATAGACCGATATATGGGTTCTATTCACGCTTACGTCACTAAACAGGAAGACGTTTGGAAAATTGCAGTTGACGACTGAGAAAATGGCCCAGTTTTCTTCATCTAGATGTCATTGTATTCGTTCTTTTTTCCTTTTATAAATTGCCTATTCATTTGTGTATTATAATTTGTCTAACTTGATAAAAAAAAATAAAAAGCTGTTGTTGTAGCATTCTGTTATGTTCGTGAGATCAACAGTTACTACCAGCTGTCTGTAAGTGACATCGATGACTTGATTAGAGTCCTGTCCCCCGTGGAAAGCTTTGGCAGGTTGTGAAGATGTTGCTGCTGAATCCAGGGTTTTATCACATGCCCAGTGTCGGGAACTACACAGGAAGTCTTCATCCGCATGTTTCCAAACGTCTTCCGGTAACCGTGAATAGAGCCTATTGGTTGGTCGATATTTGCTCTTTTTTGCGTATCACCTATCGGCCATTGATATTTTATTTGACAAGCTGTCTAACTATGCATGAAAAATAAATATATGTATAAATCTTTGTTTGAAAATTTTAGTTCAAAGTGGTGCTATAAAAATACAGGATGTTCCAAAAATGTAACATAATTTTAAAAGCAGTTATCTTGACTACTACTATGTCTAGCCCAATGACACTGAAAAGTTTAGGTGTTGAACATCATATGTTTATTATGGGACTATGTTTGTCAGGTGGTGAAGTTTTTCCAATTTTGCATTGAAGTCACTCTGCACAGTCTTGGGTGAGTGTGTGCGAGCAGATTCCAAGATGCAAAATAAAAAAATCACTGTTTTCAAGCTCAACCTGAAACAGAACAAAAATAAAACATTAAATATAAAATCTTGATCAGTTTCTATTAGGGGTGTAACATGTACATGTATTCCTGCTGAACCATTTTGGTACAGGACATTCAGTTCTGTGCAGGACTGTGCATGAGTGAATTCATGTAATTTGTGTGTGTTTACATTCCACCGCTACATGTGCACCTATACGGAGACTGGACTCTTTAATATTCACGAGGGAACTCGTCCGTGATTGGCGTGGCCACAGCGCTTTATAGTTAGAGTGGCCGCCTTGACAACAATTGCCCCCTGCCTGGACTACGTCCCTCCAAACCACATGAATCCTCGCAAAACTACGGTTGCCTCACCACTGTCCTCATCTTCACCTTAGGCCGGCACAGAATCCCTGCCCCCTTCCTGTGACCTCTGTCCCTAGTGAAGGGGTGTTTTCAGCCACTGGAGACAATGTAACTGTCAGCAGACAATGTGGAGTTGGATGTTTTTTGGTGTTTTTTGTGTCCAAAAATATGAAAATTGAGTAAAAGTTCATGCTGGAACTGTTATTGCTGCTCTTTAAAAGTTTTGTTTACTGTTTATGAGGAATTTATTTTTTATAACATTTCATACATTTGTTGCTTATTTGAGAATATTTTATTTAACGTATTAATATTACCACGCAGCACTTTACATTTATTTTATTTTCCCGTTTCTATCATATTAAAACTAATTGTTGGTTTGATAAAAACACAAAATAAACAACAAGCAAATGGTTTTGCATCTTGTTCCTATACTGTACCAAAAATGAACTGAACCATGACCTCAAAACCGAGGTACATACCAAACCGTGATTTCTGTGTATCATTACACCTCTAGTTTCTATACATTCTGTGAAAATTTGAGGTTATTTCAACAAGAATTACTGAAATTATTGAGCTTTGAAATGACGTCAAATGTTTTTGGATTCACTTTGTAGTAAGAGAATTTTGTGGATAAGTTTGTACTAAATTTAATTTTGATGATTTGGAAAAAATCGTCTCAAAAATATCGGCAGAGCTCATTGGCTACAGGTTCCTCTGGATTGTAAACACTAGGTATCGGTATCGACACTGGCCATGGGAAAATGCATATGACTTGATCTCTATCGCTCACGCTACACCTCAGTGTCAATCTGTAAAATAAAAACCAAAAAATGAATCGAAGTGATATTTTGGCTGTGGCCCTGTCATGGCGGCGTGTGGCAGAATGAGGCTGTTAGTGCGCGTTAGCTTCATAATGTGATTACACACCTCTGCTGTATGTGGCTGAATCCACACAAATGCTAATCGACCCCACGCGGCCGCATTCAAAGCCGCTAATTACTGTTGCATTCTGGGATACGGCGGGGACATCGGGCTCCACTCCATCTCAGCAATTATTCACTAAACACTGATGTGGGGGTATAGAGGACGAGACCGAGACCGGGGCTAAACCAGGACTGAACCAGGACTAAACTGAACCAAACTAAACCAGGACTAAACTGAACCATGACAAAAGCTGGAAAAAAACCCGGTCTAAACTGGGACTAAACCAGGACTAAAACATGACTAAATCAGGACTAAACTGAGACTAAACCAGGACTAAACCAAAACTAAACCAGGACTAAACTGAAACGGGACTAAAGCAGGAGCAAACCAGGGCTAAACTGGAACTAAACTAGGACTAAAACAAGACTTAATCAGAACTAAACCAGGACTAAACAGCACTTAAACCACGTCTAAACCAGAAACTAAACCAGGACTAAACAACACTAAACTAGACTAAACCAAAACTGAACTAAACCAGGACTAAACCAACTAAACAGGACTAAAAACTAAACCAGGACTAAAAACAACTAAACCAGGACAAACCAGAACTAAACAGGACTAATTAAAAACTAAACAGAAAAACTAGAACTAAACCAGGACTAAACCAGGACTAAACCAGGACTAAACCAGAACTAAACCAGGACTAATTCAACACTTAAACTAGAACTAAACCAGGAATAAACTAGAACTAAACCAGGACTAAACCAGGACTTAAACCAGGACTAAACCAGAACTAAACCAGGACTAAAACCAGAACTAAACCAGGACTAAACCAAAACTAAACCACGATTAAACAAGGGTCAAGTCATGTATAAACCAGGACTAAACTGGGGCAAAACCAGGACTAAACCAGGACTAAATCAAGACTACATCAGGACTAAGCCAGGACAAAACAAAGGCCAAGCCATGTATAAACCAGGACTAAACTGGGACTAAATCAAATCTAAACCAGGACTAAACAAGAGCCAAATCATGTATAAACCAAAACTAAATTGGGTCTAAACCAGGACTAAACCAGAAATAAACCCGGACTAAAACCAGACTACATCAGAACTAAACCAGGACTAAACAAGGGCCAAGCCACGTATAAACCATGGCTAAACTGGGACTAAACCAGAACTAAACCCGAACTAAAACCAGACTACATCAGGACTAAACCAGAACTAAACCAGGACTAAAACAAGACTAAACCAGGACTAAATGAAGTCTAAACCAGGGCTAAACAGAGACTAAACCAGGACTAAACCAAACCAGCATGAAAGCAGGACCAAACTTGGACCAAACCAGGACTAAAATACTTGCATTCGAATTCAACCAGGACAGAACATTACGTATCCCAGACCAGGTGTAAAAATAGGACTAAATCAGAATGAAACCAGGATTTAAGAGGAACAAAAGAGCAACCATTCTGAACTACCAACGAAATAAAACCAAGCCTAAACCAACTAAACTAGGGTTAAACCTGGACAAAATCCAAACTATCTAAACCAGAACTGAACCAGGACTAAAGTAGAGCTAAACCAGGTCTTACCAAGGACTAAACCCGGTCTAACCCCGGGCTGTTGCGGTGTATAATGGCGTCTCTGCGCTGGAGACAGTATTGATCCGGTCTGTGGCCCTGGCCGGCGCATCTCCAGTCTGTTTTTTTTCCAATGAGGACGAGAAAACCAGCCTCGTACTCGCAGTGACGTTTAATTATCCAAGCTATTTGCAATGTTTACGGTTTTACAAACGGAAGGAAAGCTAAAGAGCGAGCCGGTCCAACAGAATACGCACGGAGATGATTTTAAAAGGGAAATATGTGGAAAACCGAGGACTGTGATGGTGGAAGGACATCAAAGGGTCTTATCTGTGCCGTGGAGACTGCAGAGGAGAGAGAGAAGAGAGGAGAGGAGGAGAGGAGAGGAGAGGAGGGGGGATGGAAGGAGAGATAGAAAGCAGAAGCAAATCCGAGAGAGAGGAGAGGGGATACGATCATTTTTGGGGAGCGATACCGATACAAATATACGTAAGGAGCTTTGGACATGCCGATAACTGATAGAACGGTCGATTTATTGAGCGACGTGAGGTCCTGTAAGGAGAGACGGAGAGACAAACAGATGGATGGAGAGACAGGAGAGAAGGAGAGAGAGAAAGGGGGGGAGGAGAGAGAGGGACAGAAGATGGGAGCAAAAAAGAGGGAGAGAGAGAGAGAGGGAAGAGAAAGGTGTCTGTCTGAAAGGACAAGGTCACCTCCACAGTTTAGGACAAATCAGGGACTAAACCAGGACTGGACCAGGACTGAACCAGGACTAAGACTGGACCAGTACTAAATCAGGACTGGACCAGGACTAAACCCCAAGACTGGAGCAGGACTAAACCAGGAGTACACCAACACTGGAGCAGCACTACGCCAAGACTGGAGCAGGACTAAACCAAGATTGGGCCAGGACTAAATCAAGACTGGACCAGGACTGGATCAGGACATGGATCAGGACTAAACCAGGACTAAACCAGTACTAAAACAGGACTAAACCAGACTAAACCAGGACTAAATCAAGACTGGAGCAGGACTAAACCAGGAGTACACCAACACTGGAGCAGCACTACGCCAAGACTGGAGCAGGACTAAATCAAGACTGGACCAGGACTAAACCAAGATTGGGCCAGGACTAAATCAAGACTGGACCAGGACTGGATCAGGACATGGATCAGGACTAAACCAGGACTAAACCAGTACTAAAACAGGACTAAACCATGACTAAACTAGGACTAAATCAAGACTGGACCAGGACTAAACCAAGATTGGGCCAGGACTAAATCAAGACTGGATCAGGACTGGATCAGGACATGGATCAGGACTAAACCAGGACTAAACCAGTACTAAAACAGGACTAAAACATGACTAAACTAGGACTAAACCGAGATTGGACCAGGACCAAACCAATACTAAACCAAAACTGGACAAGGACTAAATCAGGACTGGACCAGGACTAAATCAGGACTGGACCAGGACGGACTAAACCAAGACTGGAGCAGGACTAAATCAGGACCGGAGCAGTACGGACTAAACCAGGACTAAACCAAGATTGGACCAGTATCAGGACTGGACCAGGACTAAACCAGGACTAAACCAAGACTGAGGCGGGACTAAATCAGGACTGAACTAAGACTGAACCAGGACTAAACCCCAAGGCTGGACCAGGTCTTAATCAGGAATGGACCAAGACTGGACAAGTACTAAATCAAGACTGGACCAGGACTTGTTCAGGACATGGATCAGGACTATATCAAGACTAGATCAAGACTGAGCCAGGACTAGACCAGGACTAGACCAGGACTGGATCAGCACTAGACCAGGACTAGACCAGGACTGGATCAGGACTGGATCAGGACTAGACCAGGACTGGATCAGCAATAGACCAGGACTGGATCAGCACTAGACCAGGACTAGACCAGGACTGGATCAGGACATGGATCAGGACTATGTCAAGACTAGATCAAGACTGAGCCAGGACTAGACCAGGACTAGACCAGGACGGGATCAGCACTAGACCAGGACTAGACCAGGACTGGATCAGGACTGGATCAGGACTGGATCAGGACTGGACCAGGACTAGACCAGGACTGACCAGGACTGGATCAGGACTGGATCAGGACTGGATCAGGACTAGACCAGGACTGGATCAGCAATAGACCAGGACTGGATCAGGACTAAGACATCCTAGACCAGGACTCTATGTTTCTCCACAGAGCTTTGTCTATGAAGTACAGAGCTATGTGTGTTTATCTTAAACATCATGATTGCATAAACTATACAGGATTATTTCTTTTTTTTGTTGTTGCAGTTTTAGATCTTCACTGTACTGTAGTTCAGTCTTACACAGAATTTACACCAGGAGCATCAGCAGCACGGAACATCGGCAGACCTGCATACACGTGTACTTTTAAAAACTTCAATTTACACCAGAGGAAGCAGAGCTGCTCCTACGACGCCAACCCAGATAATATATTCACTGTTGATCGGATGAATTGTTTTAAGTCACAAAACAAACGTTGACAACAAGAGAAATGATGCTTTGTAGTGATAACAAGCCTTATATCTTCAGTGCTCACATTAATTAAACTACTCAACATTTCACTTTGTTCGTCTGGACCACGCGCCTTTTCCTTCAGAAGTTGTTCTTGTAAAGTTACTGTCTGATGTCGTTAAGTGGTTTATATTTATCATTCGCGGCTGTAAACTTTCCATAGTCCATCATGAGTCATTCCCCGAGCTCCTGGATGCGACGCAGTGTTTATACGACTGTAGAGCAAGTTTTCGGAAGTTTATTTTGACACCATGAGCCTATTTCCTGTCTTTCCCCTGATAAAAAGCCTGGAGAAAAATTAGAACTCCAACCTAATTTGAGCGGCGCGTAGTGTCAAAACTGCCGTTGGATGTGCGTATGACACTGCTGGTGTAGATTGTCCGGCCGGTTAAAATGGAAAGCCAAACCTGCGTGTGTGCTGTGCTGCTGCGCTTACATGCTGTTACTGCTTTGGTGTAAATTGGGGATTATTCACCCTATTCCGCCCCGTCCATTTTTGTCTCTAAACGCTCCTGAACACTAAACACTTCCCATTCATGTAAATGGAGAATTTGGGAAAAGTTTTGCATCTTAAATATGATTCGTGTAAAATGTTCACCCCTGCAGTGATTCCCTGGAGGCTTTAAAACAGCTTTATCATCGTAAAGACTGGCAGCCCCATGTAAAATAATACAGCCCCAATGACACCTTCCGCAATAAGGTGGAAAAAACCCAGTCTAAACCAGGTCTAGGAACTGCTCTAAACCAGGCCCTCCTCAGTCCTGATCAAAGAGACAGTGAAGAATGAGAACAGAGGATTCACCAAAAACTTAACCAGGATTAAAGTCGGTCTAAACCCAGTCTAAACCAGGTCCTCCACGTTGCAGCAGATGGACAGTGAGGGATGAGAGCGGAGAAACTAGGCCTAAACCCGGTCTAAACTTGGACTACATCAGGTTCTTTTCAGTTGGGACAGAGACAGTGAGGGATGAGAGCAGAGGACGGGGCAGACGCTCTGGACAGGTGAGACAGATGACTACAGGCTCCAGCGCCGCAGACAATAGAAGAACAAGCTGCAGCTGCCAAAGCCAATGTTACTGCAGGGACACTGTAACCCCACCCGTTTGTGCTGTCGTCATGAACAAATCTAACCCCACCCGTTTGTGCTGTCCTCATGAACAAATCTAACCCCACCCGCCCGTGTTGTCCTCATGAACAAATCTAACACCACCTGCCTGTGCTGTCCTCATGAACAAATCTAACCCCACCCACCTGTGCTGTCCCCATGAACGCATTTAACCCACAGACCGTATAAAAAAGTGGACTAAGTTGTGACGTCGCCCATAGCGTCCAGTCAAATGAAGCTCATCGAGGCATGCCTAACAGTTACAGAGCTGAATATGGATCCATAAGTTTAATGTTTCAGTGTGGACCACGAGTATCATAGCAACCAAAGAGCCAATCCGGAGTGAGATTGTTGAAAGCGCCTGATTTAATTGTTAATAATCTTGATTTATAGGTAAAACACCAGAAACTTGTAGAGCAGGATAATACGAACATTTTAAGACCAAAATGTCGAGGCTCACTGCAGCAGTAACAGAGAGAGGAGACCGTGTTTCAATGGAAAGTCAATTGGAGCCACAGTCGATGGAGCAGAAGTGCCCCCATGCTCACTTCCTCTTTGGAACGTGGCATTACCTATTACCTATATTCATTTATATATACAGTCTAAGTTTATTTGGGGATATTTTGATATAAATAAGTATATTTATTTTATTTTTTAAATCTAGAAATTGTAAAACTGCCGAATATGTAATTTATTTTGGATATATTTATGTTTTTCAGATCTGGTTTAGTCCTGGTTCAGACCTGGTTTGGTCCTGGTTTAGTCCTGGTTGGTCATGGTTTAGTCTTGGTTCAGATCCGTTTCAGACCTGGTTTAGTCCTGGTTCAGTCCTGGTTTAGACCTGGTTTAGTCCTGGTTTAGTCTTGGTTCAGCCCTGGTTTAGTCCTGGATTAGATCTGGTTTAGTCCTCCTTTAGACCTAGTTCAGTTCTGGTGTAGACCTGGTTTAGTCCTGGTTTATTCCTGGTTAGGTCCTGGTTTAGTCCTGGTTCAGACCTGGTTTAGTCTTGGTTCAGACCTGGTTTAGTCCTGGTTTAGTCCTTGGTTCAGACCTGGTTTAGTTCTGGTCTAGTCTCAAAATGACCAAATAAACTACTGTTACTATATTTAATAAACAGATGGTTTAATGTCACACTTTGGAACATTCTAGACAAAGACTGAAATACATCTATGGTCATGTACACAGTGAAAACAGCTTTAACCATGCAATGAAATGCTTCGCTTGTTTCCCTTGACAATAATTAGTGCAGTTACATCACCATGGAGACAAGCTCAAGGTAAAAAGTGACACAGTGCCCCTTTAAGTCAAAAAGTAGAATTCAGATCATCTCGGTCTATACACTATTTATTTCCACAGATATTTTGTCAGCGGTTCGTTTAAGGCCACGTCTTCTCTCCTGACTCGGAGTGTAGTCTGCTGGTGCGTTCACTGCCAGGAAAAATAAAAACGGAAAAGTCTAAACCGCAAATGCTGTGTGAAAGTGAAAAGTGCAGAGCTGGTTCTGAGCTCTCTCTGTGACGCCTTAACCACAGTGACTTCAGACCGGGTTTGTTGGACTCAGTCTGCTGCTCTAGTCCTGGTTTAGTAGAATATAGAGTATCAAAAAGCAGTTACTGATCGATGCTAAAACAAGTATCGAAACTACTATACTCGTTTGAGCAGGTATCGATACTAAAAGAGGACAGAGCAGAATCTTTCCTGAATCACTTTTAGAATGATGTTGACATGGACCAACATGGAACCTACCTGGACCTGGTTTAGTTCTGGTTTAGTTCTTGTTTAGTCCTGGTTTAGTCTTCGTTCCAACCTGGTTTACTTCTTGTTTAGTGCTGGTTCTGTCCTGGTTTAGTTCTGGTGTAGTCCTTGTTTGAATAGGTTTACTAATAGTCCTGGATTCTTCTTGGTTCAAACCTGGTTTAGTCCTGTTCAGATCTAGTTTAGTCCTGGTTAAGACCATGATTTAGTCCTGGTTTAGACTTGGTTTAGTCCAGTTAAAGTTCCTTTTTAGTCCTGGTTCAGATCTGGTTCAGACCTGGTTTAGTCCTGTTCAGACCTGGTTTAGACCTGGTTTAGTCCTGGTTTAGACCTGGTTTAGTCCTGGTTTAGTCCTGGTTTAGACCTGGTTTAGTCTTGGTTCAGACCTGATTTTGTCCTGGTTCAGACCTGGTTCTTGTCCTGGATAAAATCTGTATTAGTCTTGTCTTAGACCTGATTTAGGTCTGATTTAGACCTGGTTTAACCCTGGTTTAGCCCAGGTTTGGGTTAATCCTGTTTTAGTCCTAGTTTTGTCCTGGTTCAAACCTAGTTTAGTCCTGTTCAGACCTGGTTTAGACCTTGATTTAGTCCTGATTTCGTAGTGTCGTTTAATCCAGTTTTAGTCCTTTTGTGTCCTGGTTCAATCCTTGTTCAGACCTGGTTCAGACCTGGTTTAGTCCTGTTCAGACCTGGTTTAGTCCTGGTTTAGACCTTGATTTAGTCCTGGTTTCAATCTGATTTTGTGCTGGTTCAGACCTGGCTCAGACCTGGTTCTAGTCCTTGATAAAACCTGGTTTTGTCCTGCTTTAGACCTGGTTTAGTTCTATTTTAGTCCTGGTTTGGACAGCTGAATATTCTCCTTCTTCCTCTGTTTGAGTTCTGTGGTTGTGTTGATTCAGTTGTTGACTCAGCAAATATTTTGCATTTTGCTGATGTTTAAATCCAGAAAAGTGTGTCGTTCTATTTCACTGTGCAGATCCAAGTCAACCCACCGAGCCTGGCTTTTCTATACTCTATACTTTTCTATAAATATTAAAACCATACAGACATTATCTATCTTTTATTTCAAGGACACTGTTTTGCATGATCTTACTTCTTACTTCTACAGTTTTTATAATAGTTTGATCAATACTTTATGCTTTGGTAAACAAACAAAGAACAGAGCACACATTTATTGAATATTTCCTTCCTGAGCAAGTTTCATAATTGTAATCATTGTCCCTGAGTTCAGATGGGTATGATTGACAGGTGGACTGGCCAATCAGGGACACACGTTGATCTGAAAACCAAAATCAAAACAAACATGGTTTATGAGGAAAAAAGAATACTACAGGAGACTGAAAAACATAACAGACTTCTACAGATGTCTGATTTTGTTTGTAAATGACAAATGGCCAATGAGCTCCTCCGTTTCAAATGCATCACTGAAATAAACACATCTGATTGGACGATCATGTCTGGTTCTGGTGCTGGGTGTAAAGGAGGATGAAACTGTAGCTCTTGCACTGCGAATTTCTCTGATATGACCAAGATTTTAAAACTTATATCAGGTTATTCCTCTTGTTTTCAGATTTATTACCAATTTACTAGTTCTGAGATGCTTCGTTCTAGTCTAGTCTAGTCTAGGTCCTTTACTTTTAAGAGAACTTGTCAAGAAAAATTATCTTGCTGCATGGACAGATAGTTTCACTACTTTTAAGTCATTTTCTGATTTAAGTGTTTATATCTTAAATTTTGGCCAAGCTTTTTTGCAGTGTGTGGACTGTTTCTGATCTGCAGTGGTCAGTATTTTACAGAAGAGCTTTAGACCTGGTTTAGTCCTGGGTTAGACCTAATTTAGTTCTGGGTTAGACCTGGTTTAGTTCTGGGTTAGAGCTGATTTAGTCCTGGATTAGACCTGGTTTAATTACGAGTTGGATCTTGTTAGGTCCTGGATAAAACCTGGTTTAGTCCTGGGTTAGGCCTAATTTAGTTCTGGGTTAGAACTTGTTTAGTGCTGGATTACACCTTGTTTAATCCTGGTTTAGATCTGATTTAGTCCTGGATTAGGCCTGGTCTAATTCTGAGTTACAACTTGTTTTGGTCCTAGGTTTAGACCTGTTTTAGACCTGGACAAGACCTGG
Organism: Boleophthalmus pectinirostris; assembly: GCF_026225935.1. Taxonomy (NCBI): domain Eukaryota; kingdom Metazoa; phylum Chordata; class Actinopteri; order Gobiiformes; family Gobiidae; genus Boleophthalmus; species Boleophthalmus pectinirostris. Next base: position 33,633,910 of record NW_026570970.1, on the reverse strand, counting down.
TTTAGTGTTGGGTAAAATCTGATTTAGTTCTGGGTTAGACTTTGTTTTAGTCCTGGGTTAGACCTGGATTAGACCTGGTTTAGACCTGGAAGAGACCTGGTTAAGTGCTGGATTAGATCTTGTTTAATCCTGGTTTAGATCTGATTTAGTCCTGCATTAGACCTGGTTTAGTTTTGGGTTAGATCTTGTTTTGGCCCTAATTTTAAGACTGGTTTAGCTCTGGGTTAGACCTAATTTAGTTCTGGATTAGATCTGGTTTTGTCCTTGATTAAACCTGGTTCAGTCCTTTCATTAGAACTTGTTTAGTGCTGGATTAGACCTTCTTCAATCCTGGTCATGTATTAGACCTGTTTAGTCCTGGGTTAGACCTAATTTAGTTCTGGATTAGATCTGATTTATTCCTGGATTAGACTTGGTTTAGTCCTGGGTTTGATCTTGTTTTGGTCCTAGATTTAGACTTGGTTTAGACCTGGATGAGACCAACTTTAGTCCTGGGTAAGATCTGATTTAGTTCTGGGCTAGACCTGGTTCCTTCGTTAGAACTGGTTTTGTCCTGAATTAGACCTGGTTTAGTTTTGACTTAAATCTTGTTTTGGTCCTAGTTTTAGACCTGGACGAGACTTGGTTTAGTTTTGGGTAAAATCTGATTTAGTTCTGGGTTAGATCTGGTTTAGTCCTGAATTAGACCTGGTTTAGTTCTGGGTTTGATCTTGTTTTGGTCCTAGGTTTAGACTTGAACAAGACCTGGTTTAGTCTTGGGTAAAACCTGATTTAGTTCTTGGTTAGTTCTGGTTTAGTCCTGTATTAGACCTGGTTTAATCCTTTGTTAGAACTTGTTTAGTCATGTATTAGACCTTTTTTAATCCTGGTTTAGCGCAGATCTTGCAGGTGGTCCATTTGGTCAGTATTTATCCAAATATAATCACAACCCCAGATGTTTTTGCTGAGCTCTTTTCACTCTCGTCTCTGTCAAACCCAGACAGAGACTCTTGAGGGGCGCCCCACCCATCTCTCGGTGTCCTCACTCACAAAAACTGCAGAAAATGTCCAAAACAGCTGAGAGGAGCGCAGGGTTTTCCAGAGAATCGCTCCGTGTCATGTGCAAAGTGTAACTCAGTATTTATGATTACATTTGAGTCTATGTGAGCGGATTTTCCATCGACTGTTCCAAGAGCACACACCCAGGTTCACTGTGGTCACAAAAACATTAACCTGAAGAGAAGTATATAGGTAGTGTTGGATGTAAAGAAGAAGAAGAAAAATGGACTTGTATAGTTTTGTACCAGGCTCCCACGGTATAAGGTTTTCTCTTCTTTATTATCTTAAAGTTTGTAGTTTGATTTAAGATTGTTTGAGTTTTCTCTTGGATTTATTGCCTGACTACAGTCCCTTCTACATTCATTGTTTGAATCATTCTGTATTAGACCTGGTTTAGTCCTTCGTTAGAACTTATTTAGTGATGGATTAGACCTTGTTTAATCCTGATTTAGATCTGATTTAGTCCTGGATTAGACCTGGGTTAGTTCTGGGTTAGATCTTGTTATCCCTGGATAAAACCTGGTTTAGTCCCCGGTTAGACTGAATTTAGTTTTGGATTAGATCTGGTTTAGTCTTGGTTTAGACCTAATTTAGTTCTTTGTTAGAACTCGTTTAGTGCTGGATTAGACTTTATTTAATTCTGGGTTAGACCTAATTTAGCTCTGGTTTAAATTTGGTTTAGCCCTGGATTAGATCTGGTTTAGTCCTTCGTTAGACCTCATTTAGTGCTGGATTAATCCTAGTTTGGATGTGATTTAGTCCTGGATTAGACCTGGTTTGTAAGAAGTGGATTTAGGCTATGTTTATATGATGACAGTCTGAACATAAGACGCAAAATTGGTATTGCGTCTTCACATTTTATTCTGCGTTTAGACGAGCAGAAATCTGCGTGCATACAGTGATGCAAAAGTGTGTAGAATTCGATTGGATATGCATGCTGTCTGACTCGTCTGCGATAAACTGGTGCATCTAGAATTTGACAGAGGTGATTGCAGATCCTTCTCTGGTCTCTAACAGTATCTCTGCATATTCTATACACTTGCTGGGAGCCTCCTGTAAATTTATTAGAGCTGCCAAAGCAGCTTGAAGGTCCAATGCATGGAAATGATCCGACATGTTTGTTTCTGTGTATGTATGGGATGTAACTGTCAACTTTTCTACTCTGGAGGATGGTTTCAGATTTTTGCATTTTTAAGCCCCAAAAACGCCATCACCGTCTAAATAAAAGGCACTTCCAATAAAATATTTTGTAATTTTTACCCACAAGCGTTCTCATATAAACAGACCCTAAGGCCCTATGTTCCCACATTTTCTTTATCATCAATTTGCATCAGATTTTATCCCCATTTCTCCCAATTTGTTTGTCAATTACACCCGACCTGTTCTCCAGCAGCAGCTGACTACAGATGTGATGTAGAGGTCATGGTGCAAAGGACCCGAGCTCTGAATCATCCCTCTAAATGTGGTATAAAAATAAAAATAATTTGACTTGGAGTTTAATTTTTAGAAAAATCTTAGACGAACATGAGCTGGGAACATAGAGCTAGAGCTGGGAACATAGAGAACATAGAGCTGTGGAACATAGAGCTGAGAGAACATAGAGCTGAGAGAACATAGAGCTGTGAGAACATAGAGCTGAGAGAACATAGAGAACATAGAGCTGTGGGAACATAGAGCTGAGAGAACATAGAGCTGTGGGAACATAGAGCTGTGAGAACATAGAGCTGTGGGAACATAGAGCTGTGGGAACATAGAGCTGTGGGAACATAGAGCTGTGGGAACATAGAGCTGTGGGAACATAGAGCTGAGAGAACATAGAGCTGTGGGAACATAGAGCTGACCCCTGAAGAACAGACTGATATGCTGCACAGATCAATCTGACGTGAGCCAGGTTCTGCCTCCAGCCACTAAACCTGCAATTCCATTTTGCTAATCGAATCCCCTCTCCACCCTCCCTCCTCATCCCTCCTTCCCTCTCTTTCCCTTTGTTCAGCTCTCTTCTCTTTTCTCTCTCTTCACTGTCTCCTTTACCGTCTCCATCTCTTATGTCTCTCTACCCCTTGCCCCCATCTATCTCTCTTTCTGTCTCCTCTCGTCTCCTCTTTTCCATGTCTCATTTTCTCACTCTATCTCTTCTACCTCTCTTCCCCTCCCCCTCTCTCTCTCTCTCTCTCTCTCTTTCTTTCTCTCCTGCGTCCACCGCTCGGGCTAACTCCTCTAATGCATGCATATCTGTGCAGTGATACCGGCTCCGACTGTCAAACTGGTTTAAATTTTAATGACAAACGCCTCGGAGAAAATATCACTTATTTCATTGTGAACTCTTGGTTGCACAGCGCGCACATCCATAATCCTCTTTATTTCCAAAGGGAATGCACAAGTGTTCTTTGTTCATTTGAAAAAAACGTGTCCGACCGAGCGTTTGGTAATCACAGATGTCTCATAGAAAATAATGTGAGAGTGCAGTGTGTGGATACCTGCGCCGTTTTTATAGGATTTTATTTGACAATGAGCTTGTTCTCTTCTCAATACAGTCACGGTCTCGTAGAGATCTAAACCAGGACTACACCAGGTCTGAGTCAGGTCTGAACCAGGACCAAACCCAATCTAAACCATGTGTAAATCAAGACTAAACCAAGACTAAACCAAGACTAAACCAGGACTAAACCAGGACTAAACCAAGACTAAACCAGGACTAAACCAAGACTAAACCAGGACGAAACCAAGACTAAACCAGGACGAAACCAGGATGAAACCAAGACTAAAACCAGGACTAAACCAAGACTAAACCAGGACTAAACCAAGATTAAACCAGGACTTAATAAAGATTAAATCAAAACTAAACTGGGACTAAACCCAATTCATGACAGAACCACAACCAAACAAGGACTAAACCAGGACTAAACCAAGACTTAACAGGGATTAAATCAAAACTAAACCAGGACTAAACCCAATTCATGACTAAACCCCAACCAACCAAGGACTAAACCAAGACTAAACCAAAACCTAACAAAGACCAAATCCGGACTAAACCCAATTCATATCTGAACCACAACCAAACCAGGAATAAACTAATAAATACTAAACCAAGACCAAACCAAGACTTAACAAGGATTAAATCAGGAATAAACCAGGACTAAACCCAATTCATGACAGAACCACAACCAAACCAGAACTAAAAGATTAAACTAATACTAAACCAAGACTAAACCAAGATCTAACAAGGACCAAATCAGGACTAAACCAGGACTAAACCCAATTTATAACTGAACCACAACCAAACCAGAACTAAAAGACTAAACTAAGACTAAACCAAGACTTAACGAGGATTAAATCAGGACTAAACCAGGACTAAACCAGGACTGAACCAAAACCAAACCATGACTAAACCAAGTCAAATTAAGATCTTAAACTGATTCAAGCAGGGCTAAACCAGGACTAAAAGGGAGGACTAACACAATACTAAATTATTAAACCATTACTATATCTATCTGTCTTTCTGTACAGTTTCATATCACATAGATCTAAACAGGACTAAATCAGGATTTAACCCAGTCTAAACCAAGCCCAAACCAGACCTTAAACAGATCCAACCAGTACATAAACCAGGACTAAACCCAGTCTAATCTAGTTCTATGAGCTCCATGTTACCTTTTCTGTCTCTCTGTACAGTGTCACGTTAGTATAAATTAGGAGTAAAATAAGTCTAAATCAGGATTAAACCGGTTCTAAAGCAGGCCTTAACAAGCCTGTGACTTGTGTCTGTGTGATATGTGTAGGGGAACAGTGAATATGTTGTAATTGGACACGAGATGTGAACACGTCGATAGAAGAGAGTACGATAGGTTTTCATTGGACGTTTGATGAATGAGCTGCTCTTGTTTAATGTAGTGAGGCCTGTGTGATCAAAGCAAGATCAGCTCCTGCTCCGGCACTGTAATACCTGGAATATATAAATGTACGCATCATAATACTCAACTAGAATCTGTCTGCTGGTTTAGTCTGGTTTAGCAGCAGGTTTGTCTGGTCTACCTGGTTTAGTTCTGATTTGTTCATAGACAGGTTTCTAGGGATTTTAGACATTGGTGGGTGTGTGGTATTATCATAGACTGCATGAAAACAGGACTAAAAGAGTGTGACATCACCAGTGTTGGGAAGGTTACTTTTAAAATGTATTCCCCTACAGATTACAGATTACATACCCCAAAATGTAGTTTGTAACATAATCCATTAAATTACTTAAAGATGTAATCTGAATACTTTGGATTACTTGATATTGTCATGCTTTTTAAAACTACATGAATGTAGCGACCACATCCTGTAAATTCTTGTTTGTTCTCTTCAAATTGTCTGAACCCAGTCCCCAATTGTTTGCTGTAGAGGAGCAAAGACTAGGAAATCTTAATTTAAGATGTTTTGTCTGCTAAAGACTTTCCTTAACCAGATTAAAAAAATATATTATTGACAGAGAAATAATTTTTATATGAGATCACTGCTGCCTTAAATTATGTCCACCTACTGTTAGGTGTCATATTGTTTAATCCTGGTTTAGTCCTGGTTTTAGTCCTGGTTTAGTCCTGGTTTTAGACCTGGTTTAGTCCTGGTTTAGTTCTAGTTTAGACCTGGTTTAGACCTGGTTTAGACCTGGTTTTAGTCCTGGTTTTAGTTTAGTTTTAGTCCTGGTTTAGTCCTGGTTTTAGTTTTAGACCTGGTTTAGTCTGGTTTTAGTCCTGGTTTTAGTCCTGGTTTAGTTTTAGACCTGGTTTAGACCTGGTTTTTACCTGGTTTAGACCTGGTTTTAGTCCTGGTTTCTGTTTCCTGGTTTAGACCTGGTTTAGACCTGGTTTTAGTCTGGTTTAGACCTGGTTTAGTCTGGTTTAGTCTGGTTTTAGTCTGGTTTTAGTCGTGGTTTTAGTCTGGTTTAGTCTGGTTTTAGTCCTGGTTTAGTCCTGGTTTTAGTCCTGGTTTAGTCCTGGTTTAGACCTGGTTTAGTCTGGTTTAGTCTGGTTTTAGTCTGGTTTTAGTCTGGTTTTAGTCCTGGTTTAGTCCTGGTTTAGTCCTGGTTTTAGTCCTGGTTTTAGTCCTGGTTTTGACCTGGTTTAGACCTGGTTTAGACCTGGTTTAGTCCTGGTTTTAGTTCTGGTTTTAGTCCTGGTTTAGCCCAAAATGTGAAAACAGGAAAATACCGCCATGTAATCCATTTATTTCAACAAAGTAACTGTAATCCAATTACCTCTCATTGAAACAGTAACTGTAACTGAATACAGTTACTCATAATTTGTACTCTGATTACGTAACTCGGGTACACGTAATCTGTTACTCCCCAACACTGGACATCACCCACAGCGTACAGCTCCAATCAAGTGAAGTTCATGAGGCTAGCAGTTATACCTCCAGGATCATGTAGAGCGAGTTAAGACGAACATTTTAAGACCAAAATGACGAGGGTCACAGCAGCAGGTACAGAGAGAGGGACCACAGTTTTACAATGTGAAGTCAATTGGAGCCAGAGGTGATGGAGCTGGAAGTGGCCCATGCTCACCTCCTATTTAGAAAGCGGCAGCCAGCGGATTAGCTATGTCCATGTATATATACAGTCTATAATATCTTCTGAATTTCATTACACTGGATAATGACAATACAGACTTTCTCTTCTAGGTTTAATGCTCAGAGAAAGCTTAAAATGTTCTGTTTTGTTCACTCACTCCACACTTATGAGGAGAAACCACAGCTGCCCTGGGTCAGACAACACACACACACCACATTTATACTAGGCAATGTGGGTGAAATGTTTTGCTGAATGACACAATAACAGTTTTCACCAGAGCCAGTGTGGTGTCTCTCTGTTGCACCTGTATCCCAGTGGTCACTCATCCTCATCCAAGTTCTAACCGCACCCATGCTGCTCATCTTCAGGCTCAGATGAGATCAGACTTTGAATCAGGCTTTTTGTGTAGTAAACTTTTGAGTCTGAAAGCACCATGGATCTGTGGAAAAGACTGTGTCAGAGGCCAAAAAGACCCTCACATTTGTAGTATTATTGAAGAAAACAACCTTTTCCTTTTCGTGTTCGTTAGTTTCTGCTTAGATATTAAAATAAAATACACTTGAAACAGAAATAAAGTCCAGATAATTTACTTATTGAAATATTAGAAAGCCATACTTGTAGAAGGAGTCTGTGCTGACATTCCCATGCACTGACTCAATGTTTACGCCTATGCAATGACTTTTATACACAAACTATAGTGGGAGGACACCGTGGTTTAGACTTAGCGCCTCTTCGTTGGCGCACAGGTCAGCCAGGCCTCTTGGCACGTCGCACAGTCCAATCAGACTCCATCCGGGGTGTTATCTGGCTACCAAGTCATGACATCGTCCCTATCAGTAGTTCTTGTCCTATTTAGTTAGTTTGCTATAAGATAAATTGGAATATCCTGCATTGGTCTTGACATTTATCTGTGAGTCTCAGCTGTGATCAGAGCCCTTATCTTCAAATGACCTCGACACACTAATGAACTATAGAAGTGATTATACAAAATAGCTAAGCCTAGTTATTTATCCTAACACTATCATGATTGAATATGTCAGTATTTGTGTTTGTATTTGTATTTGTGATCATCTTGTGCTGGTCACTCACTATGCGCCCTCTGTTTTCTCTCTTCACAGACTCGACCCTTTTGGATTATTTCTTCTCCTCAGTGGAAACTCCTTGACCCATTTTCACAGGTAGGATTTCAGCTGATGTCATTCTGTTCTGTGGTGAAGAATACTGGTCCAAAACTGTTCTGGGTCAGACTGAAATCAGGCAACCAAAAAATCTTGTACCTGAATTCTGTAAAAACTGGACTGATGTACTGAAACGTTGGTTTAAGTTAAGGTTTAATATTTTGACATTAAAAACATACTCAGAGAAGTGTTTTGTTTTGTCTCAGTTCCATGTTTGAGTACTGTATTTTCCACACTATGAGGCGCTCTGGATTATAAGGCGCACTGTCATTAAATGGTCTATTTTCGAACTTTTTTCACAGATAAATCGCATCGGACTTTAAAGGAAACACAACAGTTGGATGGGTCAGTGGGACTTTGTTTGTGGCGTTCACGGTGACTCTGGGCTTTGTTCAGTTGTGGCGTGTAGGGAGGGTGTTGTCTGGGACCACTGGATTGTCGGCGTGTTTGCAGTTATGTCTAGAAGTGGCACATTGCGCTCGCTTTTTCGATTCGTTCTTCCGTTCCGTTCCGTTTCTCGTCGGCGTGGAGTGGTGAGTGTGGTTGTGGGTGTTTTTCGCTGTGCGGTCGCTGTCTGCTCCGTGTGTGTTTGCATGCGCTGCGGGTGGTGCGTTTTTTTAGTTTACTGAAGTCGTGCTGGGACACCCGAGTAGATTCGTGTATAGGCGAGTTTCATTGTTGACAAAAGTGCGCGTTGCATGCTGGGAATTATTTTGGTCGGCGGCAAGAAACACTAATTCAACATGACGGACGGAGCGAGAAAGCACGTAAAGGGTATTGATCCCGGTTATTTATCCACTCTAACGGCAGAGGACCCAAGACCATTTGACCAGAAATTGGTCATAAGCATCGACACCAAATCACCCTTTTCAACCCCTACAAAAGGTGGACCAAACCAAATTTCTGGTCAGAATCGCCAACTACCTGGACAAATATTCACTTTGGCGATATCCACAATGACTTGGTGGAAACTCCTGGGCCATTCACAGCAGAAAAGATGAAAACCTCCAAGAGTCTCGATGCGTTGTTGAACTTGTTGGAGTTCACGGGTTTGTTAGGATCTTCTATGTTTGCTCTGCGAATGTTTGAAAGCCATTTAATTCACCGTTAGCAGTTCTTTTCACTCGGAATACGAAAAAGACATTTTCCTTCTTCCGTGCTTCTATTTGTGCATCCAATAATGCAGCAGGAATTTACCATTATCAGGGATAAATGCGCGAGGTTTCGCACTGTGTTTGACCGCTATCGTGTTTCTTGCCTCCGACCAAAATATTTCCCAGCATGCAACGCGGGCTTTTAATAACAATGACGTCATCTGAAACCTGCCTATAGGGCGCTCTGGATTGTGGATTGTGTCGTTTTTTGATGGGGTTCGAGGCTTATGAGTGTGCCTATAGTGCAGAAAATACGGTAATGAGTTCCCGCAGCTTAATAATAAAGAATATAAGAGGTTGAAGACGTGCTGGACTAGAGGAAGCTTTGACCTTTACGTTTGAGCCGTGCGTCAGCAGTGCTCCAGATCTCTCCTGTTTTTCTCTAATGATGTATCAGTTTTGTGGGTTTGGTCGTCACTTAAATCAGACCTGTTCTGCAAAACGGACTTTTCAGAGCTTCAAGAGGTGTCGTAGAACTATTTGTCTTCTTTTAGTCATGTGATGTGTGATGGTTTAGGTTCTGGAGCAAACTGGGTCCATTGTGATGCACTTAAGGTGAGGAGCGAGGCCTGACCTAGTTTAATACAGATGGAGAAATCAGAGGAGTGTTATCTTCTATTCAAAGGTTTCAGAGGGATGTAAAACTGAACTCAATCTTCTGTTCCTTAAATGGTCAAAAGTCCTCAAAATGGCGTCTATAACAGGACAAAACAAACCCAGGATTAAGGCAGCCCAGCAGACCCTCGGTGGTTTTGCATTCAGCTCTCTCTCCCTTTTCAGTCCTTGTGCTTTTCTTTCTTCATCTACCCCCCCTCCTTTCTCTCTGTCTATCCTCCCTCTCTCCCTCTCTCTCTCTCTCTCTCTCTCTCTCGCTCTCTCATAGTCAGTGGTTTCCCCGTTCCCTCGTTCGACCCGTCTTTCTTCTGTCAGTTTCCATCTCCTCTTCTGTCCGTCCTCATCAAGCCCGAGGAAAACCCGGATCCTGTTATTCTAAACTGGGGCAACCGATGTAAAAATCTTCCTCTCTCCCTCCATCTCTCCCTTCATCTCTCCCTCCATCTATCCCTCTCTTCCCCATCTCTCACTCCATTTCTCTTTCCATTCCTCTCTCTCTCTCCATCTCTCCCTCCCTCTTCTCTCTCTTCATCCATCTCTCCCTCTCTCCCCCATCTCTCCCCCCATTTTTCCCTCTATCTCTCTCTCCTTCCCTCTCTCCCTCCCTCTCTCCTGCCATCTTTCCCTCCATCTCTCCCTCTATCTCTCTCCTCCATCTCTCCCTCCATCTCACCTTTCATCTCATCTTCCATCTCTCCCTCCAGCTTTCCTTCCATCTTTCCCTCCATCTCTCGTTCCCTCTCTCCTTCCATCTCTCCCTCCATCTCTCTCCATCTCACCTTCCATCTCTCGCTACATCTCTCCCTCCATCTATCTCTCTCTCTTTCCATCTTTCCCTCGATCTATCCTTCCATCTTTCCCTCCATCTCTCTCTGCCCCCATCTCTCCCTCCATTTCTCCCTCTATTTCCATCTCTCTCTTTCGTCTCTCCCACCATCTCTCCCTCCCTCTATCTCTCTCTTTCCATCTCTCCCTCCCTCTCTCCTTCCCTCTCTAATTCTACCTTTCCCTCCATCTCTCCCTCCATCTCTCCCTCTATCTCGCTCTCTCTCTCCTCTGTTCTCTAGGTGTCTTGCCTAAGGACACAACAGCGATCTGAAGCCAGGATCTGCAAAATGGATGAAGTGCACAAAGTCGTGTGTGTTTCCAGGTTTTATGCTTCTTGGAAACATTACACCGACTTACACACACTCACTCTCTCCCACTAAAACTGAACTACACCAGACTAAAACTAAACTAAACCAGACTAAAACTAAACTAAACCAGACTAAACCTAAACTAAACCAGACTAAAACAAAACTAAACCAGACTAAAACTAAACTAAACCAGACTAAAACAGACTCAACTAGATTAAACCAGGACTTTAAAACAAACCACATCTAGACCAGAATTAAACCAGATCCAAACCAGGACTTACTTATTTCCTCTCACAAGAAAGCCCCTTCACAGTCCAGGAATCGAACCCACAACCTCCTACGCTACACCCCGCTTAACATTTCTACATATTCGTCGATTCAGTCCGTCTTGTCTTCTCCCCTCCCCCTCTCCTCTCTTCCTTTCGTCTTCTTGCGTGCTGGTGTTGGGGTGTCATTAGCGGTGATTGATTCTGGGTCTGGTGTGAACATGGCGCGTGGTAAAGGTGGGATGGAGGAACACGGGGCCAGAGCGCCGCGTCTCTCCTCCCCCCGAAACCTGCGTCTGCGAGCGGCGGCCATGATGGATCCACTACAAACAGCACGCGCATAAACAAACCATTAGCTTTGTTTGTGGAGACAAAGAAGAACATGAGGGATGGACCAGAGCGGGCAACAGTCTACTGGCACTGCTGAATAACACTGAGCAGGTGTAAAGGACTGAGACAGGCTCAAAGAGGCTGAACCAGGGCCGTACCAGGCTGAACCAGGGCCGTACCAGGCTGAACCAGGCTGAACCAGGCTGAACCAGGCTGAACCAGGCTGAACCAGGCTGAGACAGGACTAAACAACGACTAAATTAGGACTGAATCAGAACTTAACCAGGACTGGAATGAAATAGGACTATAGCAGAACTAAACAGACTGTCCAGACTAAACCAGGCCAAAACCATTTTCCCTTTTTTTTTTTTTTTTTAATTTAATTTACTTTTTTTTTGTTTTGTTTGTGCAAGGTACAACAAAACAACACCAAAGATATGTACATGACTTGGTGCTCAAACAGAATAGGATGGTGATTAATAAACTTAGTGTCCTACCTTGATTGTTTTACATAATCATGTGACACTTACATACATACATACATACATACATACATACATACATACATACATGCATACATACATACATACATACATACATACATACATGCATGCATGTATGTACATATACACATATATATACATCTAAAATATCCAGTACATATATTCAATATATATACACATCCATACATGCACACACACATGTATTTTCATTTATGGTCGTACAAACTAATAATAATGTTAACCAGGACTAAATAAGGTCTACGTAAACCAGGACTAAACCTAACCTGGCTCATGCCAGATTGATAAGTGTATCACTCTGAATTCTTCACATTGTCCATCTGGAATGACTCGCACTGAAAGTGTTCAGAAAAAGGAGGGACTTGCAGCAGAATGCCTCGAGCTGATTGGGTGAACCACCCTGAAGTGCCCACCCACCAGTTTCTTTTCAGCCAGTCACAGCAAACCTGTCAAAATGACATATCCAACTGGGCCAGGGAAAACCAAAACAAGTGTCATGCTGAAGACGGAACATGTCTATAAGACAGCATCACTGTCTGCTGTTGCCGTTTTGCTCCATGTTGTCTGAAACCCCTCCCCTGCCACAGAAGCTCTGTGTTTGGGCCGATCACACTGCTCAGGTACACTACAACAGGAACACTTCAAGATGAATTCTTGAGAGGTTGTGAACTCACAAATATCAAAAAACCAAGACTAAACTGGGACTAAACCAGAACTAAACCAGAACTAAACCAGGACTAAACCAGGACTAAACCCAGTGCGAACCCATGACTGACAAAGAAGTCCTTATTTTTTCTCTTCCACATTAGCTGCATGAACTCAGATCTTCACATTTACTCTTTATCTGAAACCATCTTAAGTAATTCCTCTGCTCATTTGCATAAGAAATGGACTGACTTCTCCCAAAGCTAATGACGGAACTGAAAGAGATAAAACTCAGCGCAGACCGAGACAGGTAAAAAGTGAAAAACATTAAGAGAAACCGTTTTAAAAGGGTTAGCGCTCCTGATGTTGTGAAGCTAACACCGCTAACACCGCTAAACGCTGCCATTAAAAAGCTTTGTTCTGTGTTTTATTCAAACCTCAGCTCAGTCCATTAGATTTCATTAGCATTTCATAAAGGAATGGAAATCAGGCTAGTGCTATTATGTCTTTATTGAAATTCTTTTTAAAATGAAGTTTGCATGTTCTGTCTGTGTCTACTTGGGCCTCATTGCTTTTCTGTATTAGCTTAAAATGTGCACAAACATCAAGCTGGGTAAGAATTAGGTTTAGTTTGGGTTTAGTCCTGGTTTAATCCTTATTTATTTGTTTGTGTCATCGTCGGCTGTGACAAGGACCATCCGAACTGACCAGTGAAGTGAGGAAGGAGGAAGGAAAGGAGACAGTATGCTTCCTTTCATCGCTCCTAACCAGCCGTGAGGAGCAATGAGGCGTCCCATAATTCACCACAGTAATGTCACTCATGTACAGTCACTTTATTCATGGTTTACTCTTGGTTTAGACCTGGTTTAGTCCTGGTTTAGTCCTGGTTTAGTATTGGTTTAGTCCTGGTTTACCTGGTTTAGACCTGGTTTAGACCTGGGTTAGTCCTGGTTTAGACCTGGTTTAGACCTGGTTTAGTCCTGGTTTAGTCCTGGTTTAGTATTGGTTTAGACCTGGTTTAGACCTGGGTTAGTATTGGTTTAGTCCTGGTTTAGTCCTGGTTTAGACCTGATTTACACCTGGATTAGTATTGGTTCGGTCCTGGTTTAATCTTGGGTTACTATTGGTTTAGTCCTGGTTTATTATTGGTTTAGCCCTGGGTTAGTCCTGGTTTATTATTGGTTTAGTCCTAGGTTAGTATTGGTCTAGTCCTGGTTTAGTCCTGGTTTAGTCTTGCTTTAGTCCTGGTTTAGTTCTGGTTTAGTCCTGGTTTAGTCCTGGTTTAGTTCTGGTTTAGTCCTGCTTTAGTCCTGCTTTAGTCCTGGTTTTTCCTGGTTTAGTTCTGGTTTAATCCTGGTTTAGTCCTGGTTTAGTTCTGGTTTAGTCCTGGTTTAGTCCTGCTTTAATCCTGGTTTTTCCTGGTTTAGTTCTGGTTTAGTCCTGGTTTAGTTCTGGTTTAGTTCTGGTTTAGTCCTGCTTTAGTCCTGGTTTTGTCCTGGTTTTGTCCTGGTTTTGTCCTGGTTTTGTCCTGGTTTAGTCCTGCTTTAGTCCTGGTTTTGTCCTGGTTTTGTCCTGGTTTTGTCCTGGTTTTGTCCTGGTTTTGTCCTGGTTTAGTCCTGCTTTAGTGCGTCTCTCAGGTCAGTGTCTGTCTGAGGATGTCTTTCAGTATTTGTCTTCTATTTGACCTTATTTGGGTGTCTCATCTGTTTCCATAGCAACAAACCAATCCATGAAATCAACAGTGTGACCTCAGTCTCATCACAGTCCGGTACGAGGAGGAAAAAAACTACCGGCACTTTTAAGATCACCAGGAAAGTGAAGAGTGAAGAGTGTTTAGAGCCCAGCGGAGAGAGGAGCCGCCAGGACAGACCATATGGTACGAGAGAGAGACAGAGAGAGAGAGAGATGGAGGGAGGGAGAACGAGGGAGGAGATAGAGAGACTGGAGTGGGGAAAGGAGAGAGAGAGAGAGAGAGGAAGGAGAAAGAGAGAGGGAGACTGGAGTGGGGAAACCGGAGAGGGGGGGAGAGAGAGAGGAGAAAGAGAGAGAGACTGAAGTGGGGAAATGAGAGAGAGAGAGAGGAGAAAGAGGGAGAGAGAGACCGGCGTGAGGAGAGAGAGAGAGACTGGAGTGGGGAAAGGAGAGAGAGAGAAAGAGAGCGAGGGAGGAGAAAGAGAGAGAGACTGGAGCGGTGAGAGGAGAGAGAGGGAAGGGCGATGGCGAGACAGGGGCAGAAAGAAAGTTGAAGGGTGAGAGAGGAGGGAGCGAGAGAGAAGAGGGGAGAGGTAGAGACAGGAAAAACATGGGGAGAGAGAGAGTGGGTGGGGGAGAGAGGGAAGGGAGTGGATGAGAAAGAGGATGGGTGAGAGAGGGAGAGAGAGAGAGGAGGGGGCAGTGATGAAGAGGAGAGCAAGGAGAGCAGAAGGAGGTTATCGGGTGAGAAGAGAGAGAGAGAGAACAAGAGGGAAAGGTGGGTGATGATAGAAAGAAAGAGGGGGGGGAGAGAGGAGCGAAAGAGGAGTTAAAACAAGAAGATAGGAAAGGAGAGAGGAGACGAGGAAACAAAGAAAAGGAAAGTAGAGAGAAATAGAGGGAGAGGACAGATGGGGACATATGGCTCAGACAGAGTCACACAGCAGGACTGTAGAAGTGTATTTTTACTCACTGCATTCTGCGATTTTTACTATTTTCAGAGGCCAGAGCGGATTAAAACTAACAACAACTAGCATGTTAACTTTCACGTCCTGATTAAATTATGGAATTAAATGGTGTTAGGAAAAATAATGTTAAGTTATTCCTGAATAAGCTGTGGAAATTATATATTTCAACAAAATTTAAAACTAAAATTTATTGATGTTAATTTGGGATGCCGATCCGATTTTGCTGGATTGGGTATTGGTATTGATGTTCAGTCGATATCCTGGTTGGATCTTTCATTTGATGTAATAAGACGTTGGTTTAGAACGTGTCAGAATATTTGAACTTTTATTCATACAAAGCAGTTCAGTCGGGATTTTCAAAATAAATAACGATCGCATAACACAACTGGATCCATTTTGTAATCAATTACCAGTTTTTTTTTGTTGTTTTTTTGAGGGAAAAGGCAATGTCTGTACCCTGGTTAATATTGGGTATCAGTAGATTAAAGTCAAAGTATCAGTATTGGATTAGTGCACCCCTAATGTTATGGTCCTGTCACACTTTAACCAGATTTTCCCTAAAAAGCTGGCTTATGCTGAATTATCAATGTTTTTTTGGGGTTTTTTTCTCAGTTTTGAGCGTATATATAGCGTATTCATAACAAGTTGGACGTACAGTATACATAACTTATTGGTAACTTGTATAGAAAGTTTTGATAACTTTTAACTTAGAACGATTAATGCTTATCGTGTTGTAGCGTCCAAACATTTGTCTAACGACAGTCTAACTTATGCATAACGCCGACGAACACGTGTTGTCGCCTATAAAAAGGCTGCCACTCAACGATTCATACCTGCACTAGACATCGCAGTAGCAACATTAAGTTCCACCATCAGTCTGATACATCACATGTACACAAATTTGCCAGTAACGTCTCCTGAATCTCACGGTACATATTGTGTTCTAACACTCACATGCTCCTTCTCTGTTAATATGCTACTTTTTCTTCTTAAAATGCCTTGACAAGACTTAATCTAAACAACTAAGACTTAAAAGTGCTTAGAACTGTTATTTCTTCATATAGTCTGTACTGAAATGGAGCAAAGGATCATGGTCTATGTAGTTCCCTCTGTCTTTTTTTTAGCTATTGCTGCACCATAACTCTTAATTTAAACAAAGAGACTTGTAATTCAATATATTGTGATGGTCCACGATATTATTGTGAGAACTTTGACGATACGATATCACGATTTTTCAGTTATTGTTACATCCCTAGTATTTGGACTTATGGGTAATTTACAGTTAACGTGTGTCAACGATCGCAGAACTTGTTTACAACTTATAGCCCACGTATGCAGGATGTAGAAGCACACACTGTACGTCAAGAAATTTTCAGCATGCTCAGCATTTTTCGATGACCTTGCCATACGTCTACATATGTCAGCGTGTTTCAGCGTGCTCATAACTTATACAAAACTTACCTATAAATTATCTGATGTATGCCTGTGTTTTTGCCAAATTTTTCATACGTCAGCCTAGGCTGGATAAATCGTTAAAAGCTGTGACAGCTCCTTTAATTATGTTTTAATGAAAAGTCTAGGTAATCTGTAGTATAGGAAAAGTCTCCATTTCCCAGCAGAATCATGTCCTTTTGTCTGTCCCTGGGCTATTTGCGATGTTTTATTGTGAAGGTTGATCTTTTTTTAGTTTTATTGTGAAGGTGCCTGTGTCCCTCTGCTCAGTGCGACGCTGTAAATCAGACTAGACTTTTACGGCCTCCATTTTAGATCCAGGAGCGCAGAGACAAAGAGAGGCTGCAGAGAGACTGTAGAGAGGCTCAGGCTGGAGGATTGTGTGCATTGTCTGCGCTTTAGATTGTTCCCGACATCTGCTCTGTTGGGCTCATGGCGAGTATTTAAATGCATAGATTTTATGTGTCTTCACTGTACCGCATTTTCAAACAGTGAAGCGAAGCCAACGCTCTCCTCTCCGAACCAACCCGGCAATCCTTTTGCAATCCGGAGGTGTTGCAAAATTCAATCACAATACTAAAATTGCAAACTCAAAATAAGAAATAAGCTCACTGCTGATTTCAGTACCACAAACCCTAAAAAGAGAGAGGCATTTTAGGTTTAAACCAACTGGATTTCAGCACTGAACCTGGCAACCCAAATGAGAGAGTCATGTGAGGCTCATTCTGCTTTCTGATTAGATAATTGTCTTGAGAACCGAAACACTACAAATAACTTGGCCATCATGTCCAGTGTTTTTGTAATTAAGGATAAATCAGCTTTAGAGTTGTTACCAGTAGAAGCGATATATTGATGTATTTGAACATGTTTGCCTCGTATCTGTGGACACAGATATACTGTAGGTCAAGTTTATGGAATTTTAAAATAAAAATCTTACATACACTTCTTTTAAAGATCCAATATTACTCAAAATTTACTTTACCTCCTCAAAAACAGACCTAGAGTTGTATTTTGTTTCATTCATACATGTTTGAGTAATCCTTTATTATTAGTCTGTCTACATCTCCAAAGCTCAAAATGCTCTGTTCCACCTTGTGATGTCATGTAGTTATAGTTTTCAAGTTAACAGCTCCTTTTACTCAGTGTTGTAGCTGTTCATATTTTGAGCGAACATGAACAGAACGCACTGTACTCCTGCCTTATGAATGAACTGTGAGCGTGTTCATTCTGGTGTCCGTGAACGGCATGTGCTTCTATTTAACTTCTTTCAGTAAGGTGCCAGATTCCTTCAGTGTTCCAGGTGAAAACCCGGCTAATCATATCATAAAGAGCCCTTAATATTTAACAGAAAAACATTCAATCTGGCAACAACACTGGCCACCAGTGTGGCATCGCTGCATGCGTCATAAAAACAAGACAAAACAAAAAAGCAGAGGCAACTGTAGCAGCAGCAAAAAGGATTCATCATATGAACATTATGATTCATCATATGAACTATGAATGAACTTGTTCATTTGGAAATTTGTGAACTGAACTTTGAACTAGTTCATGTAGAAAGTGGGCTTTCCCAACACAAGTTTTACCATCCATCCGTTTTCTTCCGCTTACCTGTGGCCAGGTTGTGGGGTCAGTAGTCTAAGCAGGGACTCCCAGACTTCCTTAACCCTGGACACTTCTTCCAGCTCCTCCTGGGGGACCCCAAGGTGTTCCCTGGCCAGCTGAGAGACAGAGTCCCTCCAGCGTGTCCTGGGTCTTCCTCAGGGTCTCCTACCAGAGGGACAAACACAAAAACCTCCTGAGGGAGAACAGATGCCCTCAAATGCTCCTCTCAACACCAAGGAGCAGCGACTCTACTCCGAGCTCCTCCCGTGTGACTGAACTCCTCACCCTATCCCTAAGGGAGCGTCCAGCCACCCTGTGGAGGAAACTCATTTGCTTGTATCTGTGATCTTGTCCTCTCAGTCATTACCCAAAGCTCATGATCATAGATGAGGGGAGGAACACAGATTGACCGGTAAATCGAGAGCTTTGCCTTTCGACTCAGGCCCCTCTTCACCACAACTGATCGATACAGTGCTGACGCTGCACCGATCCGCCTGTCAATCTCACGCTCCATCCTCCCCTCACTCATGAACCTTTTTACCTTTACCTTTTTAGCATGGATGAAATTGTCCAAATGATTCTAGTGAAGGTGTATGGAGTTTAAAAACACAATGGAACACTTCCTATGTTACTGCATGACATCTCAAAGTGGAACAGAGTGTTTTTCTGTTTTAGAGAAAAACTCAGCCTAAATCTACAGGTTTGTGTGTTAAACTTGTGTGAAAGAAACAAAACACAACTGCAGGTTTGTTTGCGATGAAGACACATCATTAGAACACAGATCAGAACATCGTGTAATCTGGACCCTTTAACTCTACAACATTTTTGTTTCACTTTCTGACAGCCCCCCACCCCCACCACCACCCCCCACCTCCACCTGGGAGCATCAAGGTCATACCGTTTACTTTCTATAGTCCCTCCCTCCCCCTCTCCTTCTTCCTTCTCTCTTCCTCTCTCTCTAGTTCTCCCTCTCCCTCCCTCTCTCCGTGATGGATGCTGCGCTGCCGTTTCCGTGGCGATGCGACCATGAGTTACCGCGGTGATTACGGCCGCAGACGGATGCTCGGGGCCCACTTTATCACGGCGAGGGGAGAGGCAGAAAAAGGCAGCGGAGGTAAAGAAAAGGCGAAAGAGAAATCAGAAAAACGGAATTGGAGTCGAGAGCGCGGGGAGGCGGCTGCTGTGGCACATCACAACACAATCGTTAGAGCAGAGAGAGGGAGGAGGAGAGAGGGAGGAGGGAGAGAGGGAAAGAGAGGGAGGGAGAGGGAGGGAGGAGGAAAAGGAGAGAGAGGGAGAGAGGAGGAGGAGGAGATGTAGAGGAGAGAGAGGGTGGGAGGGGAGAGAGAGGGAGAGGAGAGAGCAAGAAAGAGGGAGGAGGGAGAGAGGTGGAAAGAGAGGAGGAGGGGAGAGGAGGGAGGAAGGGAGAGAGAGTGGAGAAGAGGACGAGAGGGAGAGGGGGGGATGGTTGGTGTGGCACAACACAATTGTTAGAGGAGAGAGGGAGAGGGAGAGAGAAGAGGGGAGGTAGAGGAGAAAGGGAAAGGAGGGGGAGAGCGTGAGGAGGGAGAGAGAGGGAGAAAGGAGGGACAGTAGAGGAGAGATGGAGAGAGAGAGAGAAGAGGAGAGGTAGAGGAGACAGAGGGAGGAGGGAGAGAGAGATGGAGAAGAGAAAGGGAGGAGGAAGAGAGGAGGGAGAGAAAGAGGGAGGGAGGGAGGGAGGGAGGGAGGAGAGAGAGGGAGAGAGAACTGGAGGTAGAGGAAAGAGAAAGAGAGAGAGAAGAGAGAAATAGGAAAGGAGAGGAAGAGAGTGACAGAGTGAGGGAGAGAGAGGGAAAGAGGAAAGGAGGGGAGGTAGAGGAGAGGTAGAGAGAGAGAGGAGAGAGAGAGGAGACAGAGGGAGGAGAAGAGAGGCGGGAGAGAAAGAGAAAGAGGGGAGAGGGAAAGAGGAGGAGAGAGAGAGGTAGAGGAGAGAAAGAAAGGAGGGAAGGTAGAGGAGAGAGAGGAGAGAGAAAGAGAAGAAAGAGGGGAGAGGGAAGGCTAGAGATACTAGAGAGAGAGGTGAGGGAGGAGAGGGGATGAGAGAGGGAGATGAAATGAGGAGAGAGAGCAGAGAGAGGAGGGGCTGCTGTGCACATCGCAACACAATCGTTACAGAAGGAGAGAGAGAGAGAGGGATGGAGAGAGTGAGTGTGCAGACTGGTCGTTATGAGACAGTTCTCCCTGTGATTTCATGATGTTTTCACAGGAAACAGCCTTAAGTCCATGTTTGTTTTTTCAACGAGTGACTGGACCAGTGTTTCTCAACTGTGGTGCACGTCCCTCTGGTAATTCATAGCGCCCTCTGCAGTTTAAATTAAAGTATTTGTTTGAATTTGACAAATGAATGCTAAGGATTATGAAGGACGTCAGCTTGGTCTCCACGTCCTAATTTACGCCTTGAGTCAGAACCAAACATGAGCATCCGATCAGATTTGTCTATTTCAGTGACTCATGTGAAAGAAGGAGCTCATTGGTTGCCTATTATTTTGTAAAAAAAAAAAAAAACAAAAAAAAAACAATAATAACATGTCTCAGCTCAGAGTTCAGTGCTTCTCTCATTGATTCTGCAGAAACCTGTGATGTTCCCAGGAATATTTTTTCTTTTTTCCCCATAAGCAGCCATATCTGTTTTGATGGACGGACTATGCACATCCCTGATTGGCTAATCCGCCTGTCAATCACACCCATCTGAAAACAGGGAGATTCACCTTCACGTCTTTGTACAGTGGAGCCCAGGCAAACAATGTGGGGTTTGGATTTTTAAAGAACTTGATATTGTTGTATCTCTGCCATGTTTGAAAGCTCAGAATGAATCATCTGAATGTTTTTTTCTCTCTCTTCTAACCAACCACCCCAGACTGAGCCCTGATCAGTGGAGTCTGACACATCAGTTTGTGTTATTGTCATTCATCACTTACTGTATATGTTGTCAGTGTAGGCTCTATTCACACTTACTAGAAGGAAAATGTTGGAAACATGTGAATGAAGAATTCCGATGTAGTTACCGACACTGCTGCCCTATACAGACAGAATGCCATAACATCATGTTTCAAAAATGAGTTCATGTCATTTTGGGGGTATTTGAGACCTTCTTTATCATTCGAATAAATATTAGGGGTGTAACAGCACACACAAAAATCATAGTTCGGTACAGACCTCGGTTTTGAGGTCACGGTTCAGTTCAGTTTTTGGTACAGTATGGGAACAAAATGCAAAACCATATGCTTGTTGTGTATTTTTGTGTTTATTAAACCAACCAATTTGTTTTAACACAATACAAACGAGAAAATAAAATAAATGCAACATTCTTTTCAAACTTTTCAAAAAGTAAACCGCAGCACTAACAGTTCCAGCAAGAACTTTTACTCAATCTTCATATTTTTGCCCAGAAAAAACAACTTGTCCACAGTGTCTGCAGTAAGTGCAGATCTGCTACACTTACATTGTCCCCAGAGATTGAAAATACACTTTCACTAGGGATAGACATGGCGGGTATGGGAGGGGGCAGAGATTCTGTGCCGGCTTAAGGTTTTGCGAGGATTCACGTGGTTTGGAGGGACAGAGTCAAAGCAGGGGGCAATTGTTGTCAAGGTGGCCACCCTAACTATAAAGCGCTGTGGGAAACACTGCCACCCCAATCATGGACGAGTTCCCTCATGAATATTAAAGAGCCGAGTCTTCCGTGTAGCTGCAGATGTAGTGGCAGAAACACACACAAATTGTGCAAAATCACTGGTGCACAACCCTGCACCAAACTGAACAGCTGTACCAAAACAGTTCGGCACAAATACATGTACCGTTACACCCCTAATAAATATTGTGAAAAATATTGAGCTCACAACTGACCCTTGATCCTTGTTTGTCAGTTCCTGTTCTCTGCCTTTGTATGATGAGCCAAAAATAAGGAGTTGTGCAAAGACAAAAGGCAGAAACAGTGTATGTTTTGTTTGTGATTTAGTTCATAAATATATTTTATTTTCAAATCCAGTCCTTGGCACATAATCTTAACACATTACATAAATATACCATTGTATTCAGTTGTATTCAGTATTATAGTTCAATTATCTTTAATGTGAAAGTATTGTGTGTATTTATTCATACTGTACACACTATACTGCAAGGTCACTTGTTCTCTTTAACTGTGTTTAAAGTGTCACCGCACGATCCTGATCAGCACTAAACAGGAAATCCAAAGCTCTTCTATATCAACTCCACGATGACTCGACCTTGGTGAAGTGTTCTTCTAATGGATGCAAGTCTGGGGAAAATCAAGCAAATAATGATCATGTCAGTTTCTGCCTTTTGTCTTTGCACGACTTCTTATTTTTGACTCATGATACAAAGGCAGATACAGGAACTGACAAATAAGGGTCAAAGTCAATTTTGAGCTCAATGTTTTTCACATACAAATATTTATTCATTATAGTAACTAGTTGTCAAATTTTGGAAGTTCTACCTATTATACTGTTGTCAGGACAAAACAGAAACTTTGAAGTAGTTTTTCTCAGATTTACACTGTGACGAGTTAAGGTCTTTTGCCTTTGTACGGCAGAAAACCATGGATTCAGCAGCAGCTTTTTATGAAGTCAGACAAAGTATAATACACAAATGAATATACAGTTTGTAAAAGGAAAAAAGAAGAAATACAATGACATCTAGATGAAGAAAACAGGGCCATTTTCTCAGCTTTCCCCAATTTTCTCAGGGTTCCTATCACCAACAGAGCCCAGTGGAAGTCGTCATCCGCATGTTTCCAAACGTCTTCCGGTTTTGTGGCGTAAGCGTGAATAGAACCTGTTTTCAGACCCTATAGTCGTACCCTCCCGTGTGATTCATGTGTAACGCTCTCTAATGTTATTTATAGTCTGGTGTTGACCTTGCGCGCGCTGCAGGACCAGATAGTGCGAATCAAACCTGAATAATTTAAACCACAGCTCCGACCTTCAGATGCCCTCCCGTCCAATCAGAGACGCGAGGAGACACATGTACCAGATGCCCTCCCGTCCAATCAGAGCGCGGAGCTGTGAGGAGATAACAGTACCGTCAGCTCCATCAGTCACTGGTGTCTGTTGCGTGAAGCAAAAACTAAACAAGGACAGAAAGAGAATGGGTCAGATCTGGTTTTTCTATGTCAGTTACAAAAATACATTTAGTAGTAGCAGTTTTTTATTCAGTCATTTTGCAGCACCACAAAACAAAACATAGACTACAACCCCATGGATCATGACCGAAAGGGTTTAAGCTGAAGTAAAAAGTACTAATAACGCCTAACTTTATTAAACAATGACAGAATTACAATCAAGAAAGCAGTGTATGAACAGCAAGATTACATTTACATTTTCACTTACAACTTACTGTATATATAAGAGACAAAATATAAATTAAAACAAACAAAATGTAATGCATAATTCATTCATTCCAGAGTTCTATATCTTTCAAAACATAATGCTTTACATGTGTACAATCCCTCAGTCGTCCAGGTAGAATCCACGGCAAAAGGAGAAATTCAATTTGTCAACTGGACAAAAGTTTATTTGGTCGAGTACATTGTGCAGCTCATCCAAGCTGCTTCTTCAGTTCAGGTCAGACGCTGGTGGACACTTCCTTATAGCTGTCTGAAGGGAGGAGCTAACTACAATGAAACTACTCTGAAACTAACACACCTACTTCAAAGAAAAATAGTGTCTGAGACATCCATTTGAACAGAAATGGAGACACCATCTGTCTCCTATTTACAACTCCATCTTCAAACCTAAATCAAAACAATAGAGATAACAAAGTCAGGTCCAGAGGTGTGAAAGCTCCATTATGGGCCTGAATGATTATATATATATATATATTCAGACCCCAAACTCAGTGCAAGTTCAATATGCCTAGCTAAATAACAGAAACTGTAAACAAGCAGTAGTAATGTGTTCGTTTCAGAGGAGATTCAATGTAGTTAGCTCGTCCCATCAGGCAGATAAAAGGAAGTGTCCACCAGCAGTCTGATGCTGCAGTGTTTCTGCAGTGTTTCTTCCAGTGTGGTCCATGTTTAGTATCCCCATGTCATGTATGATGTGTTTGTAAATGTGAAGAAATACAAAAGACAAATAAAGGCATTCATTCATTAAGGAAACACAGGATTAAACGTACCCATTTCTGAGGAAACTTAAAAGTGATTACAAGTTACAGGTCAGATCTGTAGAAAGGTGTCTATGCTGACAATGATAATACATTAGGGTTGTAATGGTGCATGTATTCATACCAAACTGTTTCAGTACGGGAGTGAGTTTGCCCAATTTGTGTGTGTTTACATTCCACCACTACATGTGCAGCTACACACGGCTCGGCTCTTTAATATTCATAAGGGAACTCATCAGTGATTGGGGTGACAGTGTTTCCCACAGCTCTTTATAGTTATGGTGGCCACCTTGACAATGTCCCATGTGAATCTACTGTCACTGTGTCGCAGTTTTCACTTTCACCTTTCGTCTGCATGGAATTTTCCCGTTTGTATGTTAAAACAAATTGTTGGTTTAATAAACACACAAATAAAGAACAAGCAAATGGTTTTACATTTTGTTCCCATACTGTGCCGAAAATGAACCAAACCATACATACTAACATACCGGACCTTGATGTCTGTGTACCGTTACACCTCTAGAATACATGTTTTAAAATATGTTTGAGCAATCACGTAAGATGGATATTTTTTATTGCTTACGATGGGACATTCCAGGCAGCGCAATAACATCTCCATGGAGACAGTTAGATGGTGGACAACTGGAGATTAGCAATTGCATGGCTGAAATCATCCAAATGAGTCTAGTGAATATGTATGGAGTTTAAAAACACAGTGGAGCACATCCTGACATCAGAAGGTGGAACAGGGTATATTCATTTTGAGAGAAGAACTCCTAAATCTGCAGGACTTGTGTCTGTTTGTGATGAGGAGACAGTAGAACATAGATCAGTGTAGATACAGTGCAGATACAGGCCCTTTAATAAAACTCCACAGTGAATAAATTGAAATAGTCAGAATGTTGATGTGTATCTGAGGTGCGCTCTCTCTCTCTCTCTCTCCTGACACTGACTCGTGTTCGCTTGTTATTGTCACACTCACAACGCGTAATCCTCTCTTCTTTTATAAGCATTTTCTCTTCTTCTCCTCCTCTCGACGGCGTTCTTCTTCTTTGATCAGACTCACAATGAGACGAGGCCTGTTGTGGTTTCGACACCTCCAGAGCTGCAGGTGAGAGTTCTGCTCCACTGCTCCTCCTCACAACCAAAAGAGAGAAAGAAACATATCGCTTTATCTGATGGGAGCTCTCATTCTCTTTCTTTCTTTCTTTCTTTCTTTCTTTCTTTCTCTATGTCTCTGTACTCTTTCTTTTCTTTTTCTTGAGCTTTCACTCTCCTCTTTCTCTTTCTCACCTCTCTCTCTCTCTGTCCCCTCTCTTCTCTCTTTCTTCTTGCTCTTTCACTCTCCTCTTCTCCTCTCACTCGGTCTTTCTCTTGTTTCGTCCTCTCTCTTCTTCACCCTCTCTCTCCCTCTTGTCTCTATCTTTCCCTCCCTTTACTCCCTCTTTCATCTCTCCTCTTTCTTTCTCTCCCCCTCTCTCTCTTGTCTCTATCTTCCACCCTCTCTTTAGTCTTTGTTGCTTCCCTCTCTCCTCTCTTCACCCCTCCCCTTTTCTCTTTCTCTCTCTTTCTCTTATCTTTATCTTCTACCCTCCCTCCCTCCCTTTACTCCTTTTGCTTCCCTCTCTCCTCTCTCTTCCTCCCCCTTTCTTTCTTTCTTTCTTTCTTTCTCTCTCCCTCTCTCTCTCGTCTCTATCTTCCACCCTCTCTTTACTCCTTGTTGCTTTTGCTTCCCTCTCTCTTCTCTCTCCCTCTCTTTCTCTCTCCCTGTATGTGTGCACCTCTCTCTCTCTCTCTCTCTCTCTCTCTCTCTCTCTCCCGCTCTCCTGTCTGTCCCTGTATGTGTGAACCTGTCTCGCCCCCCTTCTTTCTCTCCCCTGTCTCTCTCTCCCTATCTCTCCTTGTATGTGCCACCTCTCTCACCCCCACCTCTCTCTCTCTCTCTAACTCTCTCTGTCTCTCTCTCTCTTTCACTCTCTCTCTCTCTCTATCTCTCCTTGTATGTGTCACCTCTCTCTCTCTTCCCTCTTTCGCTCTCTCTCTTTCTCTCTCTCCCTATCTCTCCTTGTATGTGTGCTCTCTCACCCCTCTTCTCTCTCTCTCCTATCTCTCCCTTTATCTCTAGACCTCTCTCTTCTCTCTCTCTGTCTCTCTCTCTCCTGTCTGTCCCTGTATGCGTGAACCTTTCTCATCCCCCCTTCTTTCTCTCCCCTGTCTCTCTCTCCCTATCCCTCCTTGTATGTGTCACCTCTCTCTCTCTCTCTCTCTTTCTCTCTCCCTGTATGTGTGCACCCCTCTCTCTCTCTCTCTCTCTCTCTCTTTCTCTCTCGCTCTCCTGTCTGTCCCTGTATATGTGAACCTCTCTTGCCCCCCTTCTCTCACCATACCCCCACCTCTCTCTTCCCTCCCTCTCTCTCTCTCTCTCTCCCTATCTCTCCTTGTGTGTGTGCTCTCTCACCCCTCTTCTCTCTCTCTCCTATCTCTCCCTTTATCTCTAGACCTCTCTCTCCTCTCTTTCTCTCCCTCTCCTGTCTGTCCCTGTATGCGTCACCTCTCTTACCCCCACCTCTCTCTCTCTCTCTCTCTCTCCTATCTCTCCTGTATGTGTCACCTCTCTTACCCCCACCTCTCTCTCTCTCTCTCTCTCTCTCCTGTCTGTCCCTGTGTCTCTCTACCTCTCTCGCCCTCCCCGCCCCCACAGCATCTGGCAGATAATTGGTGTGAATCAAATGGGAAATAAGCCTCTTTGCTGCTCTGCCTTTTCACCACCTCAGGCCTGGCTCCAGTCACACACACACACACACACACACACACACACACACGCACACCCGCACACACACACACACGTATAGACTGTCCCTGCTGGAGATTGCGCTGCTATTAAATAATGTTTAACCAAATACATTTTTAGATCACCATGTTACCTTTTATTGTTTTGAAAACGTTATATTATTTCACACGTTCTGAGTCCCTCCTCCCTTTGCTCCTCACGCTAAATCACACCCCATTCAGAGCGCGATCGCAACACAATCAGCGTGCATCCCGGTACTGCAAACTGAAACTACTGCACGTCGCATTTGTGAAATTGTAGTATACAGTTTCGTATTTATTTATATATATTTATTTTTTTGTTAAATAGTCAAAGCACTGTTATTAATGTTTTTGTTTTGTTTTGTTTTGTCTTTTTTAATGAAAGGACAAAATTAGTATTAGAACATGTTGGAAAGCTCTAAAAATCAATTTGGCATTATACCTTCTCTAAATTCTCTATTTCTCTCACCCCTCCCCCTCTCCCCCCCTGTATCTCTTTACCTCCCTCTCATCTCTCCCTCTCGTTTTATTTCACTGAGAAACTCGACAGCGCACCACAAACTGATTAAATGTGCTGTTTTTCTTTGTGTTGCAGAGATAGAGGTTTATGTTGTTTTGTTTTTTTCAGACAGAGGAGGGAGGGAGGAGATAAGAGTCGTCTGTGAGCTCCTCTGACACAAACATTTGAAACCCGCAAAAAAACACAAACCCTATCATCTGTTTCTTTTCTCATCTCGGTGCTGGCGAAGTTTTTCTCTCTCAAACGCACCAAATGAAAAGAATGAAATAATTGTGTGTATTTGTGTACATTGCTGCATACTGCGTGTCTGACTGGGATTTCTCATTTGGAATTGGTGCACTGTTCTGTTTCTTTCCTCTATCTCTCTCTATCTCTCTCCCTGTCTCTATCTTCCCCTCTCTGTCTCTCTCTCTCTATCAGTATCTCTCCCTCTCTTTCTCCTCCCTCTCTTTCTCTCCCTGTCTCTATCTTCCCCTCTATGTCTCTCTCTCCACTAGTATCTACCTTTATCTCCCCTCACCCCCATCTCTGTCCTCCCCTCTCTGTCTCTCTCTCTCCCTGTCCCTCACTCTCTCTCTCCCTGCCTCTGTCTCTTTCTCTCTCTCCTTGTCTCTCTCTCTCCCTGTCTCTATCTTCCCCCTCTCTCTCCATGTCCCTCTCTCCCCCTCTCTCTCTCCCTTCACTCTCTCTTTCTCTCCCTGTCTCTGTCTCACTCTCTCTATCCCCGTCTCTCTCCCTCCCTCTCTCCTCCTTCTCTCTCGTTCTCTGTCCGTCTCTGTCTCACTATCTCTCTCTTTCTCTGTCCCCCTCTCACTCTCACTCTCTCTCCCTGTCTCTTCTCTGTCTCTGTCTCACTCTCTCTTGCACTGTCTCTCACTCTGTGTCTCTCCTCCGCTCTCTCCCTCTCTGTCTGTCTCACTCTCTCTCTCCCTTCACTCTCTCTTTTGCTCCCTATCTTCTCCCTCTCTCTCTCTCTCTCTCTGTCTCTCTGTCTCTCTGTCTCACTCTCTCTTGCACTGTCTCTTGCTTTCTGTCTCTCTCCCTGTCTCCCTCCCTCTTTCCCCCCTCTCTCTTTCTCTCTCGCTCTCTCTCTCTCTTTCCTCTCTCTCCCTGTCTCTGTCTCTCTCTCTCTCTCCCTCTCCCCTCCCTCTCCCTCGCTCTCTCCCTCTCTCTGTATCTGTTTCTCTCTCCCCTCCCTCTCTCCTCACCTTCTCTCTCTCTCCCTGCCTCTGTCTCACTCCCTCTTTCTCTCTCTGTCTCTATCTTCCCCTCTCTCTCTCCCTGTCCCTCCCTCTCTCTCTCTCTATCCTCACTCTCTTTCTCTCCCTGTGTCTGTCTCGCTCTCTCTCTCCCCTCCCCCCTCTTTCTCTCTCCCTGTCTCACGTTCTCTTGCACTGTCTCTCATTCTGTGTCTCTCTTCCTCTCTCTCTCCCTCTCTCTCCCCTCACTCTCTCTTTCTCTTCCTGTCTGTCTCACTCTCTATATCCCTGTCTCTCTCCCTCCCTCTCTCCTCCCTCTCTCTCTCTCTCTCGCTCTTTCTCTCTCCTTCTCTGTCCCTCTCTCTCTCCCCCTCCCTCTCTCTCTCTTTCCCTGTCTTTCTTAAAATTATACAAAAAATTCCAGCACGTAAAATTCAGAATAAAAATAATTCAAACATTTTTTTTACAGAGTTCACCAATCCAAAGTGAGAAATTCAACGGCATTTCAAATTCCAAATCTAACAGAACAAATAACCTTCCATAGAAAACACCAGAAACATTCCTCCTGCATTCATCACGACGCTTATATGAAGACGGTGAAAGAGGAAAATCACCTGGTACACGGAGGCATATGGTAATTCAGGAGGGGTTTTCAAATCAAGCTCACGCTCCAGATCGCAGACACAAGGGGGCGGGCTCTAATTATGCAGGAAGAGAACAGACGGTGACGCTCCGGCCCAGCGCACCTGTCAATCAAACCGTTTAGCCTCCATCAGACACGACATCGCCACGGTTACAGTACACTACAAGAACAGCGCTGTCGTCGTTAGCAACAACTTAAAGGGCCCGTGCGACGCTGTTTACTGATCACACACAGACCTGGAGTTGTGTTTTGTTTCATGCACATGTTTAACACACAAACCCTGCGCATTTAGGCTGAGTTTTTTTCTCTCAAACTGAAAACACTCTGTTCCAACTTGTGATGTCACGTGGTAATACAGGAAGTGCTCCACTGTGTTTTTAATCTCCGCGCACCTTCACTAGAATCATTTGGTCGATTTCAGCCCCAGAACTGCACATCTCTACTGAACAAAAGGTAAAAGGAGATACTTACTTGAAACCTACAGCTTCATGACATCACAAAGTGGACCAGAGCATTTACAGCAGACATGTCAAACTCAGGGACTAAATGTAGCCCATGATATAATTATATTTGGCCTGTGAGATCATATGAAATATGTATCAGAGCTGCCCGCAGGCTACAGATATACTATAGACATTATTTATTTAAAATGTTGTTATTATTTTATATTTTGCTTGTTCTGGATTCAATATTTAAGCAAAACTATTATTAAACATTTCTTTTAATAAGAAAAGGTTTAACATTACATATCTCAAGAGAAGAGAAAACATGCAGATGTTGTTGAAATTTTTCAGTAAATATTTAGTTTGGCCCACAACTTAATCCCAGTTTTTAATTTTGGCCTCTGTGAGTTTGAGTTTGACATCCCTGTATTACAACTTTGGAGATGATTAGACAGACTAATAATAAAGGATTATTCAAATATGTGTGAATGAAACAAAACACAACTCTAGATCTGTTTTTGGTGATGTAACATCATTATAACATGCAGCCTGAAGTGACCTAAATCCGATTTTTCGCCCCTATGTGACCTGTATCTGATCTTTTAATGACAGTCCACACAGATCCAGTTTGTTCAAATGTGACCCAGTCCACTTGGATATGTGCTCCTAAAACCGATACATATCTGATCTTTTGACATGTGACTTCAGTCTGAGCGGCCAGGTCACATTTATCCCACCTACACGTCACAAATGTACACAAACGTTCTTCTCGTTACATGAAAATTGTGTATGAACTCTGTGTCAGTGAAGCACATATCAATCCCACCACTCTCGGCTGTGACTCTGCACCCACATGTTCCTTTTCTACAGACGTTGCTGCCACTGCCCCACAAAACACCATGGCCAGAAACCTTGCCCTTCTCCTTCCCAATCTCCTCCTTAAAACAAATAATCTGTACATGTTCTGGCTCCGGTACAACAGCAACTTTAAAATCTCCAGGTGATCATTGCTCGTGTCTATGTTTAGGTGACTTCCGTAAACACTGAACATACTCGCTGCGTGTGAAGTCATTGTGTCCTCCAGTTCACATGCGGGACACTTTTGGGGCGTTTAAAGTTCACACTGAAGATCACATACAAGTCGCATTTAATTGGAAATGTGAACGACCTCGCAAAAAATCCAAATTGAACATTAAACCCTGCAGACTGAACGTAGCCTTAGAGGTGCATTCTGGCAGAGGATCCATCAAAATCTTTTCTTCATGGAGATGTTATTGCTTTGTCTGGAATGTTTCACTGTATGGCACATGATGGCATTAAACCTTTCTATGTTCATGGAGACCAAACCAGACCAAGTTACAGGTCACATCTGTGGAGAGGGGACCCCGCTCACAGTCAGAATGTCTGTTTCTCTAGGTATTTTTCAGCATTACAGTAGCTATGTCCATTTCTATATACAGTTTATGATAGAGAGACTAGAGGAGGAGAAAGAGAGCAGTGTTTAAACAGTTCTCTCTCTCTCTCTCTCTCCATCTCCATCTGTTCTCTGTGGATCTGGCTGCTCTCACTTCAGAGACTGAGTCCAGCATAAAGTCCAGGTTTAGATCTGGTTTAGTTCTGGTTTTGTCCTGGTTTTGATTGGTCCTGATTTAGATCTGTTTTAGTAATGATCTGTTTTAGTGCGAGTTTAATCCTGGTTTAGTTAATCTGTTTAAAATCTTTTTTTTTTTTTTTTTTTTGTTTTTATCTAGTTTATTCCTGGCTTAGATCTGGTTCAGTCCTGGGTTTGATCTGGTTTAATACTGGTTTAGTCCTATTTTAGTCCTGGTTTAGGCAAGGCAAGGCAAGTTTATTTGTATAGCACAATTCGTACGCAAAGTAATTCAAAGTGCTTTACAGAATAAGAAATACATTAAAATCATAATAAAAACAAATCAAAACATAAATAATCATAAAGATTAAAATTAAAAAAGAGAGACATAAATTAGAGAGAAGAGTGAGGAATGAAAACCTTTCAGTTATTTGCACAGTTAAACAGAAATGTTTTGAGTCTGGATTTAAACAGCGTCACAGAAGAGTCTGTCTCACATGTTCAGACTGTTCCAGGTTTTAGCTGCATGAACCTGAAACTGCGGACTCCCCTTGTTTAGTCCTGATTTTGTTTTGGTCCTGGTTTAGATCTGTTTTAGATCTAGTTTAGTGCGAGTTTAGGTCTGGTTTAGTCCTGGTTTAGTCTTAGTTTAGTCCTGGTTTTGATCTGGTTTAATACTGGTTTAGTCCTTTTTAGTCCAGGTTTAGATTCAGTTTAGTCCTGGTTTAGGTCTGCTTTACTGTTAGTTTACTCCTGGTTTAGTCCTGATTTTGATTTGGTCCTGGTTTAGATCTCTTTTAGTCCTGGTTTAGTCCTGATTTTGATTTAGTCTTGGTTTAGGTCTGGTTTAATCCTGTTTTTTAATTTAGTCCTCCTGTTTTATATCTAAGTTTAGTCCTGGGTTAGATCTGGTTTAGTCCTGATTCAGGTTTTGACCTTTTTAGAACTGCTTTGTCCAAGTTTAGTTGTTCACGGCTCTATTTTTATTTAGTTTTTTTCATTTTGGCTTCATTATCCAGAGCACCCACATACGGCTTGTTATGTGAACATAATGAAACTGATACTTGTTTTTTCTTTTTTTAGTCCTCGTTTAGTCTTGGTTTAGTCTTGGTTTAGTCTTGGTTTAGTCTTGGCTTGGTCTTGGTTTAGTCCCAGTATGTGCCGCTGAATTTGCAGTACAGATAGTTTGTCTCTGTCTCCTCCACATTAAGCACACTGTAATCTGATCTGATCATTTGATATAAGATTGAGTTTCATGTGATTCTTTTAGGACTCACTCAGGCCTTTTGAACTAATGGCACCTGAATACCCAATCATGTATCACTATTCCAAATTCTCTCTGCGCATTACTCATGGTTTTGTCTTCTTGTTCGTCTCTCCTCTCTCTCTGTCTCTCCTCTTTCTCTCTCCTTCTCTCCCTCTCTCCTCTCTCTTCTCTCTCCTCTCCTGTCTGTCTCTCTCTCGTGTGCCGTCCTAAGTGGATTAAAAGGATTGAAACAGTAGCAGGAGCAGTGTTAATGGATTCTATTAGAATTGGAGCATTTCTGGTGAATAGTTTGAGTTCTAAAAGCAGCTCTGGTGTAACAGAGCTCAGGAGGTACACACACTCTGCACATGTACAGAGGACACACTACCGTCCACAAGGTTTAAACACACTATATTATGTGTTATTTGTATTGTTATTAAGGATGTAATGGTACACCAAAGTCACAGTTTGGTATGTACCTCTGTTTTGAGGTCACTCTTTGGTTCATTTTCAGTACAGTTTGGGAACAAGATGCAAAACCATTTACTTGTTGTTTATGTGTTTTTATTAAACCAACAGTTTGTTTTAACATTATACAAATGGGAAAATAAAATAAATGCAAAGGGCTGCTTCGTAATACTAATAAGTTAAGTAAAATATTCTCAAAAAACAACAAATGTATGAAATATTCTAAAAAAAAAAAAAACTTTTCAAAAAGTAAAGTGCAGCACTAACACTTTCTTGTCCACATTGTCTGCAGTAAGTGCAGATCTACTGCAGTTACAGCACTGTACTGGCGAAAGGCGAGAGTGAGGACCGGGGGGCAGCGACTGTAGTTTTGTGAGGATTTACGTGGTTCAGAGTGACGTAGTCAAGACGGGGGGCAATTCTTGTTAAGGCAGCTGCCTTAACTATAAGGCGCTGCAGGAAACACTGTCATCCCAACCAGAGACGAGTTCCCTCGTGAATATTAAAGTCGAGTCGAGTCTTCTGTGTAGCTGCACATATAGTGGCAGAATGTAAACACACACAAATTGCGCAAATTCACTTGTGCACAGCCCTGCACCAAACCCAAAATGCCGTACCAAAACAATTTGGCATGTATCGTTATACCCCTATCTGTTATCAGCCTTTACATTCAAATCAACTTTTATTAAGAACAAAGAATACTTGGTTCACAGTTTCTGAAAGAAAAAAATCATTCAGGTTCTTTGGCCTGGTTCATGTCTTTTTTGGGTTTGGTTCAGGTCTGGTCTCTAGTTTGGTTCAGGTCTGGTTTAGATCTGGATTAGGTCTAGTTCAGATCTGGTTCAGGTTTGGTCTCAGGTCTGTTTTCTGGTCTGGTTCTCTGGTCATGGTGTGTATTTTGGTTTAGTTCAAGTCTGGCCTCTCTGGTTCTGGTCTCTGGTTCTGGTCTCTGGCGTGTTTTCTGGTCTGGTCTGTGGTCTCAGGTCTGGTCCTGATGTGTTTTCTGGTCTGGTCTTTGGTCTGTGGTCCTGGTGTGTTTTCTGGTCTGGTTCAGGTCTGGTCCTGGTCTGGTCTCATGTCTGGTTCTGGTCTGGTTCAGGTCTGGTCCTGGTCTGGTCTCATGTCTGGTTCTGGTCTGGTCTCAGGTCTGGTTCTGGTCTGGTTCAGGTCTGGTCCTGGTCTGGTCTCATGTCTGGTTCTGGTCTGGTCCTGGTCTGGTCTCTGATCTGGTCTCAGGTCTGGTCCTGGTCTGTTCTCAGGTCTGGTCCTGGTCTGGTCTCAGGTCTGGTCCTGGTCTGTTCTCAGGTCTGGTCTCTGGTCTGGTCTCTGGTCTGGTCTCTGGTCTGGTCTCTGGTCTGGTCTCAGGTCTGGTCTGGTCTGGTCTCAGGTCTGGTCCTGGTCTGGTCTCAGGTCTGGTCCTGGTCTGGTCTCAGGTCTGGATCCTGGTCTCAGGTCTGGTCTCAGGTCTGGTCTCAGGTCTGATCCTGGTCTCAGGTCTGGTCTCAGGTCTGGTCTGTGGTCGTGGTGTGTTTTCGTGGCTGTAGTGAGTGTGTGTGTGGGATCGGGGTTTAATGGAGCCGCTCTAAAGCTTCATTAGGACTCATTTGCTCCACTGCTCTGACTGACAGAGGTCACCACCCCGTCTCACTACTGACGGATGGAGGGACGACGAATAATAGAAGGGAGAGAGAGGGAGGGAAGAGAGCAGAAATGAAAGTAAGAGAGAGAGGGACAGAGGACGGAGAAAAGAGAGGGAGAAGGGGAAAGGTGGGAAAGAGATATTGAAATTATAACAGCTAGAGAGAGCAACAAAGAGAAAGAAGGGGGAGAGAAAGGGAAAGAAAGAGACAGAGAAACAGAGGGGAAGAGAGAAAGAGAGACAAAGAGAGAAAGAGAGACAGACAGAGAGAGAGAGAGAAGCAGAGACAGTGAAAGAGAGACAGAGAGAGAGAGACAGACAGAGAAAAAGAGAGCGAGACAGACAGAGCGAAAGCAAGAAAGAGAGAGAGAAAGAGACAGAGTGAACGAGAGAAAGAGACAGAGAGAAAGTGAGAAAGAGACAGAGAGAAAGAGAGAGCAAGACAGAGGGAGAATGACAGAGAAACAGAGAGACATATAAAGATAGATGGAGACAGAGGTTAAGAGACAAAGGGAGAAAGAGAGAGAGAGATACAGAGAGAGAAAGAAACAGAGACAAAGAGAGCGAGAGAGAAAAAGAGACAGACAGAGAGAGACAGAGTTAAGAGACAGAGAAAGCGAGAGAGAGATACATAGAGAGAAAGAGAGACAGGGAAAGGGAGGCAGAGAGAGAAAAAGAGACACAGAGAGAGCAAGAGAGACAGAGAGAAAGCGAGAAAGAGACAGAGAGACAGAGAGAGCAAGACAGAGGGAGAAAGACAGGAAGACAGAGAAAGAGAGAGACATATAAAGATAGATGGAGACAAAGGTTAAGAGACAGAGGGAGAAAGAGAGAGAGAAAGAGATACAGAGAGAGAGAAATAAAGAGAGACAGAGAGATAGACAGACAGAGACAAAGAGAGAGATAGAGAGAGACAGAGGTTATGAGACAGATAGAGGAAGCAAGAGAGAGAGAAAGAGACAGAGAAAGAGAAACAGACAGACAGAGAGAGAGAGAAATGATGGAGTGCATTTACGTGAAGAACAAAAGGCTTGCATTTATTAGTGAGAATATGAAGGTAATAAGAGCAGCTGGAGTTATGAATAATGCTACTGTATGTGTGTGTGTGTGTGTGTGTGTGTGTGTGTGTGTGTGTGTGTGTACTATTTTATATATTCTGCCCTGGAGACATCAGACACGACTGTATTTGTGTTTTATTTCTTGAAGACATGAAGATTTTTCTATCATGTCAGGCAGAGCGGCGTGAAGAGGAGAGGAGAGGAGAGGGTCAGAGGATGTGTGATGTGACTCGGGTCATTGAGGTGTACGCTCACGTGGACGACGTGTGAACAGAGTCTGAGGCTCATGTGAAAGTCTGGACGCCCAGCACACTGTGGCCTTTATATGAACCTGCTCTGTGTGTGTGGTGTGTGTGTGTGCGTGTGTGTGTGTGTGTGTGTGTGTGTGAGGGATGGAGAGAGGGAGAGAGAGAGTGAAAGACTTAACCATCACTAAACCAGTACAAAACGAGGACTAAACCACGATTAAAGCAGGACTAAACCAAGACTAAACTAGGACTTGAACAGGACTAAACCAGGAGTAAACTAGGACTAGAGCAGGACTAGAAGAGGACTAACACAGGACCAGACTAAGACTAGACCAGGACTAAACTAAGACTAAAACAAGCCTAAACCAGGCCTAAACCAGGACTAAACCAATACTAAAACACAACTAAACCAAGACTAAAATAGGACTAATCCAAGACTAAAAAAGAACTAAACCAAGACTGAAACAGGACTAAACCAGGACTAGAACAGGACTAAATTAGGACCAGACTAAAACTAAACTAGGACTAAACCAAGGCCAAACCAAGACTAAACCAGGACTAAACCAAGACTAAAACAGAACTAAACCAAGACTAAAACAGGACTAATCCAAGACTAAAAAAGAACTAAACCAAGACTGAAACAGGACTAAACCAAAACTAAACAGGACCAAATCAGACTAAACCATGACTAACAGGACTAAAACGACTAAAACAGGACTAAATGACTAAAAAGGGCTAAATCAGGATGAAATCAGGACTAAACCAAAACTAAACCAAAACCAAACCAAGACTAAAACAGGACGAAAACAGGACTAGACTGAAACTAAACCAGGACTAAAAGAGGACCAAACCAAAACTGAAAC
Organism: Boleophthalmus pectinirostris; assembly: GCF_026225935.1. Taxonomy (NCBI): domain Eukaryota; kingdom Metazoa; phylum Chordata; class Actinopteri; order Gobiiformes; family Gobiidae; genus Boleophthalmus; species Boleophthalmus pectinirostris. Next base: position 33,596,871 of record NW_026570970.1, on the reverse strand, counting down.
AGGACTAAACTAGAACTAGAACAGGACTAAATTAGGACCAGACTAAAACTAAACTAGGACTAAACCAAGGCCAAACCAAGACTAAACCAGGACTAAACCAAGACTAAAACAGAACTAAACCAAGACTAAAACAGGACTAATCCAAGACTAAAAAAGAACTAAACCAAGACTGAAACAGAACTAAACCAAAACTAAAACAGGACCAAATCAGAACTAAACCATGACTAAAACAGGACTAAACCACGACTAAAACAGGACTAAACCATGACTAAAACAGGGCTAAATCAGGATGAAATCAGGACTAAACCAAAACTAAACCAAAACCAAACCAAGACTAAAACAGGACGAAAACAGGACTAGACTGAAACTAAACCAGGACTAAAAGAGGACCAAACCAAAACTGAAACAGGACTAAACTAGAACTAGAACAGGACTAAATTAGGACCAGACTAAAACTAAACTAGGACTAAACCAAGGCCAAACCAAGACTGAAACAGGACTAAACCAGGACTAGAACAGGACTAAATTAGGACCAGACTAAAACTAAACTAGGACTAAACCAAGGCCAAACCAAGACTAAACCAGGACTAAACCAAAACTAAAACAGAACTAAACCATGAGTAAAACAGGACTAATCCAAGACTAAAACAGGACTAAACCAAGACTTAAACAGGCCAAAAGCAGGACTAAAGCAAGACTAAAACAAGACTAAACCACGGATAAACCAGGACAAGAGAAAAAGAGAGGGTGAACAGAGAAAGAGAGGGAAGTAGAGAGAGAAGAATCTATTTTTATAATACAGACAGACAGAGTGGCTGCTTTCACACACTGACAAATGCTGAAATGACCTGCTGTTTTAAAGGCACCAGGACGGGATGTATTCCCTGGATGCTTTAATCTGTATGAAGCCGAAGTCACATGTCTAGCAAAATAAAAATAACGAGGCTCACAACAGCAGTTACAGAAAAATATACAGAGATCTCCATTTATATACAGTTTTATTATTATTATTTTTTTATTCATGATTTGGTTCTGTTACTAAATTACATACTCAACTGTGACTCCTCAATTTGTCTTATTCGAATAAACAAAAGCTAAAATCATTTCTGCTGTTAGGCCCAAGTCTAATGAGCAGTATTACAAGGAAGGGCATCTGATGTAAATAACATGACCAAATACTTGTATGTAAACGTTAACTATTGGACTGTTAATTAGAAACACAGTGTGGGTGCTTTCACAGTCCGTGTTTTTGCCTGACGACTGCCTCTGTGTGTTTCAGCCGTCAGTGTGCAGAGGAGGTGAGCTGCTGAACTGAAGCAGAAAATCTCCTCTCTCTGCACACCGCAGCTCTCCCGGCGATTAAAGCCACACTGCGGGTTTTATCTCAGCCTGAAGGGACCGAGGCAGAGTAGAGAGAGCTTACAAATTGGCACGCTTACACTTACAGGCTGGCAGGTAGATGCAGTAAAACTGGAACTAAACCTGGAACGAAACCAAGACTAAACCAAGACTAAACCAGGACCAAACTAAGAGTAAACCAGGACTAAAACCAAGACCAAGCCAGGCTTAAACCAGGACTAAACCAGGGTTAAACCAAGACTAGAACAGGACTAAACCAGAACCAAGCCAGGCCTTAATCAGGACTACAACAGGACCAATCCAGAACTAAACCAAGATTAAACCAGGATTAAACCAGGACCAAACTAAAACTAAATCAGGACTAAACCAGGACCAAACCGGAACTAAACCAAACTAAAGGACCAAACTAAAACTAATCCAGGACTAAACCAAGAGTAGAACAGGACTAAACAAAGACCAAGCCAGGCCTAAATCAGGACTAGAACAAGACTAAACCAGAACCAAACCAAGATTAAATCAGGACCAATCCAGAACTAAACCAAACTAAAGGACCAAACTAAAACTAATCCAGGACTAAACCAGAACCAGACCAGGACTAAAACAGGCTTAAATCAGGACTGGAACGGGACTAAACAAGGAACAAACTAAAACAGGACAGAACCAAACCAAGACTAAATCAGGAATAAACCAGGACCAAACCAGAACTAAACCAGGACCAAACTAAAATTAAACCAGGACTAAACCAGGTGAACTTAACTGACATGAAACTATAACAAATCCTTACCACAAATAGTATAGACAATCCTGAAAAGCTTTTTGCTCTTTAACAGTAATGCTCATAATCTCAGAGGCTGTGTGCAGTGTTGTGTGGTGCAGCTGGTTTGTGTCTCACACTTTGTGCATAAATAAAAGAGTGTTTTTTATTCTAGTGCTGGTGGCTCGTGTGCATAATGCTGCGGTGACAGTGTGATGTATGTATGTGGCAGCAGCTCTGTTCTCTGTGACTGATAAGAGCATCTCTGAGTGTTTCTCAAGGTTCTATTTGTCTCCAGTCTTATTCTCGGTTAGATTTATGGCACTATTTAAAATCAGGTCATTTCAGACTCATCAGAAGCACATTCTGAAACGACATGTCTCCAGTACAGGTTAGAGGAACCCTGGGCTCAGACGGCACGTACCACAGCTGTGGACCGGTAGACACAGGAATACAAACAAATACTAAACCAGGACTAAACCAGGACTAAACCAGGACTAAACCAGGACTAAACCAGAGCTAAATCAGGACTAAAACAGGGCTAAACTAGGACAAAAACACAACTAAACCAGGACCGGACTGAAAATAAACCAGGACTAAAAGAGGACCAAACAGTAACTAAAACAGGACTAAACCTGGACTAAACCAAGAATAAAACAGGACTAAACCGGGACTAAAACAGGACTAACCCAGGACTAGAACAAGACTAAACCAGGACTAGAATAGGACTAAACAGGGACCAGGCTAAAACTAAACCAGGGCTAAACCAGTACTAGAACAGGACGAAACCAGGACTAGACTAAAACTAAATCACCACTAAACCAAGACCAAATCAAGATGAGTATTCAAGATGAATACGTCTTGGTCTTGTGCAGCTCCAAAGTCTGTAACACAAAAGCAGAACAGTGCTCTGAGTGTAAGTGTCACACCAAAATACACCTGTCCCACACACGAGTGGAGTAAAGTGTGAGGGAGCTGTTAGTCCTGGTTGTTAGGGATGTAACAATATACCAAAATATCGTGATATCGTATAATCAAAAGTCTCACAATAATACCGTGGGCTGCCACAATATATCAAATTACAAAATCCTTTGCTTAAATGCATTTTTTATAGCACCAATAGCCAATAAACATCAGGAACTACATATCCCATGATTCATTTCAGCACAAACAACATGAAGAAATATGTTTTTACTTGAATTCTTGGGATTATGACAGTAATAAGTCACAAAAAAAAATCTTATCAGGGTATTTTAAAAGCAAAAAAGTGTATTTCTACCTATCTATAATTATATCACCAGTTCCAAAATATCACAATAAATTTCGTACCGTGAGATGCATATCGTGATAATATCGTACCGAGAGATATGGATATTGTTACATTATTCCTGAGTTTAAAGATATATAAGCTATGTCACTTTTCTAGTCGGGGACACCTGTCTTGTAGCCAGGCGGTTTCACTTCATGGAAACCGTCTGACCACACAGCATTAGGATTCATTCGCTCAATGTCAAGCGGATACTTTTTATCATTTAACTAATCACTGCTATTTGGTCGTGACGTTTGTAATGCGCCGCTAACAGGGCTATGGTATATTATGCTTTTCCAAATCCTGTAGGAAGAAGGGCAATAACGTCTTTCCCCTTGATGAAATTCACCAAACATTCTCTTTGTTCCGGCTTTAAATCCTCGATCTCGGGAATTGTTGACAACATAGAATATGTGGCTCTTTGTTGATTGGCTGGTGCCTGGACTTGCACTTCTGGGCTTTTGCAAATCGTCTAGTGTATTTTGATTCCAGATCTACTTGCTGGAGAGAAATGAAAGGAACTAGGTGGCGCCAGTCTGGCTACCTGTCTTCCATACAATGCCATTAAGCTTTATTCTGTCACATTAGATTATCTGGTGTTTTTATTGTGTGTGTTTCGCACTCACACTTCACAATATGAAGCTTCTGGGTTTGACTCGTCTCAGAGTTTGCATGCTCTCCTTGAGTCTGTGAGGAGAGTTAACAGTTTTGCCACATATATAGATTTTATCTGGTAGTTCATCTATTGCCTGATTGCATTTATATTTGTGTGCACTTCCTGATGGCGGACTGTAACTATCACAGTGTGTGTTGTGCCCTGCTGCTGTGTTCACACATTGGACACAGACACATGACTCTATAATCAGAGAGACAGAGTTTGTGTTCAGGCGGTTCTCTCATCCCCAAACAGCTGCAGGCTCCAAAACACACACCCACATACACACACACACACATAATTATGAATGAATAGCAGTGTCCAGTAGACCCAGTAATACAGAGAAACACACTGAGCATGTTTTCAGTTGAATTTCCCGCTGTTCTGAGCTCTACATTTTCATCAGTGTAAAGATACGTTGTCATTAGTAGTTCTATTGGTGGATGTTGTCATTAGTACTATTACTGCAAGTACTTGTTCTGCTCTGTCCTTAAACGTGCGGCCTTTGCTCTCGGTGCAGTTGGCTGTATGCTAATGCTAAAGCTAAAGCAAAAGGGCACGGATGCGGCGGCGCGGATGATGCAGCGATGTCAAGTGAGCTGCTGAATTATAAACAGGACACACAGTCGGAGCTGAATGTTTCATGTGCGTGAAACTGAGCAGAAACACACACAGAGGCCAGGGGATTTCGAGTCAAGAAGATGGGAGGAGGGGAGAGGAGGAGGAGGAACGAGAGGAAGAGAGAGATGAAGAAGATCAGGTGGGAGACGAAGAGGAAGTTAGAGGAAGGAGAGGAGTGAGTGATGGAGGTAGAGGCGGAGGACAAACACAGACAAAAGCGCGAAGATGTGGTCCACTGTTTTGCTTTTTGTGGTTTTCAGTCGTTACAAAAAAGTGGAAGGTGCGATATGGAAGCAGAAAGCAGTTTCCCCTCCAGCAGAAAAACCCAGAATGATGTTTGAAAGTGCCTTTTATCTGCTTTGTCTGATTGGGTAAAACTGCAACAGCTGAAACAGGGATGGTAAGAATTAAAATTAGCTTAAAATATCGCCCTAACACTCCATAAAACACACCCAAAACCGAAGAACTATTAAAACCACAACTATACACATAAAAACTCTAAAACCATGCACCAAGTAAACTCTAAAACCCATAAGCCAATAAAATAGCTATTCCACTAACCCTGTATAATATATTACACTTGGTCCTTCCCGGAACGTTAAGTGGGGGAGGTCGATCGTTTCCAGGGGACTCTTTTGGGACCTGGACAGAAGAAAAAGGAGGTAACTACAAAGCAAAACACCACACCATTCATTAAATTGCAATAAAACTACACTAACACCACATCATCACTGACAACATTTCAAAACAGATATATTTCACCATAGATATTGCACCACTACTCAATTTAAAAGTAATAATGTAATATGTGCATATATGTTTAAAGCAGGGGTGCTCACCAAGGCGGTGTGGGTAGATCGTAGTGTCGTACTACTCGAGACTGGCCTCGAGACCATTTTTTTAAGGTTTTGGTCTCTTCTCGGACCCGACCGCGTTTGGACTCGGTCTTGTCTCAGTCTTGTCTTGGACTCGAGGTCTGATACTCGACGAGTGCGATCATATGTCATTACTGCCGGTTCTGATGGCAATAAAATTGTGCGGGAGTGCGGGGTGTCTCTCTGCAACCTGTGCACTCGTCTGGAGCCCACGAACACTGTGCGTCCGCTGTCACTACACGTTCACAACAGCATGTCTACTTGCGTACCAGTGTGTTTAAACTTTTTTTTTAAATCCTACCTGCTTTGCGCTGCTCCTCACCAAGTATAGAGCACACAGGCTCCCTCCTCAGTGCGTGCTGATTAGAAGAGCAAGACGAAACACAAAGCAAAAACTAATCTAAATGTATGTTACAGTGTTGGCACTAGGGATGGGCATGATTTGTCGATTACTTGATAACTGATCATTAGAATTTCATCGATTGAGTTAATTTAAATCGACAAACCAAATGTAGGTTGCTGTGCGTAGTGTGACCAAACAGGGGTCCGTACATGTAGCTCTCTGCACTCAGAAGGAGCAAGCAAACACAAACAGTCGGTCAGTCTGCAATGTGTCGAAGCGCAAATGCGTATTTAATGATGACTTGTACAAGAAATTTCACATTTTCCGTCCGGTCAGGACAAGTGGGAGTGCATGTGCACAGTGTATAAAGCAGGCACATATGTTTCGGTGTCCAGTGGGAAAAAGCTTTGCCAGTTGAAAGTAGCGCAATGTCGATGACGAGTCCCCACCTCCCTCCCCCTGTACGGTGTCCTGGTTTTGACAAACACAAATATAAATAAATAATAAACACTAACCTGTATTCCACTGAGTCGTGTCTTTTAATCTGACAGAAGTTGACCGCATCAGTGACACAAGAGCTGTTTTTTTTATCTTCGCTTTATGCAAATTAGAGATGCGGTTTTAAGTTTGTTTCTGTGAGAGTTGAACAAAACTGAATTAAACACATTATAATGTCAAATGGATTGATGTGGCTCTAGAGTCGTTACGGTTTATATGTCGTAATGTTGAATTTATTTATGCAGATTAGTAGTGCAGATAGTAATAATAATGATGATCATTTTAATATAAAAACATTAATGATTAATCGATAATTGATCGTTCATTCTTCCGACAATCGATAAAGAAAATTTCATTGAATGCCCGTCCCTAGTTGGCACAAAGCAGGCCTACAGCACAGAGCAGACCTACCATGACATGTGGCTGAAGTTTGCCTAATAAAAGTGCACAAATGCATCTGTATTTGTCACGATGTATGTTTGTAAAATGTGCAGAGGCTGATAAATCCCACTGCAAAACCAGGAAGAGAATGTAACTCCAGATAAGAACTTGAAAAAACAGGTTTAAAAATCCTACTCACTTTCTTCACTTTTTTCACAGTTTTGTTTAAAGTGCCAACTGAAGTTTTCTTAAAGAAGTGGTTCTCAAACTGTGGGCGAGGGTTGAAAAAAGGGGCACAGACTGTTTAAAAGCAGTACAGTTTGGTTGGCTGATTTTAAGATTAAATTAACTCGACTCCGATAAAATGTGGATAGATCTATGAAAACGTATTCATGTGAATCAGCCTTTTCCCACATGAAGATCATTAAGTCTGTGTACCGTTCCACCATTACTGATCATTTTATAAGTAGCTCACATGCTGAAAAGGTGTGGGCACCTGTGGTTTAAAGTGCTGTGTGCTATAAATGTGCTGTGGTTTAAAGTGTCTCAGTGAACGGTAAAGGTGCTGAGTGTAGTTATTGGTAAGAAACCGGCCTGTTACAAGGACAACAGAAAGAAAGAACATTTTATGGAGAGAGAAATTTTGGAGCAGATTTACTTAAACACACACACACACAAAAACGACCGCTGTTTTTAGTGGAAAAAACAAGATGATTCAAGGTTTGCAGAAATCTCCAGACACTGCAGTCGTTTTGAATAGAAAGAAGCTCCTTAATGCTTTTGTGCTGCTCCTGTGTGACGCTACATTACATCCACAAACAGGAGGATTATGGGTAATACGCTCGTCTCCACACACAGACTCAACCCAGGTCTGATCGGAGCATGAGCCTGAGGGGATGTGGGTTTTCTATAAAGACTGCGATATACACCATTACACTTAGGATTACTACTACTTCTACTAGTACTACTACTACCTCATCTGCAGCGTGTCATCAAGAGCGCTGTATACTCAACACTAGAAATGCGCCGGTGCACAAATGCGGCAAAAATAATACTGTATTGATCGTGTTGGGGGTGTTCCGCATGTATGTCTATGGTGGAATATTGAGTTCACACTCAAAAAAGTTGGTCTGAAAAAATGCAAAATGGATGACTACTACTACTACTACTACTATTACTATTACTGCTACTACCACTACTACTACTACTACTGCTACTATCATCAAGATCAAGATTGTGGCTGAGATTTTTTTAAGAGCACAACTCATCTTTCCTGTCGTATTTCCATCCAAGTCAATTCTTTCTGGCCAGATTGTGTTCAAACAAAGATCAGGTTAAAGTCTAATAGAGTTTTAGACAGAGCAGTGCCTTCAGTTAGCATCACACTGCCAGGGAATGTTGATGACAAGTATCAATATGAAGACTTTCAGAGAGGACATATGTATAATGTACCGATATATTTGGTATATATATTACAAGTTAATTTATGAACTTGTGAATTACTACTACTACTACTGCTACCACTATTACTGCTACTACTACTATCTCTACTACTGCTACTGCTACTACTACTACTACTGCTACTATTACTGCTACTACTATCTCTACCACTACTGCTACTACCACGACTACTACTACTGCTACTACTGCTACTACTACTATCTCTACCACTACTGCTACTGCTACCAGTACCACGACTACTACTACTGCTACCACTATTACTGCTACTACTACTATCTCTACCACTACTGCTACTGCTACCACTACCATGACTACTACTACTGCTACTACTACTAATACAAATACTACTGCTCCTACTAACACTACCATGACTACTACTACTGCTACTACTACTAATACAAATACTACTGCTCCTACTAACACTACCATGACTACTACTACTGCTACTACTACTAATACAAATACTACTGCTCCTACTAACACTACCATGACTACTACTACTGCTACCACGACTTCTACTACTACTGCTACTACTGCAACTACTATCACTACCACTACCACTACTACTACTACTGCTGCTACTATCATGACCACTAATACTACTACTGCCTCACTGCCATTACCACTGCTACTACTACTACTACTACTACTACTACTACTACTACTACTACTACTACTACTACTACTACTACTACTACTGCTACTATCACTACTGCTAGTACTACTATGACTGCTACTACTACCACTACTGCTACCACCGCTACTACTATCATTCCTACTACTACTATCACTACTACCACTATTACTACCACAGCTACTCCTGCTGCTACCACCAATACCACTACCATTGCTACCACTACTTTTACTACTACTACCACTACTATTACCTCTATTATCACTATTACCCCTACTACCACTATTACTACCACTGCTACCACTACTATTACTACTATTACCACTACTATTACCTCTATCACCACTACTCCTACCACCACTACGGCTGCAATTACCTCTATTACTACTATTAACACTACTACCACTACTTCTACCACAACTACTACTACTGCTACCACTGCTACCACTACTATTACTACTAGTACCACTACTATCGCTACTATTACTACTATTACCACCATTACTACTACCACAACTCCTCCTCCTCCTTGAATATTTTTTGGCAGCATGTCAGGTTGAATCCAGTGGACAGCGCTTGTGTGTTGGTTTTGATTGAATTTTAATAAAAACAGGACGTGTCTTGGTTCAGGATGATTTGCTCATGTCAGAAGTGAGCAGAGCCGAGAAGTGCAGTGTCACGGGCGGAATATTAAACAGCAAGAAAATACTCCTCCTTTTATTCAACTCCACTCTGTCGCCTCAGAAAAATCACGCCATCGTTATTACACATTCATATATAGGCAAGAGGGTTATAGTGTCTTGCTCGAGGACACAACAACTTAGAATTTGAACTTTATTGATCCACAAGGTAAATTATTTGGACATAGTAGCTCACACATCACATTATATTACAATAACAGAACAAAAAAATATAACTGGTAATAATAAATTCTAAGTAAGTAGCAAAAATATCATGAGACTGGTGTCAAGTAAAGCATAAATATATAAAAGTATATGTAGAAGTCAAAATAAAACAAATAAATATATAAGAGTATGCAATACCTATTCAAAAATGTACTTAAAGAGTAAAATTTTGAAGTATTTTGTGTAGATTTTGAGACTTAATAAAGCTTTAAATGTAGTGATTTTGATACAGATTTGTGCGTAATTTTGTTGAACAGGAACAGCTGAATTATTTTTATTTGTGTATTTTTTCTTTTCAGCAGGTCTCACACTCACAAAAAACGATTCAGTTTTCAGTGCGGTTTAAAAATGTAGTGAAAGAGTAGAAAGCGCAGATACCTACTCTTAAATGTAGTGAAGTGAAGAGAAAGGCTATGTTCAGACTGCAGGGTTTAATGCTTAATTCAGATTTTTTATTATTTTTTTTTATTAAATGCGACTTGGGAACTTTAATTGGATGGCACGATAACGTCACAGTGCTGTTCAGTGTTTCCAGAAGTCGCCTAAACATGGACGCAGCATTGAGCACCTGGAGATTTTAAAGTTTCTGTCGTACCAGAGTTAGAACATGTACAACTTTTTGTTTTAAGGAGGAGATTGAGAAGGAGAAGGACGAGGTTTTTGGCCGTGGCTTTTTGTGGGACAGTTGCAGCAACGTCCGTAGAAAGGAACGTGTGGGTGCGGAGTCATAGCCAAGAGTGGTGGGATTGCTATGTGCTTCACTGCTTCACTGACACGGATTTCAAACACAATTTTTGTTTGACGAGAAGAACATTTGTGTACATTTGTGATGTGTAAGTGGGATGAAATGTGACCTGGCTGTTCAGACTAAAGTTCGCATGTCAAAAGATCGGATATGTATGTATGTTTTAGGAGCACATATAGTGGTCTGGGTCACATTTGAAAAAATCAGATCTGTGTCATTCAGACTGTCATTAAAAGATCAGATACAGGTCACATAGGGGCGAAGTAATCGGATTTGGGTCACTTCAGGCTGCAGTCTGAACGTAGCCTAAAATGTACTTAAGTAAAGTACAGAGACCTAAAAATTATACTTAATGTAAGTACAGTACTTTACTACTTTGTTACATTCCATCACTGCAGCTTTTACAACTTTTAACCCTGGCTGTGGTTACATACACATTCAAACTCTGATTACTGTATTTTCCGCACTATAGGTGAGTTTCAGCTGACGTCATTGTTATTAAAAGCCCGCGTTGCATGCTGGGAAATATTTTGGTCGGAGGCAAGAAACACGGATAGCGGTCAAACACAGTGCGTAACCTCGCTTATCCCCGATAATGGTAAATTCCTGTTGCATTATTGGATGACAAATAGAAGCACGGAAGAAGGAAAATGTCTTTTTCATATTCTGAGTGAAAAGAACCACTAACGGTGAATTAAATGGCTTTCAAACATTCACAGAGCAAACGTAGAAGATCCTAACAAACCGTGGACTCCAACAAGTTCAACAACACATCGAGACTCTTGGAGGTTTTCATCTTTTCTGCTGTGAATGGCCCAGGAGTTTCCACCAAGTCATTGTGGATATCGCCGAAGTGAATATTTGTCCAGGTAGTTGGGCGATTCTGACCAGAAATTTGGTTTGGTCCACCTTTTGTCGGGGTTGAAAAGGGTGATTTGGCCTCCATCGATTTTTATGACCAATTTCTGGTCAAATGGTCTTGGGTCCTCTGCCGTTAGAGTGGATAAATAACCGGGATCAATACCCTTTACGTCATGTTGAATTAGTGTGTATTGCCGCCGACCAAAATAATTCCCAGCATGCAACGCGCGCTTTTGTCAACAATGAAACTCCCCTATAGAGCGCTCTGGATTATATGTCATTGAATGGTCTATTTTCAAACTTTTTCACATATGCACCTCATCGGATTATAAGGTGCATTAAACGAAACACAGCAGTTGGATGGGTCAGTTGGACTTTGTTTGGTGCGTTCACGGTGACTCTGGGCTTTGTTCAGTTGTGGCGTGTAGGGAGGGTGCTGTCTGGGACCGCTGGATTGTCGGCGTGTTCACAGTGACTCAGTTGTTCAGTTGTGTCTAGAAGTGGCACATTGCACTCGCTTTTTTGGTTCATTCCTCCGTTCCGTTCCTCGTCGGCGTGGAGTGATGAGTGTGTCTGTGGGTGTTTTTTGCTGTGCGGTCCCTGTCTGCTCCGTGTGTGTTTGCGTGCACTGTGGGTGGTGTGACTTTGTAGTTTAGTGAAGTCGTGCTGGGACACCCGAGTGGATTCGTGTATAGGGTGCTCTGGATTGCTCAGTCGTTTTTTGATGGGGTTGGAGGCTTTAGCAATAGCATGCAAACAATAAAACAATGTAACTTCCTTATGATTATGGTCTCCCTGTTTACATCCGAGTTTGTGGTCTGCGTGTCATTGTAAACATCTTAAAGGTCCAGAAATTAGTTTATAATCAGGTTTTGGTTTGCATGCATCCATTTTAGCCATTACTTCTACTCTCAAAGGAAGTTACCAAAAAGCATGTAACCTTTCTATTACCGTTAAATATCAAAGACTGTTCATTAATTAAGTATAAGATTTAACTTGACTTTTACACTAATGATGGGACTTTCGACTCCTGTAGGGGATCTCAATCTTTAGGAGTGGTTCCTTTCAGAGAGTTGTTCAAAAGACTGGCTTTTACCATTTATTTATGTGACAGAAGCCGATGTGAGAATGCATTTCAATAGCAAAATCTTAGTCACAAACAGAAAGGACCATCTGTTTAAAATGGTTCATGAGAGTGGGAGTGTGTTTACCCTTTAAAATTTGGCAAAATCGAAATAAAACAGTGCACTACAATAATAATAATTCAAAAACATGATGTCATATTAGAAAGGAAAAGATGCAGTTCTTTCTTCTTTCTTAGGGCAAGACATATTTTGGTCAAATACATGGAAAAAATCTCGTCAAGGTCTTGTAATGGTACTGTCCCCTTCTTGTTTGTGTGCAGTGAAGTACTGAAGCTCATTGCTGGGGTCTGTGTGATTCATATTTGATGCACAGAATCAAAGTGGAGCTGTCGACATTAAATCTTTGGAGGAATCCAGTTTGTAATCACTTAAACATTTATACATGAATTTTTAATTTTCAAAAACACAGCTCAAAACATGACTAAACGTGTGTTGGTTCTAATTAGGCCTGCACAAGTATCGATATCACAATAATGCAACCTAATTTTAAAATTATGTTTAATAAAGATGATTCTAATAAAGATTTTCTTTATCAAGTCAAAAATTTGTCTTGTTTTAGTGCTGGTTTTATCTCTATTTTTATTTTGACCGGGTTTCATGAGTAAACCTTTAAACAAAATTGATTCCTATGAGCTTTAAAGCCATGAATGTTACCTCATCAAAAACATATTGTTCCTGGAGTTGTTTTGTTTCACTCACACGTGTTTGAGTAACTCTTTGTTATTAGTCTGTCTACACTGTCTACGCCACACACTACGGGAGAATTTGCCCAATTTAGGTTGCGAGGGTCACAAACTCAACAACGCAACATACAAACTCAGGTAAAAACTCAAAAATAATGAGGCAACTTTACAACCTCTCATAAAGTTGTAAAATCTCAGCAGCACCTCATCCCTATTATCCCTATTAAATTTGTCCTCTGTAAATAATTAAGCCCAGTCCACAAAACAGCGTTGTTTTGAAGTTTGAAGTGTTCTTTAAAAGAAATAAAAGGTGAGCGTAGTTCCGCAGATCAGGGTGTAGCGATCGAGCTTCCTGTTTACTTTAAAAATCATGGATCGGAAGTCTTGCACTACATTTCACAGATAATAACACAGTTTTGACTTGTATCTAAAATAGAAGTGCAGTGCTCTGATCTTTGAACATTTAAGAATCTCAAAGTGAGTCATTTTACTTGAAACAGGAAACAGCTGACGCGGGTTTTGTAGCCTGTGGTCTGAAGCCATATCCCTGTGACAGTGGAGTCCCTGTCACTGTCATTTTAAATGACTTTCAATAAAGTGATGCAAAATATATATGTTGTATGGACATTTTTATTATTTTTCTAAAAGCCAAAAAAAAAAAGTGAAACATTGTTTGTCGATCGGCCACGCTGTAAAGCACAGGCAGCGGGGAATTAGCAAGTTTTGAGCAACAAAAATGGATAAATGTGGAGTTATAAGAGTAAAACTTACCAATGCTGGCAGGCAGCTTGAACTGACCTCCCCCAGCTTATATTGTTTCCGGTGTGGGAACTTTGAAAAGTGGAGAGTTTGCAGGGGTGTAAAATGTATATTTTTATATTCTGAGAGAAATGGTGGAGATTTATAGAATTGGATGTTTATGTTATATTGATATGTGTGTGTATTATATGTGGATGTTTATTTTAAGGTGTGAATTATGTCTCATTGTAAAATGGATAGGACTAATTGGTCACCTGAATTGTTGGTAGTGATCAGTGGGAGGCTGTGGACCCTTTTAAAAGTGGGACTAATTTTGTTGTCTGATGATGTTGTTTGCTCAGTGTTATTGGAATAAAGCTGCCAAGAAAGCTGTAAAGAAACCATCCTGGGCTGTGTTCCTACACTGATGCCTCCAAAACCGCTCGGCCACCCACAATCCCACTGCAGTCTTGGCAATTGAAGATTTAAAATCTCGTAGAATTCTCCTTGTGTATGTGGTGTGCACTTTTTGTCGCATGTTTAAAAATCCTTTAAGACTGAAAAATCCTGTAGTGTAACTTGAGTAACAGAGCTTCTAACAGAGCAGTGCTTTCAGTTAGCATCACACCCCCAGAGAATGTTCATGACATCAGCTGCAGAGGATCAGTATTTGGCAGGCTCTTGCCTTAATTGTCCCGTATCTGTTACAGACACACATACCCCATCTCTCCTCAGCCTTGTCTTTGGGACTTGTCCAGTGTCAGATTGTGTGAGTCACAGTCTGATGTTTCTCCTGCAGATCTTAAAGTGACACTTACAAATGAAGCACAGCTCGGGGGCGGGACCGTCACAATGATTGGCACATCTGACAACCCTGCGTGATTAGATTCAGGCTCAGATGAGATGGTTTTAATTTGAATCGATGCAGCGTAACCATGGGCCTTCTCACCCTCCCCGTCTCCTCCTCTTCACAATACTAAAATGGTTGTACTTTCTTTTATATTGTGCGGTCTTATATCTGTGTACTCCCTCAGTGGTCCAGGTAGGTTTCACAGTCCATCCATGCAGCTCAAGATCATTCTAAAGCGACTGAGGCAAGGTTCATTTCTGTCCTGTGAATGGGACGTTTTTAGTATTGATACTTCAGTGGTTACATATTTGACCCTCCAACAAGCACTGGTTTAGAGCTTTAAAAATGTTGTCTCGTATCGATAGTTGGGAGCTGATGTTATGAAAATTCCCTGGGTGTGTAATGCTAACTGTAGGTATTGCTCCATCTGAAGCTCTGTTACTCAAATTAGACTTTAATCTGATCTTTAATCTTTCACTTCTAAGGCAGGATTGCATAGTTGGTGTAAATATGCTCTACACCTGCTGAAAATGCGAAAACCTTTACACAGAAAATGCGTTATAACTTTGGCATAGAATCTGATAGAACCAAGATTCCAAGTGTATTTTGTACAGGTCCAGAAGCCCTACTTGCACAACAAAAATGGCATTGATATCTCTTGTAGTTTCCCCACAATTTCACTTTTTATGTTTAGGCAAAATGCATTGAAAGCGCGTCAAAAGTCATGGGGCTGTCCTGGCCACAGCAGTGTGTTCTACTGTGAGCTCACCCCTGAAATCATCTCATTCTGACATGAGAAGCCCCCACACAGTGTAGTTTGAACTTTCTTTCACTTCTAAGTCAGCTGAAAATGCATTTGCAGCAATAAAAAATGAAAACGTGTATAACTTTGGCATAGAACGTATTTATGAGCAGGCAAAGTGACGTCTGATATTATTGATAAGAAACATTGCGTAGCTTTAATTGTGAACTTCCTACATTATTGGACCTATATAATTTTTGGACCAGTACACTGGAAAAAAAACAATATCTAGGCAAGTTAAATTGACGTAAATTAAGAACGTTTAACTTTGTTTGAGTCGATTTAACTGTCCAGGTAAAATGATCTACCAATGGAACAAGTGTGTTTTTCTTAATTTAAGCAACATTCAATTTTGTTTCTTATTTTACGTGCAAAAAGTTGTTTTTCTTTCATATTTTCAAATACTTAAAGTCTTGTCAAGTGAAATTTACATTTTCTTAATTCAAGTCAACTTAACTTAACCAAATTTTGTATTTTACAGTGTATAATCTTCTGTTTTATCTTATTTCTAATGTGACCAGAATTTCAAAATCAAAAACTATTACACCCTGTTTTGTGGTTGATAATAATAATATTGTGAAACAAGTGTGTAATTAAGGAAAACTGTTCTGCACTCAGTCTATTTATGACAAACATGTGAGTCAGTTTAGTCATATTTTCTGTGTTTTGGTCATTTTTAAGCAGCTTTTTTGTATTTTACCTAAACAGATGATCCTTCATGCTTCTTTTTACTGTTAGCAGGTATCAAATTGGTTAAAAATAGGGACACTGGGGACATTTCTTGTATAAAACTAGGACAAATCACTGGTTTTGTATAAACCTGCTGGGACTGGTGACACAGGGCGCAAAACTTGGACTCTCACCCAACTTATTTCTAATATTGTAAATAAAAGGACATTTCTCTCCCCTTCTCTCTGCAGGTGCACAGTGAGCCGGTCTTGCTGGAGTGTGAAAAAGATTCTGATGTGAGGACAGCAAAAGGACATCTGCTATGGCTAGTGGTACGTACACTGAAAATACCACTCAAATGTGTGCTACTATGAGCATATCTGCTAGTAGGTTTTTCACATTGTGAGTTTGTGCATTTTTGTTTAGCAGTGAAAACACTCACAGATGAATAAAACACAAGACAGATATGTTTCATGTCATACATTCCATCAAATAATGTTACATAGTGTACCTTGAAATGTTTCCCTCTTATAATGCTATTTCCCCATTAAAACCTGCTCCCTTTGCCCCAGTTTGATGTTATCTGGCAAACCAGCTCATCTGATTGAAAACAATAAATGTAGTGAAGAATGTTACAGCTTCCTCTTCCTTCTACAGTTTCCTTTTTTTTTTTTTTTTAGCAATGGCACGTCTCACGTTAAAAAGTTTGCATTTGTTTAAAGTTAACAAAGTTATAAGTATGGATCAGTGTTTATGTGGCAGTATGCCTCTGTGTCTGCTGGTAGCCTATCGCGGGTGTCCTGAACCTTTAAAAGGGAGGGTCCCTCGCCGCTCAAGCCCTTGTTCACCTCTGACATCACTCGTTGTCTAGGAGCAGTACAAGCAGCCTGAGTGCCGGATTAAGCTTTAATATTGCCTAAAAATCACCTTTCTCTGGCCTAAAGACTGGTGATTCTCCCCTCCTACACTTCTTTTTCCCCTTCTACCCTTCCTGCTGCTGTGGGTACTGGACCTGTTTTGGTGCAGCAGATTTAACATGTTAAATACTGTTCTTAGTCAACTGTATTATGTATCTATTTGTGAGAGAGTGAATGTAAAAAAAAAACTTTTATGAATTAAAATAAAAAAAACAGAGTTACTAAATAAAATTATATATTTTCCCAGTTCATAGCTCTGTCACGTCACACTTACCTGTTCCCTTCGGGGTGGCGTTGCTGGATAACATTTATGGTCTGTAGGTGGAGCTAGTGAACAAAATTGGAGCCCACTTCTGCTTTTACGACCTTCTACTCCTGTGTGAGACAAGTTTAGAAGCTAACTAAGGTCAATGATGTTCATTATGTCTTCTTATATACTTTAACTTCTTAGGTTCTCTTTAAAGACAATGCAGTAAAGTGTATTTACCTTGTTGACATGTTTCGGCTGCTAGCTGCAAGCCATCTTCAGAACTGTCACCGGTGTTGGTGGTGCTAGCTAAGGTAACGTTAATGATGACCAACAGTTAGTGAGGATTATATTACAACATTATGTACATGTTTGATATAACTTGTGTTTAAATACACTTTTGAAAGCTTATTGTCTCTTGCTTGATGACTAAGGAACAAAAACAAATCTATAAATCTATGTTGAACTTTCTGGTTGGAGAAGTGACATCATCACTTAACAGCTCCATAGTTTTTCACCTGTGTCCACCTGCTTTTCTCCTCAGCGTACCTGCTGTCCTACTGGTGAATTTTCTCTGTAAAAATGGGTTTTAGTTGTCCTTAATGTCTCCCCCTCTCTCCCCTCCGCTGCAGACACAGTGGGCAGTGTGGTTCCGGAGCAGCCCCCTCTCTCCCTCCCCTCCATCCCAGGATCGGAGCCTGGAGCCTGGGCCACTGCCATGAACAACCTGGGCATCGTCCCCATGGGGCTCAGCACACAGCAGCTCATCTCAGGTAATGGAGGCTCTGTTGTTGTGCCTTTGGGGAAGACATTTCAGCTGTCTTCCTTATGGTGTGAGTGATTTGTGGCATTTGGAGAGGCCCACGGCTGATTGACAGCGATGTATTATCAATATTATTCATACAAGTTACATTGCTAGTTTAGTTTGCTGATCAAATACGTGTTCATTAAAGGCGGAATAACTTTTCCCTGTTTGTGTCCATAGATGTTATTGCTTTATTTCTTTAGGCCAGTTTACAGGTCAGATCTGTGGAGGAGCAAGCCAGCTCACAGTGGGAATTTATATTTATCTCTGTGTGTGTTTAAGCAATTGAAAACATTTCATATTAAATACATGTATTATTAAGGATAGTGTCATGCTGTTGAAAATTCCAAGCAAAAGAATCAGGTAGTGAAACCCCCACCAGAAAAGCTACATAGTGCACCTTTATTTATAGCTGTTTTGTTGTGGATTCAGGACTGAGCTCTGCGTGATTATGTGAAATCGAATGTGATTTGTTTTGATATAAAAAAAACATTTCAGATTTATAGGGTTGGTTGAGTTCCCTGAGCGCTGAGTGAAATCCCAGCTGGTGCATGTTTGAGTTCTTTTTCAGAGCTGGACTTACAGTTAATCTGCTCGTAGGGACTTTCTCACATCTGTATTTCATTGTGATTCAACGTTTGGAGCCTCAAACCCCTAAAGAGCCGTGCATATCCTCACATGAACCCTCAGCTGACCATTTTAACTATATTATGATTTACCATCCTGACTCTTGGTCCAATAAGCTCTTTTATTTATAACCATTATGTCAGTACTTTTACATTTTTACAGTGACATAAACACAAGCACTTTTCTCCAGGTTACCAACTGTTCCTAAAATATAAATCTGTAACTTTTCTTTTATTTTGCATGAGACTACTGATCTCACAGTGAATAAGCTCTATATGGAGAACAGAGCTGGTTTAAAGCCTGCAGAGAATCATTGCAGTGTGGCTGTGATTACACGAACAGTGAATATTTTACATAAATCAACCTGCAGATTTTGGCTGCAAAACTCTTCTCAAATATGTTGTTTACATGTCAGATAAACAATGGTTAAACAAAGCATCTGTCTCTGATATCTCCCTGTAACATGATGTCAGTAACACATTTTAAATAGAAATGTGTATTTCTGTTTTCTCTAATAACTGATCTAATCTTCATTCTCCTGTATTCAAGACATTGCTTCAATCTATGCCCATTTTCACCTCCACTGGTACACACCCACTGCTCTTAACCCTTCCAGACCGATGGTATCATATACAATACCGTCTCTGTTTAACATAATCAGTCCGTTTTAGATAACCATGCATAACTTTCCTACCATAAATAAAGAAACTTACTTTTTTATATATATATATATATATTATTATATATATATATATATATATATATATATATATATATATATATATATCTGGCATTATCCTACGTCACATGCACGATGCTCTGAGCGTCTGTGTTCATAATCACTGAAAAAGCCAGTCCAAATGAAAGGTTTATTTCACTCAAAATGTACAAATCCAAATGTAACATAGACCATGGAAATGCAGGAAGTGATGTGGCTCTGTGTCCTGGACCTGCCAACACCTGTCACCTTTTTTATTTTAAGGCAATAAGAATATTTTTTTGTTTACTTACAGACTTGATATTTTACACTTTTGTACCTAAGGCCCTAAATTAAACATTTTTTTATGTCCAAAAAGTTGTTTATACATGTTTACTGTGTGTTTTGTATGCAATAGTGGGAATTTTATTTTCCTTTTTTGTTTGTTTGTTTTGTTTTGTTTTTATTATTTGTATTTCTGGTCTTATAGCTTTTCTTACAGCCATACAACACAACTACAGCTGCAGAATGTAAAATAACAGGTTGTACTGAAAAAAGTATGTATAACACTTCATTAGGGGGTGAAATTGAGAGTTTTAATGGCAAAATTAAGAAAAAAAATCTAGGCGAGGAAAAATGTACTAAAATTAGGTGTGGAAGGGTTATATTATAAGTTATATTTTCTTAATCAGTGATACACATAGGATTTAACAGCGTCACATTGTTATTTTGGACATTTTGATGTCACGGTGACGCCGGCTCCCACTAGGCACAGCAGTTTTCTAACCCATCAAACTTTATTTATAGTGCTCTTTACAATACTCACATTGACCAAAGTGCTTCACATTAAGCTCAACAGAATAAAAAAAACATGCAAAACATTAAACAATGAAATAAAACTAATTTCACAAATTGTTAAAATTAGGAGTGTTCCAAAATATTGAAATATCGATATATCGTATTGTTTAATTTGATGATACAGTATCGATATCATGGGCTGCTGTATGCTGTAGGTATATTTTACTAAATTATTTTGTGTGAGAGCTACAATTGTGTTGACATTCTCACTGTTTTGATGAGTAATATGGTTGTTTTTCATATTAATGTTGCACAAACTTAGAGGATTTAATAGACTTTTAGTATCACACCCATGATTTAGCCTGTTTTTCACTGAACTGTATCGAATTGATTTGAAATATATCATTGAATCGTACTGAATTGAAAGTATACTATATTGAAAAATGGATTGTATCGAGGCATATGTATCGAGGTATGTATCGTATTGGCAACTTCTTAATGATAGCCAGCCCTAGATAAAGTCCAGTTTGAATAGATGAGTTTTGAGCCTTGATTTAAAGCGGAAGCCAGCCCCAGTTTCAAATCATTTTAGATCAATATTGCAGTAAAATGTGCTAATGATAACATAATGATCCATGTGTGTTACAGATTATAACTATTTAGCAAACACAAGCATAATAGGTCTTCTGTAGTAATATAAAGATTCTGCAGCAAAAAGCTTTCTTCTTTCTTCTCCTATTTTATTTGGAAAAAGCTAGTTCCTGCTGTTCTGCCCTTGTGCTACGCCTCCCTCTGTTTTGTGCATTTGCTCCAAATCAGGTTAAAGTGAATGAAATGGAGTTTGAAGGAGCCGTCAGAGCGCAGTGCCACTAATGGTCCTGTGATTACTGTGGAGCAGAGCTGATGTACGGTCCTCCTGATGCAGTCTGAGACCTGGGCCCCGGCTGCTCCCTGCCTTTAAACCACAACACAGTCCTCAGTGTTTAAACAGAGAGACCAGAGCAGGTGAGGGCAGGACACGGAGGGGGGGTGGGAAGGAGAGGGGAGCAGAAAGAAATTCACCTGTCAAAACTAAAATTGTCAAAAGCATTAAAATCAGATACTAATCAATACTGAAACTATATAAAGAGATCATTGATCCAGAGGGAAATTCAAGTTTTGCATACAGCACTGCCCTTTTCTTTCACCTTTGTGTCTCAGTTAAAGGTCTGAGTGCAGTTTAACATGAGGACTGGTCAGGTCGGGTCAGCAGATCTGTGTCAGGGCAGTTTGAGGAGAAGAAGACATGTCCTCCTTTGGGTCCTGCAGCGTCACAGCGGTCTCCAGGAGGCGCCAAGTGAACACAACAGAAAAGGCGTCAGTCTCACTTTACTCTGTTGTTTTGGTTGGTTATGAAATGGTTCATTCCCTCCAACTATTTCCTTTGAAGGTCTTCTGCCAGATATGGTCTGAAAAGCCTGTAGTATCTAAAATCAAGTCTTCAAACCTTTTTGACAGTGTTTGTTAATGTGTGTATTGTGTCACTGTGGTAACTACTGAGCATTCCACCACAGAGATACATGGCAAAAGGAAATATTAAATTTTTCAACTGGACAAAAGTTTATTTGGTGGAATACATTTCACAGCTCATCAAAGCTGCTTAGTTTTGAGGATGGAGTTGTAAATATGAGATAGATGGATGTCTGAGTCCTTCATTTCTGTTTAAAAATGGATTGTCTTTCCTAAAAAAAAAATAGCCTCTTTAACTCCCATCTCAAACCAGTTCTTTTCTCTGGCTAAGATTTGTACCTCATTATTCTCAAAGGAGTGGCCCGTGGCTTTTAGATGGAGGTGTACAGCAGACTGAGGTCCACTATTGCTCTCTCGTCTGTGTTGGCATATCCTCCTGTGAAGTAGTTTCATTTGAACAGAAATGGAGGACTCAGTTAACAAATTGAATTTCTCGTTTTGCCTTTTGCCATGGATTCTATCCGGACGACTGAAGGATTTTATACACATATAGAGATACATGTTGAACACCCCCAGTGCAAAGTTAACAGCTACCTTTTACCTTTTGTTTAGCAGAGGTTGTCGATTCATGAGCTGAAATGATCCAAATGATACTACTGAAGGTTTATGGAGTTTAAAAACACAATGAAGCACTTCCTGTATTATCACAATGTGGAACAGGGTTTTCCATTTTGAGAGAAAATATGCAGGATTTGTGTGTTAAAAATGTGAATGAAACAAAACACAACTCCGGGTCTGTTTGCAATGAGGAAACAACATTATAACAAAACAGAAAAGAGTGTAGTATGAGCTTTTCAAAATTGCATTTGTTACTCAGCCCTTTCACATATTATATTGCTGTTTTCCTTCTATGCTTGAAGTGAACATAACTGTGTAAAAATGCTGTAGTAAAACAGACTTGAGTGTTATTTTGTAGTACTAGTATATTTCCTAGTTGGCTCAGGTGGAGGCAGTAAAAGCTTGTGTCTAAAGAAAACCCCAGCACAAACCTCATTCATCACTGAGACTGTGAGCAGCCCAGAGCGAGGCCCGGTCCCTCTCTGCTCCGGCTCCGCTCCTCAGGGCCACAGGAACTCGTTAAAACGGTGTCACAGATATCAGCGCGTTTAAAAATACACACCCACGCATTCATCACTATCACACAGACCAACAAATACTGCTATTACTACTACTACTGCTATCAGGACACTCACAAACACACTGCAGATATCTGAGCACTTAAAAACACACAGGAATCACTATCACAGGTTAGAATCTGCAAATCTTCAATATGAGCTGTACTACTGTGGTTATCACTACTGCTATCAGGGTGATTAAAGAGCCCATATTACACTATTTATGGTCTATGTTATAATGTTGTTTATCCATCAGAAACATATCTGTAATTCTGCTTTGTTTCATTCACACATACAGGAAGTGCTTCACTGTGTTTTTAAACTCCATACACTAGAATAATGTGGATAATTTCAGATCTGGAACTGCCAATCTCTACTGAACTAAAGGTAAAAGGAGCTGGAACTTAAGACTATTACTACATGACATCACAATGTGGAACAGAGCATTCTGAGGTAATTATAACGCAGGGTTACATCAGACATGTGTGAATGAAACAAAACACAACTCCAGGTCTGTTTTTGAGGAGGTAACAACATTATAACATGACTTAAAGTTTACGAGAATCAGTTTTGTGTAATATAGCAGATAGTTAAGGAATTACCTCTGTGTAAGTAAGTTTGTTTTTATTTATATAGCGCTTTTCAAAGACATATGTCACAAAGACGCTTTACAGAGCATTATTAATTCACTCCACACTCGCTGGTGGTAAATTACTATTGTAGCCACAGCTGCCCTGTGAAACTGACTCTGAAAGTGTCTGAGGGATGCAGCAATCCTGAAATAGTAAAGATATTGGAGTGTGATCACAGAACCATCAGCTGCCGGAACATGAAGCTGCCAGGAACTCATTATCTCCCATCGCTATCATATTCCAGAACTGCAACCTACCTGGAGAGCCTGGAAGTTCAAGGTGTTCAGTGCTCAGACACATGGCCAAGGTAAATTAGGCTGAAACCTGACTACCACTGAACAAGAAACATAAGTCGAACGTCAATACTGGGCCAAGAACTATCTGAAGATTTTTCAAAGGTTTTATGGACTGATGAGTGTCTCTTGACGGACCAGATGGTTGGGCCCGTGGCTGGATCAGTAAAGTGCACAGAGCCCCACTTCGACTCAGATGCCAGCAAGGTAGAGGTGAGGTACGGGTATGGGCTTGTTGGACCTTTTTATTTTGAAGATGGACTCAAAATGAACTCCAAAACCTACTGCCAGTTTTTAGAAGACACTTTCCTCAAGCAGTGGCACCGGAAAAACTCTGCATCTTTCAAGAAGACCATGATTTTTATGCAGGACAATTCTCCATCTTCACTGGACCTTAAAGTAAAAACTTACTCTGGATTTACGTTGAAGGAAAACAGTCCACCTCTCTGAACTGTGTTTGGGAGGTTGTGATTGATCATCAACAGATCAAAAAACTAAAACTTTTGTCGTACGTCGAAAGATCCTGTAGTGTGTGGCAGCCTTAAGAAAGCCAAAATTTCACTTTTACTTTCTTAAATATTCAGGTTTGAGGTTTATTAACATTTTGGATTGACCCCGAGCACGGTAATTATAAAATGAATCCTCATAAATACAACATGCCTAATAATTACGCACACGGTGTATAGCAGACACAAGCACAGTAGGTGTTTTTAAATGATTTGCTTGGTAATGAGCAGTGAGCTAAACCTCTAGCTAGGTTGTGTTGCGGAATTTACCTCAGACAACCTCAGACCTGCACGGTGATAGTGTAATTTTACTCGCATTTCTGAGGAAACGTCTGGACTCTGAAATGACCGTAAACCCCTCATTTCCTCTGGCTCTGAGTTCAGCTGCTTCTGCCAGAATAAACACGCACAGACGCAAGGAGGATGATTTGAAAATGTATTCTCTCAGGTCAAAATCTGGATGTGATTAGAATAAAGTTTGGGTCATTGCAAAAGCTAGATTTAAGTCAGTCAGTAACATCTGCAAGATCTAAACACAAAACAAATGTGCTGAATGTGTTTGGCTGACCTATTACACACCCCAGAATCAACAATAGATAACATGCATTGTGGTCAGGATTACATCAAAATTGTCTAAGATTTAAACTCAAAACAAATCTGTTGAAAGTGTTTTGGGGGCCTGTTATACAACCCAGAACAGACAATGGATAACATGTATTGTGTTCAAGATTATATCCAAATTGTCTGCATCATGTAACATCGCTGGTGGCTGCTTGTCTCCATGGTTTTATACTTTTATGATACATTGAAAAATATTGTCTGTCTATCAGTGGAGTTGCCTCTCTACAGATCTGACCTGTAACTTGGCCTGGTGGCGCGACCTTCATAGAGTTTTGATGGTGATGAACATGGATGGTTGTTTTCTTATTGTAGAAGATGCAGAGATTCTTCAGTTAGGTCCGTTAGTGTGTTTTCTAATCCGTCCCAGCCTTTCCCCTGATGTTGTCTTGCTTTGTGATTTCAGAGCCGTTGTGTCTGCAGCGCTTCGATCCCGCCATGGGCCTCCTGACGCCCCTGAACCCTCTCATGGGTCTGGGTCTGGTCCATAGTCCTGGTCCTGGTCCAGATGTGCCTGTGGTCAAAGAGATCATCCACTGCAAGAGCTGCACCCTGTTCCCCCAGAACCCCAGTGAGTACACACGCATGCACGCACACACATACAGACACACACACACAATTACACCTGCAGTTTTATGTCATACATTAGACCCCCAGGCTTTACTTATCAAAAACAACTTTAGAGCCTGGTTCAATCTTATAGTGATTATAGTGAGTGGCTGGAATGACAAATGTGTACTTCAGGATTTCTTTTGGCATCACGCAACTTTTTCTTAACTGAATTTATTTTTCAAAACAAATCCTAAGAAGAGTCAGGAGAACTTGTAAGCTCTAAAATGTGACTGTTTTAGAATATTATTATTCTGATAATGCAACCAAACATGTTGATTCCTACATGATTGTAAGTTTTATATTTTCTTAAATTATTTCTTATAAAAATATAATGTGATCCAATAACATTTATGAGGAGTTTTGTAGATCATGTAGTCTACTTGGTCCAACAGACTTTACAAACCCTAGTGAACCTGTCCAGCCCCAGTGCACTCCTTATGGTTCACACTGCGCTGGACTCAACACCCCTGCACCCCCATCACCCCTCATGACCAGAGCGTTCAGACTATAGACGGGCTCCATCTGACTTCCTAGTTCACGCTCTCCCTCGTGCTCTAACATGTTTCACACCCACAGTGGTCATATGTGGAAGTTCAGAGAGCGTTTTTTGTGTTTGTATCTAATTTTGGTGAATTAGACGCAGCTCTCATTTAGGAACTCATTTGGCTCCTTCAGAGCGTGTTGTGAACTTGGTGCAGATCTTGGAAGTTGGAAGTGACAAACATATTTTAAGAAAACATTCATAACTGGAGCCCAATGTCCGTGATATATACAGTGAATGATCATTTCCTGTCCTCTTCTAGACCTGCCCCCTCCGTCGACTCGGGAGCGCCCCCCAGGCTGCAGGACAGTGTTTGTGGGCGGCTTACCGGAGAACGCCACAGAGGAAGTGATCAGGGAAGTGTTCGACCAGTGTGGAGAGATCATGGCCATTCGCAAGAGCAAGAAGAACTTCTGCCACATCCGCTTCACTGAGGAGTTCATGGTGGACAAGGCCCTCTACCTCTCAGGTCTGAGGATGGGTTTAGTCAGTACAGTTACCCCAAAAGGACTAAACCAGGACTAGAGCATGAGTAAAATAGAACTATAATAGGGCTAAAACAGGGCTAAACCAGGACTACACCAGGTCTAAAACAGAGCTAAACCAGGGCTAAACCAGGACTAAACCAGGACTAAACCAGGACTAAACCAGGATTAAACCAGGACTAAACCAGGACTAGACCAGGACTTGAACAGGGGTAAAATAGAACTATAGTAGGGTTAAAATAAGACTACACCAGGACTAAAGCAGCAAGGACTATACGAGGACTAAACCAGGACTAGACCAGGACTAAACCAGGATTAGAACAGGGGTAAAATAGAACTACAATAGGGTTAAAATAGGACTACACCAGGACTAAAGCAGTAAGGACTATACCGGGACTAAAACAGGACTAAACAGGACTATAATAGGGCTAATCAGGACTAAACCAGGACTAAAACAGGGCTAAACCAGGACTAAAGTAGGACTAAACCAGGACTAGAGCAGGGGTAAAATAGAACTATAATAAGGTTAAAACAGGGCTAAACCAGGGATAAAGCAGGATTAAACCAGAACTATACCAGGACTAAACCAGGACTAGAGCACAGGTAAAATAGAACTATAATAAAGTTAAAACAGGACCAAACCAGGACTAAACCAGCAAGGACTAAACCGGGACTAAAACAGGACTTACAGGACTATAAGAGGGTCAAATCGGGACTAAACCAGGACTAAAACAGGACTAAAACAGGATTAAAACAGGACTAAAACAGGACTAAAACAGGATTAAAACAGGACTAAAACAATACTGAACCACGTCTAAAACGGGATAAAAACCCATAGGTAACTAAATAAATAAATACTGACCCATTAAATCCAATTTGTACTTTTTCTTGAGTTTACAGACAATCTAAAAAACTCAGGGGTCAGGGTCTATTCATTGTGTCACCATGGATAACTGATGAACATTCCCCCATAGACATGCATGACTCCCACCCTCCCAGATTCAACATAGTTTTTGTTTTTTCTCTAGTTCTCACTCTGTTTCACTCTCTTATTCCAGGTTACCGTATGCGCATCGGCTCGAGCACAGATAAGAAGGACTCTGGGAAGATCCACGTGGACTTTGCCCAGGCAAGAGATGACCTGTACGAGTGGGAGTGTAAGCAGAGACTGTGGGCACGAGAGGAGAGGCACAGACAGAGGGTCCAAGAGCAGCTCCTCAGACCCCCGTCACCTCCTCCCATAGTGCACTACTCTGAACATGAGGCCAGTGTGCTCGCAGAGAGGCTCAAAGGTGAGGAGGAAATAAAATTATCTCATGTGTTTTTTTTAAGGTCTCATATTACGCAAAATTGACTCTTGTGAGCTTTAAACCGGGTTATAATGTTGTTACCTTCTCAAAAACATATCTGCAGTCAGGAGCATAGCATTAGCAAACCTACACAATAACTATGTCAATCATTTGTGCTTCGTTTGTGTTGTTTTGTGCTGTGAAATGTTTAGTTTGTGCCATTATGGTTTTTAAGATATTAGCTATGTTTTATTTTTGGCAGATGGTGTCATCCAGCCCCGCAAAATGTTAAATAGCCTCAAAATATTTGTTTGTGCTGTGATAATTTTCATTTGTGCGAGTATATTTCTAAAATAATTAATTATTATTTATGACGTTCCTTTCCGCTCAGCTGACGGCAGCGGTTTTAACAAAACTCCACAAAACTAGTGGAGATAAATAATCTCAGGTTGTGAAAAAGTCTGTATTATTATATGAAATATGAATTCAAAGCAAGTATCAAAAGCAAGTTACTAAAGACTGATACAGACTTTCCCACATCCTGAGATCGTTTCTCTTCACTAGTTTTATGGAGTTTTATTAAAGCTGCTGCCTTCAGCTGAAATGATGTCATATCAACATCAATTAAAATTTTCACAGCACAAATAAAATACAAACATTTTGTATAATTTTCTGCCTGTTCTGAAGCTGGATGACGTCCTCGGGCCAAAAATAAAACTGTTATAATATCTAAAGAATCATGATTGCACAAATGGTTTAAATTGTTTTGCAGCACAAAATGATTTACACCATTTGGGGCCATTTTAGAGGATTTTGAAACTTCCTGGGGGCTGGCTGACCCCAATTTGACATACAAAAGAATTGTTAATATCTCCAAAACTAAAGCAGCACAAACAAAACTTTTTGCAGCACAAAACAGCACAAATGAAGCATTAACGATTGACATAGTTTTTGTGTATATATATATATACAGTATTTTCTGGACTCTACACAGGTCCGAGGCGCCACACAAGCTATAACCTAGTGGACCTGTACAGTGCAAGTTTTGGCTACTACAAATATCGTTTAGTATGTGATTTTCGATACTTTTGACAGCTCTAGTATGATTTAAGATTTAAAATGTATTGATCCTTTGCTCCATTGCAGTGCAGACTACATGAAGAAATAACTGTTCTAAGCACTTTTAAATATATCATCGTATCATATTCAGTTTTGGAAGCCTCCACAAAATATCGCAATAAATATCAAACCATGAGATGCATATCGAGCGGTCTGGATATTGTTACATCTGCGTCTGTGTTAATCCGTGTCCAAGAATAACTCCAGTCTCAGGTGCATTCACAGTGACCTCCCAAATCTCTGTGTTTTTAATCAGCCAAAATCACTGCCTTCTACCAAATCTGCTTTAAAGGTCAAAGGTCACAGCGCTCCTGGATTGACGGGGTGCGTAATCCAACAGTGCACCGCCCGCTGACAAACCTGAGCAATTATTGATGTCTTTTTGTACACTATAAACAGATTAGCACTGCAGAGGTGAAACACAGGGGTGGAATACAGTTTAAAGGGCCCGTGTTACGCTGTTCTCTGATCTATGTTCTAATGTGTCCTCATCACAAACAGACCTGGAGTTGTGTTTTTGTTTCATTCACACATAACACACAAACCCTGCATTTTTAGGCTGAGTTCTTTCCTTAAACAGAAAGCACTCATGTGATGTCATGAGGTAATATAGTAAGTGCTCCACTGTGTTTTTAAACTCCATACACCTTTACTAGAATCATTTAGATCATTTCATTGTGGAGTTTACATGTTTTGCTTGTGTCTGGATGGTTTCCTCTGAGTACTTTGGTTTTCCCCATCAACTCAAAACATGTACAACAGGTGAAATTCTCCAGCTAAATTAATCCTGATCAAAACTAGCTCAAGATCTGGAGATGGGTCCCATACTCTTCGGTAAATTTTTGGTACATTATGGGAACAAAGTGCAAATCATTTGCTTGTTGTTTGTTGGTAATACTAATAAATTAGATAAAATATTTTCAAATAAGCAACAAATGTATGAAATATTCTAACAAATTAATTCCTTGTATACAGTAAACAATTTTTTTCAAAAAGTAAACAGCACTCAGCACTAACAGTTCCAGCATGAAGTTTTACTCATCTTCATATTTCTGGACAGAAAAATCTACTTGTCCACATTGTTTGCAGTAAGCGCAGATCTACTGGCAGTTACAATGTTCACAGCAGTGGAAAATACACTTTCGCTAGGGACAGAGGTCACGGGTATGAGGGGGGTATGGGGGGTGGCAGAGATTGTGCCGGAGAAAGGCGAGAGTGAGGGCCGCGGTGTGACGACCGTAGTTTTGCGAGGATTCATGTGGTTCGGAGGGACACTGCCGGGGGACAATTGTTGTCCAGGCGTCCGCCCTAACTATAAATCGCTGCAGAAACACTGCCACCCCAATCACGGACAAGTTCCCTCGTGAATATTAATGAGCCGAGTCTTCCGTACTGCACATGTGACGGAATTAACACACAATTCCGTGAACACACAGCCCTGCACCGAACTGAACTTCCCATACCGAAACGGTTTGGTGCAAGTACATGTACTGTTACACCCCTTATATATATAATTATACTTCATTGATCACCAACGTACTGCACTTCTCAGTGGCCTTTGTGTCTCAGTACAGTTTAACAAGAGGACTGGTCAGGTAGGGTCATCAGGTCTGTGTCGAGGCAGGTTGAAGAGAGGAACAGCTCTCTGGACAAAAGTGTCTCTTTTGTTTTGCATTGTGTTGTTTTTGCTTGTCCAATGAGCAAGGAAGAGTCAAAGTCTGTCTAGACTGTATAAAGAAGTGGACAAAGGGAGTGTGATGTTGCCCATAGTGTTTGGCTCCAGTCAAATGAAGCTCACTGAGGCTGGAAATTATAGGAGCGAATTTGGAGCCAGGTCCATATTAGGAATAAGAATTTATTTACCTACAAAACAGTGAATAAAAACTCCAGGACCACGTAGAGCAAGTTAATATGAACATTTTAAGACCAAAAGGACAAGGTTCACTGCAGCAGCAACAGAGAGGTGACACATTTTAAATGTAAAGTCAATTGGAACCAGAGTCAATAGAGTCGGAAGCGCCACCATGGTCATTTCCTATTTGGAACATGACGACTTGTGGGTTAGCTATGTCCATTTATATACAGTCTATGAGGAAACCCAATTAGACACAGGGAGAACATGCAAACTCCGCACAGAAAGACCCTCCATCGTTCTAGAATTCACTGTCATGCCTGCTATGTTCTACAGTATATTCCAATTACCCATTAAAATGTACTGCTTCCCTTTTTCTACAGATTTTTTTTTTGTTCTTTAGTTTTCACCCTAAAAACCAACAGTCTCTCCTCGTCTCCTCTCTCCTCTATCATTCAGTGTGCGCAGTCTTTTCATTCAAACCAGCCGCTGTATATTTGATCTGTCTCGGCGTCTCCATGGACCTAATGCTCTCTCAGTCATTTGAATAATAATTGTAGTTTGGCTGAATTAGAAAGCGTTTAGAGGGCTCAGTACGACGTTATACCAGCATAAAGAGTCTATTCAGAGCTATGGTAGATTACACATATACTGTAATGTGTTCAGTACAATAGGCCAGGCATACAGGATAATGGGCTGCAGTGTGGAGAGGTGAGAAAGGGTTTGCCAAGGTTATTTAGAGGAAATAAAGCCGGTTTATCGAACTATTTATAGTATTAGTGAGAGAAGGAGGGGCTCGCATCAAAGCATTGGAGTCACGGTAAGATTTAAAGCAACGAGTGAGATGCTATTTGCCAGGAGGATCTAAATTAGGTCTAAATCACAACTAAACCAAGTCTAAACTAGATCTAAATTAGGTCTGAACCAGGCCTAAACCAGGTATAAACAATGACTAAACCAGAACTAAACCAGGTCTAAAGCACAACTAAAGGTCTAAACTAGATCTAACCAGGACTAAATCAGGCACATCTAAACCAGGTCTAAAGCAGGACAAAACTAGGTCTAAACCAGGTCTAAAACAGGACAAAACTAGGTCTAAACCAGGTCTAAAACAGGACAAAACTAGGTCTAAATTATGACTAAACCAGGTCTACACCAGGACTAAACCAGGCACAACTAAACCAGGTCTAAACCAGGTTTAAACCAAGTCAAAACCAGGTCTAAACTAGGTCTAAACCAGGACAAAACTAGGTCTAAACCAGGTCTAAACCAGGACTGAACCAGGACTAAACCAGGTCTAAACCAGGTCTAAACTAGGTCTAAACCAGGTCTAAACCAGGACAAAACTAGGTTTAAACCAGGTCAAAACCGGGACAAAACTATGTTGAACCAAGTCAAAACCAGGTCTAAACCAGGTCTAAACCAGGTCTACACCAGGACTAAACCAGGCACAACTAAACCAGGTCAAAACCAGGTTTAAACCAGGTCGAAACTAGGTCTAAACCAGGTCTAAACCAGGTCTAAACCAGGTCTAAACCAGGACTGAACCAGGACTATACCAGGTCTGAATCAGGTCTAAACTAGGTCTAAACCAAGTCTAAACCAGGTCTAAGCCAGGACTGAACCAGGACTAAACCAGGTCTAAACCAGGCTAAACCAGGACTAAACCAGGTCTAAACCAGGTAGGTCTAAACCAGGTCTAAACCAGGTCTAAACCAGGTCTAAACTAAACCAGGTCTAAACCAGGTCTAAACCAGGACTAGGAACCAGGACTAAACCAGGTCTAAACCTAAACCAGGTCTAAACCAGGTCTAAACCAGGAAAAAACTGAACCAGGACTAAACTAGGACTAAACCAGGACTAAACTATGCCCTCATACTGACCTCTGCAGATGAGGAACACAGGTCTTGAAGATGCTCTGAACTCAAATCCTGAATTTTTTGTTTAACGGTTGCCAGATAAAACTCCCATTCTATCTATTATCTCACTTTACTCTTGTGTGTTTGTTTCTCAGATGATCATAAATTCAGCGATGCCACGGCGGTTCTGTACACATGGATCGAGCGCGGCGAAGTGAACCGAAGAAACGCCAACCACTTCTACTCCATGATCCAGTCCACCAACAGCCACGTGAGGCAGCTCATCACCGACAAGGCCCAGAGCGAAGAGGAGCTGGAGCGGGCAAAAGAGACCTTCAAGAACGCTCTGCTCTCCATCCTCAACCAGTGTATGTGTTTTAGTCGACCCGTAGATTCCTCAGTTCTTCATCTGCGAGGAAAGGAGAAGAAAAGGGTTATTTCTATCTATTTATCTTCTCCGTAGTAGTGATGAAAACTGAGAAATGGAGCTACTAACAAAACTCAGATTAAAGTCTAATCTGAGCTCTTCAGACAGAGAAGTGCCCCCAGATAGCAACACACAGTACTCCCAGGTATACAGATGACATAAAAGTTATCCAAAGGGCAATGTGAATAAAAATATTTCTTGTTGTAGCTTGGACTCTCGTAGCCCTTCTCCTCCTCTTCCTCTCTTCCTCCGTCCGGGCCGTTTAGTTGTCGGGGATCTGCGTCTCCATGACAACGCTTTCCCATCATCCTCGGCTGCAGCTCCGGCTTCATTATTATCAGACTGTGAGGTGGTGTCAAGGGGAGGTCAGACTGACAGAATGGAAGGACTGCAGCAAGAACATGTCTGAAAACTAGGACTATATCAGGACTAGACCAGGTCTAAAAACTAGGACTAAATCAGGACTAGACCAGGTCTAAAAACTAAGACTAAATCAGAACTAGACCATGTCTAAAAACTAGGACTAAATCAGGATTAGACCAGGTCTGAACTAGGACAAAATCAAGATTAGACCAGGTCTAAAAACTAGGACTAAATCAGATTAGACCAGGTCTAAACTGGGACAAAATCAAGATTAGACCAGGTCTAAAAACTAGGACTAAATCAGGACTAGACCATGTCTAAAAAACTAGGACTAAATCAGGATTAGACCAGGTTTGAACTAGGACAAAATCAATATTAGTCCAGGTCTAAAAACTAGGCCTAAATCAAGATTAGACCAGGTCTAAAAACTAGGACTAAATCAGGATTAGACCAGGTCTAAAAACTAGGACTAAATCAGGAATTAGACCAGGTCTAAACTAGGACTAAATCAGGATTAGACCAATTCAAAACTCGGACTAAATCGGGATTAGAGTAGATCTAAATTATAGGACAAAATCAGGATTCGAGCAGGTCTAAACCAATAAATCAGGACTAAACTAGAATAAACTAGGATTTACTAAAATTACCCAAAGTCTAACCCAGGAATAAACTAGGACTACCCAAGGACTAGAACCAAACCAAAGATTAAAATCAAACTAAATTAGGACTAATCTAGAACTAAACCAGGATTAATCCAGGACTAAATTAGGACTAACACGGTACTAAACTAGGATTAAACGAGGGCTAAACCAAGTCTGAACCAAGTCTGAACCAAGTTTAAACGAGGACACAACTTGGATTTACCCTGGACTAAACCCTGTGTAAACTAGGACTGTTCAATGACTAAAGGTGTAAATTAAGAATACAGAGTGACCAGAGTAATCCAGGACTAAACCAGGTCGAAATTTAGACTAAACCAGGGCTAAACTAGACCTCATACATTAGAGGTGTCAGCTGCATTACTTTCTGTTTCACAAGTGTTAATGGAACAAGAATCTGTTAATGAACATCTGTCCAGTACAAATCACACACAGCCTTTTGTTAGTTTTTTTTTTTTTTTTTTAATAACTGAAATAATGGAGCTCACATCTGTCTGTCTGTAATTATTTGATTTTTTCATTGCATAAGATTGCGCCTAGAGCTCCGTCCACAGAGCACCAAAAAACATAACACAGTATCATAGTACGAGTCTAAACTGCAGGGTCACTGGTGGTTTACGTAACAGGATGTGTAAATCAGTCCATTGTTTGAGTTTTGGTTGAATTCCTGTTCTCTCTTTCTGTAGTTGAGCAGATCTGCGGCGTGTTTTCGGCTGCCTCGAAACAAAAGGCCTGGGACCACTTCACCAAAGCTCAGCGCAAGAACATCGAGATCTGGAGGAAGCAGTGTGAGGTGAGCACTGCACAGTCTCAGATTATGGACAGGCCTCATGTGAAAGCTCTGAATCTCCACAATCTTGACCATTATGTCCAACGGTTTTGTAATAAAATAATAAAAAATAGTATGAGATTTGACGAACATATAGTACCTTTATTTTCTAATGCTGCCCCCCCTCTCTCACTCTTTCACTCTCTACCTATCTACTGTATCTCTCCCCCTCCCCGTCTCTTTTTCGCTCTTTCTCCCTCCCCCTCTCTCTATCCTCTCCTTCTCTCTCCCTTGACATCTCTCTGTCCCTCCCACTCTCTCTCTCTCTCCCTCTGTCCTTCTTTCTCTCTCTTTCTCTCTTCCCTCGCCATCTTTCTGTCCCTCCCTTTCTCTCTCTCTCTCTCTGTCTCTCTGTCTCTCTCTCTCTCTCTCTCTCTGTCTGTCTCTCTTTCTCTGTCTCTCTCCTGTGTCTGTCTCTGTCTCTCGCTCTCTCTGTCTGTCTCTGTCTCTTTGTCTTCTCTCTGTCGTTCTCTTTCTAACTGTCTCTCTGTCCCTCTCTCTTCCTCTCTCTGTCTGTCTCTCTGTCTCTTTGTCTGTCTCTTTGTCTCTCTACCTCTCTCCCTCTCTCTCTGTCTCTCTCTCTCTCTCTCTCTCTCTCTGTCTATCTATCTATCTCTCTGTTCCTGTGTCCCTCTCTTCCTCTCTCTGTCTCTCTCTCTGCCTCTCTCTCTGTCTCTCTCTTTGTTTGTCTCTCTGTCTCTCTCCCTCTCTCTGTCTGTCTCTCTCTCTCTCTCTCCCTCTCTCTGTCTCTCTCTCTGTCTGTCTCTTTGTCTCTGTCTCTCTCTCTCTCTCTCTCTCCATCTCTCTGTTTCTGTGTCCCTCTCTTCTCTCTCTCTGTGTCCTTCTCTGTGTCAGATATAGGATGAGTTGGACAGGTGTGTGTGATCTGTGTCTCTGTCCCTCTGTCTCTCTGTTTCTCTGTCCCTCTGTGTTGGCTGAGTTGTTGGACAGGTGTGTGATCCGTGTCTCTGTCCTCTCTCTCTGTCTCTCTGTCCTTCTCTGTGTCAGATATAGGATGGTTGGACAGGTGTGTGATCCGTGTCTCTGTCCTCTCTCTCTGTCTCTCTGTCCTTCTCTGTGTCAGATATAGGATGAGTTGTTGGACAGGTGTGTGATCCGTGTCTCTGTACGTCTTCTCTTGAGCAGAGAGCGCTGCACTTCCTGAAAACCGCTGCCATGGAAACTATGATTTCCAGGGTTCACTTTTAATAATTAAACACGAGTCGTATCCAGCCGACAAACAGGGGAATACAGCGTGTGTGCTACGAAATCTATCTGTCAGGAAAAAAGAGAGAGAAAGAGAGAGGGGGAATACAGTGTGTGTTAGGATATCTGTCAAGAAAGAAGAGAGGAGAGAGAAAGAAAAAGAGGAGAGAGGCAGAGAGAGAGAGGAGAGGGGGAATACAGTGTGTGTTAGGATATCTGTCAGGAAAGAAGCAAGGGGAGCGAGAAAGAGAGGAGAGAGGGAGGAGAAAGGGGAGAAAGGAGAGAGGAGAGGGAGGAAAGAGGGGAGGGAGGAGAGAAGAGAGGGAGGAAAGAGGGGAGAGAGAGAGGAGAAAGGGGAGGAAGCAGAGAGGAGAGAGGGAATGCAGTGTGTGTTATATCGGTCAGGAAAGAAGAAAGGAGAGAGAGAAAGAGATGAGAGAGGCAGGGAAAGAGAGGAGAGAGAGGAGAGGGGGAATACAGTGTGTGTTAGGATGTCTGTCAGGAAAGAAGAGAGGAGAGAGAAAGAGAGGAGAGAGGGAGGAGAAAGGTAGAAAGGAGAGAGGAGAGGGAGGAGAGACAGAGGAGAAAGGGAGGAAAGAGAGGAGAGGGAGGAAAGAGGGGAGAGAGAGAAGAGAAAGGGGAGGAAGGAGAGAGGAGAGTGAGCAGAGAGGGGAGAGAGAGGAGAGAAAGGAGAGGAGAAAGGGATGAGAGAGGTGAGAGAGAGAGGAGAGGGAGGAGAGCGAGGAGAGCAAGGAGAGAGAGGAAAGAGAGAAGAGGGGAGAGGGAGGAGAGAAGGAGGGAGAGAGAAGGAATGTGTTATGATATGATGATATCTGTCAGAATAGTGAGAGCGGGGGAGAGAGAGGAGAGAGGGAGGAAAGAGAGGAGAGAGAAAGAGGGAGGAGAGACAGGGAGGGAGAGGGGAAAGAGAGGGGTACAGTGTGCGTTCAGATATCTGTCAGAAGTGTGAGAGGGAATGAGGGGAGAGAGAGGGAGGAGAGAGAGGGGGAAGGAGGGAGAGAGAGAGGGAATACAGCGTGTGTTATGATTTGATAACTGCCAGAATAGTGGGAGTGAAAGAGATGGAGGAAGATGGAGAGAGGAGAGAGAGGGAACAGTGTATTCTGTGATACCTGTCAGAAATGTGAAAACTGGATGAAAAAGAGAGGGAGAGAAGGAGAAAAGGGAGAGAAAAGGTAGGAGGGAGTGTTACGATATATGTGTCACATACATCGTATAAGGATATGGAGTAAGACAGTGCAACGTCACTCGTAACGGAGACAAGAAGTAAAAAAGAAAAAGAGAAACAAGGAATAATGTCAAAATCAAATACTCCAAGGACTAGGGCTGTTGACTAGTTAAGAAGTTGCAGATACGATACATACCTCGATACATAGGCCACGATATGTTACATATCTCGATACATAGGCCACGATATGTTACATATCTCGATACATAGGCCACGATACGATACGTATCTTGATACACAGGCCATGATACGATACATAGGCCACGATACTATAGATAGCTTGATACAGCGAGCATTCAATTTGATACGATATATTTCGAATCGATTCGATACAGTTCGATAAAAAATAAAGGCTAAATCATGACTGTGAAACTAAAAGTCTTTGCTCTTGCAAATGAATATGAAACACACCATTTTAATACAAAATAATTTAGTAAAATATATCGCCAAGAGTATTTTTTGGTGTATCGATACAGCAGCCCACGATATCGATACTATATCATCACATTAAACAATACGATATATCGATATTTCAGTATTTTTGCACACCCCTACCAAGGACACAGAGATGAACACTTCGATCTCTTTTCTTTTTTTAATCTCAGAGCTGTCACTGTTTTAGGATTTTCTTCTGGTTTTGTCCTGGTTTGAGGTGTTTGGTCCAGGTTTAGTCCAGGTCTAGTCCAGGTCTAGTCCAGCTTTAGTCCAGGTTTAGTCCAGTTTTGGTGTGTCGTGTGTGATTAGAGTCTGAGTCCGGCTCAGCTCAGTTTGAGTTAAAGCCGTGTGTGTGCTCAGTGTCACTGTGGTAAGTCTGTCTCTATGGAAACTGCATTCATCAAATCACTTCTCCTCCTCTCTCTCTCCATCTCTCACTCTCTCTCTCTCCTCCTATCCTCCTCCTCTCTCTCTCTCCTTCATCATTTTATCCTTTTTTTCTCTCCTTCTCTCTCTCCTTTCTCTCTCCTTCTCTCTTCCTCCCACTCTCTCCTTCATCATTGCATCGTTTTTCGCTTTCTCTCTTATCTTACACTACCCTCTGTCCCTCTCTTTTCTCCATCTTTACCACTGCTCTTCTCTCTCTCGCCTGTCAATCCGCTACTTACTCTTTCTCCCTCCCACTCTGTTTCTCTCTCCTTCTCTTCTCCTCCTTTCTGCTTCCTCTCCTACTCCCTCCACTACCTTCTCTCTCTTTCTCTCACGCTCTCTTTTATCTCTCTCCATCATTTCATCATCCTTTCTCTCTTTTTCTCTATTTTACAATACCCTCTCTCTCTCTCTCTCTCTCTCTCTCTCTTCACTATCTTTATCACTTCTCCCTCCTTTTCTCCTCCTCCCCACTTTCCCTCTCATCATTTCATCCCTTTTCCCTTTCTCTCTTCGCTCTGTCCCGTCCTCTCTCTCCTCTGTCTTCATCACCACTATCCTCTCTCCCTCCCTCTCTGCTCTCTCTCTGTCTCTCCCTCTCTCTCTCTCTCTCTTCTTCTTCTCTCCTACTCCCTTCTCTCTCTCTCCTTTCATCATTTCATTATTTTTCTCTTTCTCTCTTATCTTACTCTACCCTCTGTCCCTCGCTCTCTGTTCTCCATCTTTACCATCTCTCTCCTCTCTCCTATCACTCTACTACCTACTACTCTCACTCTTTCTCTTTCCCTCCCTCTCTCTTTTCTCTCCATTATTTCATCATTTTCTCTTTCTTGCTTATCTTACACTACCCCTTGTCCCTCCCTCTTTCTTTCCCATCTTTCTCTCTCCTTCTCTCCTCCTTTCTCTCTCCTTTCACCATATCATCATTTCCTCCTTTTCTCTTTCTCTCTTACACCTTTTGTCCCTCCCTCACCATTTCTCTTCCTCTCTCGTCTCCGTTCTCTCCGTCTCTCCTGTCGTTCTTTAGTAAAGCACAGATCTGATGAGAGTTCTAATAAAGTGCTGTACATATTCAGACGTTCACACACAGAAAAACTCTGAGCCATTAGTGACTGAAGACTCTCTCTCTTTCACACTTTATTCTTACATTAACCAAATCAGTAAACGTGAAGAGTGTCTAAGTATCCACTGGCAACAAACCAAACCTCAACGTGATCATAGCAACTAACTATTCTACTGGAACAAGAAGGTAGTACCAGTCAAGTCTGTGGAGAAGCAAGCCCACTTACAGTCTGAAGGTTTAATGTATTTTTGAGCTCTAAACACACTTGGACAGAGAGGTGAGAGAAAAGGTAAGAGAGTGTTATGACATATACTGTAGGTGTCACATAGAGTATATAAAGAAGTGGAGTAAGAGAGTGCAGCGTTGTTCACAGTGTTCAGCTCCAGTCAAATCAGGACAAACAGAACAAAACAGTTTTTACCCAACAACCATTATTTCACTAAAGGTGCTACCAGAGCCTAGTTTTGACGTTTTACATGTATGAAAGTTGATGTGTCTGACTGGGATATGTGTGGCTGTGTGAGGTTTTATGCACTTTTTTAAACGTCCACAGTGACTCTATTCATGGACGCTTTTTATCTTTTATTTATCGCTGCCTTTGCTCACCGGTGCGGCTCGGTGAAGCGTCAGCAGTGATGCGCTCGTTGTATCGAGCCGTTGTGGTGAAGAGGGAGCTGAGGCGAAAGGTAAAGCTCTCGATTTACCGCTCAATCTACAGTCCTCCCCTCACCTATGGTCATGAGCTTTGTGCAGTGACTGAAAGAACAACATCACAGACACAAGCAGCCAAAATGAGTTTCCTCCACGAGGTGGCTGGGCGCTCCCTGAGAGATAGGGTGAGGAGCTCGGTCACACGAGAAGAGCTCGGATTCAAGAGGAGCAGTCTCCCTCGGGTGGTGTTCTGGGCATGTTCCACCTGGAGGAGGCCCCAGGGAAGATCCAGGACAAGCTGGAGGGACTATGTCTCTCAGCTGCCCAAAGAACACCTTGGGGTCCCCCTGAAGGAGCTGGAAGAAATGTCCAGGGTCAAGGAAGTCTGGGAGTCCCTGCTTAGACTGCTGCCTCTGCAACCCAGCCCCGGATAAGCGGAAGAAAATGGATGGATGGACCTTTGCTCATGGAGCCCTATGAAGAGTATAATACCAAGGATCGTGACATTGCCCAGTATGGCACAACCAGGGCCCCACCCTGGAGCCAGGCCTGGGGTTGGGGGTCAAAAGCGTGCGCCTGATGGCTGGGCCTTTGGTCTGTGGGTGCAAAGAGGACTAGGTGGCAGTCGTGGTCAGAGGCCTCAACAACCTAGTCCACGAGCACGAGGGGACTACCTTTCACTGGACGAGGACTGTGCGTAATTTTGTTGTATCTGTTACGGTGACAAATAAAGATATTCTTCTATATTCTAAATGAAGCTCTTTGGAGCCAAGTTCTATATTAGCAACAGGAATTTATTTATGGACACAATAGCAAAATAAAAAAACAGGATCATGGTGTGGGTTAATATGAAAATTTTTAGACCAAAAATGTCTGAAATATTACTCAGTGGGACTTTAATGTTAGGTGATGTTGTGTTTCAGGAGTTGAGGAACGCCCACAGTGAGGAGGTGATGGGGATCAGAAGAGAAGAAGAGATGGAGATGTCTGACGAAGAAGACAATGAACATCTGTGTAAAAGGATCTGCACGGAGCAAAACGGTACAGGAATCTAACCCTCAACCTCTGCTATACCAACTCTTGTGTGAGCTATGTGGCAATCTAACAGTCGGAGGTTGAGTCTGTTGTCCCTGAACCAGTCTGGGTGAAATGGGAATTATTAGTCTCAGAAATAACTTAACTTAAGTGAAATACATTTGGGCATTTTCAAGATTTAAACCCCCTGATGGATGCACTGACCTTTGACCTTTCTGTTTGTTCCAGGCGTGCAGAGCCAGGCCTCTCTGCGTGAGGAGAACGACTCCCTCCGGTGGCAGCTCGATGCATACAGGAACGAGGTGGACCTGCTGAGGAGAGAGAGCAGAGCCAGAGGACCCGAGGAGGACCAGGGACTCAACCAGGGACTCAACCAAGGACTAGGACTAAACCAGGGACTGAACCAGAACCCAGAAGCTCAGATACAGCAGCTGCAGCAAAGCATGCACCAAATGCAGCAGGTAACAATAATGAGTAGTACCTTCAGTTTTTTTCACAAGTTCTTCTATACTTAGTCTTTATTTGGCTGTTATAGAGTTGTGCTTTGTGAGTGAAAACAATAAAGATCTAGAAGAAAACAGTAAAGACAAACAGCTTTTTTTTTAAGTACATTCTAGTGTTAAAATGGCTGTTATTTGTTGTATATTGTATATATAAAACAATTCTTTTGTATATTGTTGGCAGTTATCACAAATGTCTACCCTTTTTATCACAATATTATTGTTGTTTGTCCCATCCCTAGTCTTTATTGGTACTGGATTTTCTTTACTACTTTACCATTTACCCACAGAGTAGAGCTGTGCGATATGAAGCAAAAATCTCGATATATTTACGATATATATTTCAATATGTGTACAGGAAAAATAACCCCCCCAAAAATGATTGCAAAACCAAATATGACAAATTCCACAAGGTCTTTTTTATTGAAGTGCAAAGAGGTCGGTTGTTCACATAGGAACAAAGTGCTTCTGTGACATTTACAAAAAAAAATTATATACTTTATAATAAAATAATAAATTTAACTATA
Organism: Boleophthalmus pectinirostris; assembly: GCF_026225935.1. Classification (NCBI taxonomy): domain Eukaryota; kingdom Metazoa; phylum Chordata; class Actinopteri; order Gobiiformes; family Gobiidae; genus Boleophthalmus; species Boleophthalmus pectinirostris. The sequence goes on along the minus strand of NW_026570970.1, from coordinate 33,554,689 downwards.
AAATTAAGGAAGACATAGTACATATTTCCTCAACTCCAAAACTCAACTCAAGCTCATCTGTGCATTATAATCTCTGTTAACCAAACAATAACCAGAACTATGAAGCTCAGGATGTTCCTTATTTTAATAGATCCGTGTTCCTCACCAGAGGTAAGGAGCTCTGAGGTTTCCCACAATCCACTGCACAGATCAAACCCAATGTTTCCAAACACTGTTGTACAAGTTTTACACTGCAGCAGATTATTCATTAAAATAAATTTCTGCATAAATAAACTTTACATGACTAAACTTTACAACATATAAACCATAACCACTATAGAGCCACATCAGCCATTTGAGATTATGATGTGTTTAATGCAGCTTTGATACATTTGTTTATGTTTTACAAAAACAAAAGTTAAAACCACATGGCTCATTTACATAAATGGTAAACACTGAAAAAACAGGTCGCTCCTTGTGCACTGATGTGTCAGCTTCTGTCAGACTAAAGGACATGACTCAGTGGAATATAAGTGTTCTCTCTGTGACAGAGGATGCTGATGCCTGTCTGTAAATGGTGGAAAAGGTTTGTTGTGCTGGAAGCTTTGGTTGACACCAGTTTTTGGCATTCACTGCAGTAGTGAGTAGTGAATGAGAAAACATACGAGGGGAGGGGTAACAAAAGCAAGGAGGCGGGGGTGAGCACTGAGAAGGCAAACAAGCAAAGTGGCAAAATAAGAATTCAATATAAGCCTTACAATGGATATATACGATATGTCAGAATCCAGTTTGTGTTTAAAAATATCTTGATATATTTAAAATATAAAGATATCGCCCTTAACACAGAGTACATTTTATTTGCACTAGTCCTTGTTTAGTTGATGCTGTTTATTTGTTTAAAAGCGTGTCTCTCTCCCCATATCACTTTAGTTTCTGAATATCCGCTCTCTTTTTCTCCACAGGCTCAGAGTTCAGCCTGATTTGACTCTTGTCTGTTTCTATTAGAAGTGACAGGAGTGATGGAACAAGCCACCAACAGAAACTCTCTCTCTTCCTCTCTCCTCTCACTCTCCACCCCTCTCACTCTTTCTCTCCACCTCTCTTTATCTCTTACTATTTTTTTCTTTCCCTCTTCTATCTCTCTATTCTCTGCTTCTCTCCTCTTACTCACTCTCTACCCCTCTCCATCTCTTTCTCTTTTTCCTTCTCTTGCTCTGTCTTTGCTCCCTTTCTCACCTCCCCTTTCACTCTCTCTCTCCACTTCTCTTCGACTTGAATTTCAGATCTAACCCAGTAACCCAATAATCTTTAAAACTAAAGTTAAAGATGCACCATGTGACTTTCCTGAAACAATCACATCTCCATGGAGACGAGCAGGTGTCCAGAGAAGTTCCACAGTCGTCCGTTTGAATGATGTTCCTGTGTGTTTTGTTTTGCAGCAGTTGTTGAGTCTCCAGGAGCAGCTGAGGAGCCGAGAAGACGAACTGGAGACGGCGAGAGAAGAACAGAGAGTCCTGGAGAGAGAGGTGACTAAACCAGGACTAAACCAGGACTAAACCAGGACTAAAACAGGACTAAACAGGAAACAGGACTAAATCAGGACTAAAACAGGACTAAACCAGGACTAAAACAGGACTAAAACCAGGACTAAACAGGACTAAACCAGGACTAAACAGGACTATAAACCAGGACTAAAACCAGGACTAAAACAGGACTAAACCAGGACTAAAACAGGACTAAAACAGGACTAAAACAGGACTAAAACAGGACTAAAACAGGACTAAAACCAGGACTAAAAACAGGACTAAACCAGGACTAAAACAGGACTAAACAGGACTAAACCAGGACTAAAACAGGACTAAACCAGGACTAAACCAGGACTAAAACAGGACTAAACCAGGACTAAAACAGGACTAAAACAGGACTAAACCAGGACTAAAACAGGACTAAAAACAGGACTAAACAGGACTAAAACAGACTAAAACAGGACTAAAACAGGAACCAGGACTAAACAGGACTAAAACCAGGACTAAAACAGGACTAAAACAGGACTAAAACAGGACTAAAACCAGGACTAAACAGGACTAAAACAGGACTAAAACAGGACTAAACAGGACTAAACCAGGACTAAACCAGGACTAAAACAGGACTAAAACAGGACTAAATCAGGACTAAACCAGGACTAAAACAGGACTAAACAGGACTAAACAGGACTAAACCAGGACTAAAACAGGACTAAAACAAGGACTAAACCAGGACTAAAACAGGACTAAAACAGGACTAAAACAGGACTAAAACCAGGACTAAACCAGGACTAAACAGGACTAAAACAGGACTAAATCAGGACTAAACCAGGACTAAAACAGGAACTAAAACCAGGACTAAACAGACTAAAACCAGGACTAAACCAGGACTAAACAGGACTAAACCAGGAACTAAAACAGGACTAAACCAGGACTAAACAGGACTAAACCAGGACTAAAACAGGACTAAACAGGACTAAACCAGGACTAAAACAGGACTAAAACAGGACTAAAACCAGGACTAAAACAGGACTAAACCAGGAACTAAACAGGACTAAAACAGGACAAAAATCAGGACTAAAACAGGACTAAACCAGGACTAAAAACAGGACTAAAACAGACTGACTAAACAGGACTAAACAGGACTAAAACAGGACTAAAACAGGACTAAACCAGGACTAAAACAGGACTAAAACAGACTAAAACAGGACTAAACCAGGACTAAAACAGGACTAAACAGGACTAAAAAACAGGACTAAAACAGGACTAAAAACAGGACTAAACAGGACTAAAACAGGACTAAAACAAGACTAAAACAGGACTAAACCAGGAATAAACTAGGACTAAAACAGGACAAAATCAGGACTAATACAGGACTAAAACAGGACTAAAACAGGACTAAAACAGGACTAAACCAGGACTAAAACAGGACTAAACCAGGACTAAACCAGGACTAAACCAGGACTAAAACAGGACTAAACCAGGACTAAAACAGGACTAAAACTGGACTAAAACAGGACTAAACCAGGAATAAACTAGGACTAAAACAGGACAAAATCAGGACTAATACAGGACTAAAACAGGACTAAAACAGGACTGAACCAGGACTAAACCAGGACTGAACCAAGTTTGAACCAGGACTGAACCATTACTTAAACAGGACTAAAACAGGACTGAACTAAGTCTAAACCAGGACTAAAACAGGGCAAAACCAGGACTAAAACAGGACTAAATCAGAACTAATACAGGACTAAATCAGGACTAAAACTGGACTAAAACAGGACTAAACCAGGAATAAACTAGGACTAAAACAGGACAAAACCAGGACTAATACAGGACTAAAACAGGACTGAACCAGGACTGAACTAAGTTTGAACCAGGACTGAACCATTACTAAAACAGGACCAAACCAGGACTGAACCAAGTCTAAACCAGGACTAAAACAGGACTAAGCCAGGGCAAAACCAGGACTAAACCAGGCCTGAACTAAGTCTAAACCAAGACTAAACCGGGACTAAACCATTACTAAAACAGGTATAAACCATGACTGAACTAAGTCTAAACCAGGCATGTCCAAACTATGGCCCGGGGGCCAAATGCGGCCCTCAGATATTTTTTTCTTGGCCCTCAGGCTTCCAGGTGAATTGGCCCAAATTGCCTTGATCAATGAAAAGTAAACTTTTACTGCAAGTTTTTTGAAAATCTACCTTGATAAAGCCAATTTTCAATATTTAGTGTGTGGTTTTAAGGATCTTAGCATGAATAAAGACTGATGGTTCATTCTAACATGTTTAAACATGCACATATTTCAGTTATTCGCTGTACTGAGCTCTAGTCTACGGCCCACTGCTTCATTTGTGTTTAGATATGTGGCCCTTGATGAAAAAAGTTTGGACACCCCTGGTCTAAACCAAGACTAAACCAGGATTAAACCAGGACTAAACCAGGACTGAACGAGGACTAGACCATGACTAAACAAGGAGTAAAGCAGGACTAATCTAGGACTAAATCAGGACTATCAGGAAGACTGGAGCAGAAAGAAAGGCATCTGTAAACAGAATGTGAATGTAGTGACCACAGTAAGTGCTCTGGCAGCGAGGAAAAGCCACTCACAGTTCATAACTGACAGACATAATGCAGTATTCATCATGATTGACTTGTGTGAATATGTCTCCAATTCTACTGTTTTCAAAACTCTTCAGTGTGTGAGCTATGAACAAAACAAAACAATACTCTAGACCAATGGAGAAGAGGAGGGGGAGAGGGCCAGAAGAGAAGAGGATTGGAGAGGAGAAAGTTAGAGGAACAGAGGAGGAGGTCAGATGGAGCAAAAGAGAAAGTCAAACGGAGCAGGGAAGAAGGTCAAACGGGGCAAAGGAGGTCAGATGGAGAGGAGGAGGTTATATGGAGCAGAGGAGAGGGTCAGATGGAGCAGAGGAGGGTGTCAGAAGAAGCAGAGGAGAGAAGAGGAGGAGGTCATATGGAGCAGAGGAGGAGGTCATATGGAGCAGAGGAGGAGGTCAGAAGAAGCAGAGGAGACAAGAGGAGGAGGTCATATGGAGCAGAAGAGGTGGTCAGATGGAGCAGAGGAGAAGGTCACATGGAGCAAAAGAGAAAGTCAAACGGAGCAGAGAAGAAGGTCAAACGGGGCGGAGGAGGTCGGATGGAGAGGAGGAGATTATATGGAGCAGAGGAGAAGGTCAGAGGAACAGAGAAGGGTGTCAGAAGAAGCAGAGGAGAGAAGAAGAGAAAGTCATATGGAGCAGAGGAGAAGGTCAGAGGAACAGAGAAGAGGGTCAGAGGAGGAGAGGAGAAGGTCAGAGGAGCAGAGGAGGGTGTCAGAAGAAGCAGAGGAGAGAAGAAGAGAAAGTCATATGGAGCAGAGGAGGAGGTCAGATGGAGCAGAGGAGAAGGTCACATGGAGCAGAGGAGGAGGTCAGACAGGATAGAGGAGGTCAGATGGAGAGGAGGAGGTCAGATGGAGCAGAGGAGGAGGTCATATGGAGAGGAGGCTCATATGGCGCAGAGGAGAATGTCAGGCGGAGCAGAGGAGGAGATCAGATGAGGCAGAGGAGGAGGGAGGTGATGTTGTGAGTGTAGCACTAATAGCAGCAGAGGCTCATGTTACAGATCTATGCAGCAGCTGTAGACCTCATCAGACTAAGAGACTACACGGATAAACAAGGCCAAACAATATCCAGGTATTAGACTGAGCCATTAAGTGCAATAGACTAAACCAGGTAAGAGCAAACCAGGACAGCAGGCTTGGAACACAATCAGAGCTAAAAAAAAACCAAAAGTATCGACTCAGAACCAAACCAGGATGAAACCATGATTGCACCAGAACTAAACCAGGTATTTTAAGTTAGACGTAACCAGAGCTAACCTAGGATTAAACCAGCGTTTTACTCCAAGTGACTAGTAAAAAATGATTCTAAACTAGGACTCAACCAGAACTAAATCAAGGTTTGAACCAGAACTAAACCAGGACTAGACCAGGATTAAACCAGGACTGAACCAGGATTAAACTAGAGCTAAACTAGGACTAAACTAGGACTGACTAAACCAGAACTAAATTACGACTAAACCAGAACTAAACCAGGACTAAATCAAGGTTTGAAACAGAGATAAACTAGGACTAAACCAGGATTAAAGCAGGACTGGATCAGGATTAAACCAGAGCTAAACCAGCACTAAACCAGGATTAAACAAGGACTAAACAAGGACAAAACTAGGACTAAACAAGGACTAAACCAGGACTGAACTGCTACTAAACTGGGACTAAACCAGGACTAAATCAAGGTTTGAACCAGAACTAAACCAGGACAAAACCAGGACTGAACCAGGACTAAATTAGGACTAAACCAGAACTAAACCAGGACTAAACCAGGACTAAATCTAGATTTGAACCAGAACTAAACCAGGACTAAACCAGGACTGAACCAGAACTAAACCAGGATTGAACCAGGACTAAACCAGGACTAAATTAGGATTAAATCAGAACTAAACCAGGACTAAATCAAGGTTTGAACCAGAACTAAACCAGGATAAAACCAGGACTAAACCAGAACTAAACCAGGACTAAATCTAGATTTGAACCAGAACTAAACTAGGACTAAACCAGGACTAAACCAGAACTAAACCAGGACTGAACCAGGACTGACCTGCCACTAAATCAGGATTAAATCAGGACTAAATTAGGACTAAACCATAACTAAATTAGGACTAAACCAGATCTAAACCAGGACTAAATCAAGGTTTGAACCAGAACTAAACCAAGAGAAAACCAGGATTAAAGCAGGACTGAAACAGGATTAAACCAGGACTAAACCAGGAATGAACTAGGACAGAACCATGACAGACCCAGGACAGAACCAGGTCTAAACCAGGTCTAGAGCAGAGAGCAGACACACACAGTGGTCAGTATGAAGCAGCTACAGTGTGTTTTTTGATGGGCTCGGTGAGGCGGTAAATGGGTCACTGGTCTTGAATGGCACAGCTGCATTAGAACACAACAGAGCTTTCAGTTCACGGATAAAGGTTTATACTGGAACATTTTCAAAGAACAGACATCTCCCTCTGCTCCTTTGCTGTGGAATAAACAGGACTAAACAAGGACCAGAGCAAGACTACAAAAGGACCAACCCCGGACTGAAAAAATGTCTGTGAAATAAGACTGAACAAGACTAAACCAGGACTATGCAGGACTAAACCAAAAGGACTAAACCAGGACTAAATTGGTTCTGTGAAATTCCTAAACCAAGTTTATAATATCAAAATCAGGACTAAACCACAACTACAATTCAAGAGCACTAAATCAGGACTAAAATAAACCACTGCTACAAAAACCAAAAAAAAAAAGAGCTAAACCAGGACTATACGAGGACTAGACCATGACTAAACCAGGACTAGACAAGGACTAAACTAGAACTAAACCAGGACTAGACAAGCACTAAACGAGAACTAAACCAGGACTAGACAAGGACTAAACCAGAACTAAACCAGATCTAAACCAAGGCTAAATCAGTAGTAAATCAGGACTAAACCAGGACTAAACCAAGGCTGTACCAGGACTAAACAGGACTAAACCAGGTACTAAACCAGGACTAGACAAAGATTAAACCAGGACTAAACCAGGTCTAAAAGACTAAACCAAAACCAAAGGACAAAATCAGGACTAAACCAGAACTAAACCAGGACTAAACCAAGGCTAAACCAGGACTGAAACAGGACTAAACCAGGTCTAAACAAGGATTAAACCAGATCTAAACCAAGCCTAAACTAGAACTGAACCAGGACTAAACAGGTCCAAACCAGGACTAAACCAGGACTAGACAAGGATGCAGGTGTTAAATAGACTTCTATTCTCTTTGTGATCAGCTGCTGAATAACAATATGAAGTTTAAACCAGGTCTAAACCAGGACTACACCAAGTCTAAAGCAGGTCTAAATAAGATCTAAACCAGGACTTAAAGACTTATAGACCTCAGTATTTTTGTGTTAAATAAACCTCTGTTCTCTCTCTTCTCTCCCAGCTGCTAAACAACAGTGTGGAGACTGTGGAAAGCACCAGTTCTGAACTACAGGACGAGGTACAGTTCACTCCACTGCACTGACACAACTGTGACAATATAAGACAACAAATCCTTACAACATACACCACAAACTTTACTATTTCTATTCTATTGTATATTTCAAAATTAATAAAATTGTCTTCATAATTCAGAAGAACAGAATGGCAGCCACACCTCTGTCTATCTCAATTCAAAACATATCTAAGATAATATGAGCATATATGGAGGATTAACAGGCATTTAACATTGTAAAGGTTCTATACTTTATTGAAAAGCATGTCTGAATAATTTAGCGATCTCTCCCAGGCCCAATTCAGACCTTCCTTATGGTTAGCTGTAAGATTCTGTAAGATAATTGGCCTCCCACATGACAATTCTCCATAAATATACAAAAACATAATACAAAACGACACACTACAACAGGGGTCACCAAACTTTTTTCTCTGGGGGCCACATTATGGCTCCTGACTGTGACGGGGGCCAGGGTCGGGTCAGTCGTATAACAGAATTGTTTGACCATGACGACGCAGATTATGTTCTTTAAAAACCGATACGCTTTCTTTACATATCAGACAAACGGCACGGTCCTTACACTGAACAAAAAATAATCGGTCATCCCCTGTTCTTTGAAAACTTGACACTCTCTGTGAAGTTTTTGTACATTAACACAAGTCATTTTGTTGTTCTTTACTGCACTACAGAACTCTGCACAGGTGTTGACTCTCGCTGTTTGAACTTGAGTTTGTCACGTGACGAAAATTCTGCAGCAAATGTAAATACGGCATATAATTATTTAAATATAAATACAAATACTTCATATAAATATCCTTTTTTAATTGAAAAAATGAACAAAATACAAGATGCACACGTGTTATTATTTGACAAAAAGTAGTTAGGCCATGACAACTTTTGAGGATTGCCTCATAGGGCCAGTTCAAGTAGTGAAGGGCCAGTCAAAGGGGCGTGGCGGGCCGGGAGTTGTCCCGCGGGCCATAGTTTGATGACCCCTGCACTACAACTTGACAAACCCGATACGATGTGCAGTAGCTTCATTACCAGAGCCAGTGTTGGGGAGTAACGGATTACATGCACCACAGTTACGTAATCAGAATGCTAATTATGAGTAACTGTATTCAGTTACAGTTACTGTTTCAGTGAGTGGTAATTGGATTACAGTTACTTTGTTGAAATAAATGGATTACATGGAGGTATTTTCCTTTCACATTTTGGGCTAAATCCTTTTTTTTTTTTTTTTTTTTTTTTTTTCCTTCAGTATTACCAGTCCTTCCTGGACACTAAACCAGGTCTAACCCAGGTCTAAAACCAGGTCTAAAACCAGGACTAAAACCAGGACTAAAACCAGGACTAAATCAAGACTAAAACCACGATTAAACCAGGACTAAAACCAATACTTAACCAGGATTAAAACCAGGACTAAAACAGAACTAAAACAGGACTAAAACCAGGACTGAAACCAGGACTTAACCAGGATTAAAACCAGGACTAAACAGGACTAAAACAGAACTAAACCAGGACTAAAACCAGGACTGAAACCAGGACTTAACCAGGATTAAAACCAGGACTAAAACAGAACTAAACCAGAACTAAAACCAGGACTAAAACAGAACTAAACCAGGACTAAAACCAGGACTAAACCATGCTGTGCGGACCGTGTCTCCTCCTCCTCTTCTCTCAATAATACTTTTTAATTTGGTTAAGTAAAGTCTGGGCTTTTTATTTTTTTTTAGCAGACAAAACATCTTATGTTACGGTATTCTAGTCTTTGCTTCTCTACAGCAAATCAAGTAATCCAAAGTATTCAGATTACATTACTCACTTTAAGTAATTTAATGGATTCCGTTACAAACTACATTTTGGGGTATGTAATCTGTAATCTGTAGGGAAATACATTTTAAAAGTCACCTTCCCAACACTGACCAGAGCACAGGTCAACTGTAACGTGATAGCGCGTGAAGGGAGAGCGACTTTTGATTCAGAGCGTCAAAAATGAAACTGAAACTTATAAAACATGTTAAGCTTTTCCAGCGAATTGAGTCTTTTCAAAACAATAAAAGGTAACATGGTGATCAAATCGAATGTTGTGTTAGCAGTTAAAATGCCATAGAAGTGGGGTATTAACATCCTCCTCAGCTCCTGTCATGTGTACTGTCATGTTTTGGCCCATAGGTGGTGAGCGGCTGTGTCCCGTGCGTGTCCCCGAGTCGAGAGCGCAGAGGAGAGGGGAGGAGAGGAGGCATCGTGTCCGAGAGAGAGGCCCTGCTCCTGGGTAAGTCTGCTTTCGTCTGCTCCCTCCTCCAGACTCTGCAGACTTCAGTGTAAGAGCCTGTATCTCTGAGCTGGTCTAAAGTGTCACATCCGTCTCTTTTAGTGACTCTCACAAACTCACATGAAAAAATAGCCACGCTCTTCTGTGTGTGAGCTCCTCTGTCACTGCTGTGTAACTCCAGCTGACCAAAACACAAACAGACATTTACAGTATTTTTATTTTATATTCCAGTATAAACAGCATTTCCCTTTATTAACCAGTTCTCATTAACAAACGACCTGGTCAATACAGTCAATACACAGTGTTGGGAAGGTGACTTTTAAAATGTTTTCCCCTACAGATTACAGATTACATACCTCAAAATGTAGTTTGTAATGTAATCCATTAAATTATTTAAAGTGAGTAACGTAATCTGAATACTTTGGATTACTTGGTTTGCTGTAGAGAAGCAAAGACGAGGAAATCATAACATAAGATGTTTTGTCTGCTAAAAGAAAATAAAAAGCCCAGACTTTATTTAACTAAATAAAAAATAGTATTGATAGAAGAAGTTTAGTCTTGTTAAATCCTTTTTGAGACATAGTTTAGACCTGGTTTAGTCCTGGTTTAGTCCTGGTTTAGACTTGGTTTAGTCCTGGTTTAGACTTGGTTTTAGACCTGGTTTAGACCTGGTTTAGTCCTGGTTTAGTCCTGGTTTAGACCTGGTTTAGACCTGGTTTAGACCTGGTTTAGACCTGGTTTTAGTTTACCTGGTTTAGACCTGGTTTTAGACCTGGTTTAGACCTGGTTTAGACCTGGTTTAGACCTGGTTTAGACCTGGTTTAGACCTGGTTTTAGACCTGGTTTTAGACCTGGTTTAGACCTGGTTTTAGACCTGGTTTAGACCTGGTTTAGACCTAGGTTAGATCTAGTTTAGTCCTGGTTTAGACCTGGTTTTAGACCTGGTTTTAGACCTGGTTTAGTGTCCAGCAATGAGTGGAATTACCAAAAAAAAAAAAAAAAAGGGATATAGTCCAAAATGTGTAATCCATTTATTTCAACAAAGTAACTGTAATCTAATTACAACTCACTTCAACAGTAACTGTAATTGAATACAGTTACTCATAATTTGTACTCTGATTACGTAACTCTGGTACATGTAATCTGTTACTCCCCAACACTGTCAATGCATTAAAAATATACAAATGTAACATCATATCACACATTAGACTGTTTACAATAGAAGAGCTTTTAAAACAGGAGCTCTCATCACATACTACATCTCTTAAGGAGGATTTAAATGGATTCAGTAAATGTCTGTTATTAAAACAAATGGAGACATCACTTACTCATGGTGCATTGGTTTGGTGGATGACTGGTTAGCACTTTGAGCTCACAGCAAGAAGGTTCTGGGTTCAACTCACAGGTTGGTCAGGCCTTTACATCTTTTCTGTGTGGAATTTGCATCTTCTGCCTGTGTCTGGAGATGGGTCCCACTGCTCCTGATAGGTTTAACCCAGAGACACTGATGAACAGTACAAATGCAGGTCTAACCCAGAGAGACTGAACCATAGGTCAAATGCAGGCTCACCCAGAGACACTGAAGGTTGGGTCAGATGCAGGTTTAACACAGAGACACTGGAAGAAGGGTCTAACCAAGAGACACTGACAGATGAGTTAAATGTAGGTTTAACCCAGAAACACTGGAAGATGGGTCAAATCTAGGTTTAACTCAGAGACAGTGAAGAATGGGTTTAATCAATAAAACACTGAAAGATGGGTTAAATACAGGGTTACCCAGAGACACTGAAGAGTGGGTCAAATGCAGGTTTAACCCAGAGACACTGAAGGATGGGTCAAGTGTAGGTTTAACCCAGAGACACTGAAGGATGGGTCAAGTGTAGGTTTAACCCAGAGACACTGAAGGAATGGGTCAAATGTAGGTTTAACCAAGAGACACTGGAGGTTGAGTCAAATACAGGTTTAACCCACAGACACTGAGGGGTGGGTCAAATGTAAGTTTAATCAATGAAACACTGAATGATGGGTCAAATGCAAGCTTAACCCAGGGACACTGAAGAATGGGTCAAATGCAGGTCTTACCCAGAGACACTGGATGATGAGTCAAATGCAGGTTTAACCCAGAGACACTGAAGAATGGGTCAAATGCAGGTTTAATCAATAAAACACTGAAGGATAGGCCAAAAAACAGGGTTACTCAGAGACACTAAAGGATAGGTCAAATGCAGGTTTAACACAGAGACATTGAGGAATAGTTGAAATGCACGTCTAACCCAGAGACACCGAAGAATGGGTCAAATGCAGAGGATGAATTATAAGACGATTTCAAACTTGTCCTCTACATTCGACTCCCCCTTTTCTCACTTGTGGGTTACACTCGTGAGGAGCAGTGTGGGGCACGTGCAGACCCACAGAGCCCACAGCCTGAGTGGAACAGGACCCCGCTGCTGTGAGGTGAAGGTGCCACACTCAGGCTTTGTGTTGAAATGAGTGGAAGGAAAATGTAATTAAATGAAAGTCTGTTGGTTGAATGCAGGACTAAAGGCTGCTCTGTCGCCTTGTCTAACCTTACGCACTCCCATCTGTCTTCTATTGTCTCCCCTCTCTCTCTCTCTCTCTCTCTCTCTCTCTCTCTCTCTCTCTCTCTCTCTCTCTCTCTCTCTCTCTCTCTCTCCTCTTTCTCTCTCACTCTCTCTCTCTCTCTCTCTCTCTCTCTCTCTCTCTCTCTCTCTCTCTCTCTCTCTCTCTCTCTCTCTCCCTCCTCTATTATCTCTCCACTCCACCCTCTCTCTCTCTCTCTTTCTGTTGTTCTCTGTCTGTCTGTCTCCCTCTTCCTCTTGTATCTCCCCCTCTCTCTTTCTCCTTCTCTCTCTTATCACTTCTCCATTCTTGCTTCTCTTCTTCTACTTACTCTAACACACCTCTCCACCCCCCCTCTCTCTCTCTCTCTCTCTCTCTCTCTCTCTCTCCTCTCTTTCTCCCCCCACTTGCTCTCCTTTCTCTCTCCTCTCTCTCTTTTCCTCTCTTTCTCCCTTGTCTCACTCTCCTTTCTCTTTCCTCTCTCTCTCTGCACCTCTTCTCTCTCTCCCTCCTCTTTCTCCACTGTCTCCCTCTTCTTGCTTTCCTTTCTCTCTCTCTATCCCTCCTCTCTCTCCCGTGTTTCGCTCTCCTTTCTCTCTGCTCTCTCTCTCCTTCTCTCCTTTCTCCCTCTCTCTCTTCCTCCTCTCTCTCTCCTCCTCTCTCTCCCTTGTTTCGCTCTCCTTTCTCCATCTCTTCCTCCCTCCTCTCGCTCTCCTTTCTCTCTCTCTCTGCCCTCGCCCCTCTCCCTCTTCTCTCTTTCTCTCCCTCTTTCTCTCTCTCTCTCTCTTCTTGCTCTGCTTTCTCTCTCCCCCCTCCCTCCCCTCTCTCTCCCTCTTTTCGCTCTCCTTTTTCTCTCCTCTCTCTCCCCTTCTCTCCTTTCCCCCCTTCTTTCTCCCCCTATCTCCCCTCCCTCTTCATCACCTCTCTTCCTCACCTCCCCCTCCTCTTTCTCTCCCTCCTCTGTGTGTCTCTCGTCTGTCCTGTGCCGTGTGCGTCTAAACCAAATGAAAATGGATGAATTGAATGGAGGGCTGGTTACACTTGGTTTTTCTGTGGGGCAGATTTAATTTCACGTTGTATTGATTTAAAGGCCCCTGGAGTCATTAGGAAATGAGATGAGAGGGGCCGCTTTGTCTCCGAGACGCTTCAACTTTTGCACCATCTCTCTACTAAATAAACATTTGGTGGATTTCACTATTTAACAGATATCGCACTATAGAAAATGAACTTAAAAGTGGTGCTGGAAAGTCAGAATTTTCAGGTGAAATTTGTTGTTTAACTGTCAGATTGCAGATTTGTTGAGGACGGTCGGTGTGTAGCACTGATGCTCCAGACGTGCAACACAAATTCCCTAATGGGCATTCCTCTAATGTGTAATCAACCAATCAGAAAGAATTTTGCACTCTTCCGCTTTTTCGCTTCTTCTTGGCAAAAGTCTACACTGTGTGTGGTCGAAGCAAAGCGGCAACATTTGTGTTTCACGAGAGGTATCTGACCCACACATTGACAGCTATGCTTCCCCTTCTTATCTGTGATTGATAAAAATGACATGAAAACAGTACTGCAATATGTTCATGTCCAAAATATATTGCATTGTACAGCATGCCCAAGTACATCGTTACATAAGTATTTATCATAAAGGCAGTTTTTTCATATCCAAATGATGCACTCACAGCAGTAGACCTACTGATGTGTTGAATGTACTGAAGGAAGTAGGAACTACAATATAGTTTTTTTTTGTTTGTTTGTTTTGTTTTGTTTTTGGAAGGGGACATAAGCTATTTTAAGAAGTAAAACAATGCACTGCACAACCCAACATTTTACTACGCAACGTTCAGTGGCGGCTTAGCATTTAAACTTGAAGTTCCTGGTTTTACTACTCGGTTCAGTCATAAACAATAATACATCTATATCTGGGCCCGGTCAAGCAGAAGTAAACAACAAGGCCAAAAATTCAAGTTAATGCATCTGATATAAAATGTATTGAACAGATACATATGTACTCTAGTTTATGAAACTGTTGACCTTTTTTCTGTACCATTTTTGGTTCTAAAGTTCCATACGTTTTAAACAGACCATGTATGAAACATGGAACAAAAATTATTTCCCAAATTTCAAAGACCTGCAAATCATGTAAATAAATGGATGTATTTCATCATATCTTGTGTTATTCCATCTTTGAACTGTTGATGAACATACATGATTTAAAAAAAAAAAATTATTTAAAATGATAAAAATTAGCTTGGAAGGACTGACATATTTTATAGAAATAGTTTCCTTTCATTTTGAAGTAATATTAAAGTATTCGGAAGAAAAAAACTGACAAATTATGTAAAATAATGCACCTTCTACTTGTTTGCACAATTTTCCCTCTGTTACTTTTCCCTCCGTTACTTTTCCCTCCGTTACCATGACCTTTCTTAATAAAAAATCTCATGACTCAAAAAGTAAGAGGTTTTTCAACCTAATCTTGTACCATATGGTAGAAAACTATATGAAGCAAATATTCAAACCAGTTTGTTAAGGATATGTAAGTGAGAACCAAGAGTTATCACTGTTTGGATTTATTGCCCAAAAAGTGTTGAATATTTTATTCCCTCTGTTAAGGACATGAGTTTTTAAATTTTTTGTCAACAACTTGACAGAATCTCACAGGTTTAACTTGACCCTGTTGGAGTGTAACTCTTTCCTACATTCTGATACTTTACTTATTTCAATAGTCCCTCTAGTTTCTGAATAAGAGACATTTGAATGTAAAAAATCTGCCCCTGTTTCCCTCCGTTACCACTTGACTGGACCCATCTACATCTGTACATGTCTACAGGTTCAGTGCTAATGTCAATGTATCAGTCTTACTTGACATACAGTATATGTTACACCAGATGTTGACAGCTCCTCGTGGAAGGAGAAGAAGAAAACGGGAGGTGTTCCTGTTTAGGGAACAAACACCTATTTATGTTCAGCAGACCGATGATATTGGATTTGTTGATGGTTTATGACTCATATTTCTGTAATTAATGCTCTAATTACTTCTCTAAACCTGGAAAGTTACACAGTATATCGTTTCGACTGTTCTGATTGGACGACGCTGCTCTCTTCTGCAGGTGTCATGTCCACCTTCCTCCATGTCCATCCGTTTGGAGCCAACCTGGAGTATCTGTGGTCCTACATGCAGAGACTGGACTCTAAGGTGAGGTTTGAATGAAGTCTTTTGTTTAGTCCGGGTTTAGTTCTGGTTTAGCCTCGTTTAGTCCTGATTTCATCTTAGTTTAGTCCTGGTCTAGTCCTGGTCTATTTCTGTTCTAGTCCTGTTTAGTCCTGGTGTGACTTTGGTGGTTCAGCCCTGGTCCAGCCCTGATCTAGTCCTAGGATAGTGCTTGTTTAGTTCTTGTTCAGTCCGTGGTTTAGTCCTGGATTAGTCCTGGTTTAGTCCTCATTTAACCCTGGTTCAGTCTTGGTTTTAGATCTCTCTCTTCCTGTCGTGGTTCATCTGTGGTGGTTTAGCCCTGGCCTAGCCCTGATCTAGTTCTAGGATAGTGCTTGTTTAGTCCTCGTTCAGTCCCTGGTTTAGTCCTGGTTTAGTCCTCTTTTATTCCTGGTTCACTCTTGGTCTTACCTCTCTCCCTGTAGTCCTGGTTTATGTCTGGTGGTTTAGCCCTGGTCTAGTCCTAGTATAGTACTTGTTTAGTCCCTGGTTTAGTCCTCATTTAGTCATGGTTTAGTCCAGGTTTATCTCTAGTTTAGTACTTGTTTAGTCGTGGTTTAGGGTTAGGGTGTTTAGTCCTCATTCAGTCCTTTGTTTAGTCTTGTTTTTTATCCTGGTTTAGTCCTGATCTAATCCTGGTTTAGTCCTAGTTTAGTTGTGGTCTAGCCCTCATTCAGTACCTGGTTTAGTCCCTGGTTTAGCCTTGGCCTTGATCTAGACCTTGTTTAGTACTGGCCTAGTCCTACTTTAGCCCTGGTTTAGTCCTTGTCTATTCCTGTTTTATTGGTTTAGCGCTGATCTAATTCAAGTTTAGTGCTTTAGTCTTTAGTCATTGTTCAGTCTCTGTTTTTGTCCTGGTCTCGTTCAGGTCTAGCCCTGGTCTCGCCCTGGTTTAGCCCTGGTTTAGTCCTGGTTTAGACCTGGTTTAGACCTGGTTTAGATCTGGGTTAGTCCCAGTTTAGGCTTGGGTTTGTCATGTATTCCTGGTTTAGCCTGGCAGTCCTGGTTTATTCCTGGTTTAGTCCTGGTTTAGCCCTGGTTTAGTCCTGTTTAGTCCTGGTTTATCCTGGTTTATTTAGCCCTGGTTTAGTCCTGGTTTAGTCCTGGTTTATTAGCCCTGGTTTATCCTGGTTTAGCCCTGGTTTATCCTGGTCCTGGTTTCCTGGTTTAGCCCTGGTCCTGGTTTACTGGTTAGTCCTGGTTTAGTCCTGGTTTATTCCTGGTTTAGTCCTGGTTCAGTCCTGGTTTAGCCCTGGTTTAGTCCTGGTCCTGGTTTAGTCCTGGTTTAGTCCTGGTTTACCCTGGTCCTGGTTTAGTCCTGGTTTATTCCTGGTTTAGTTTCCTGGTTTTCCTGGTTTATCCTGGTTTTCCTGGTTTAGCCCTGGTTTAGTCCTGGTTTAGCCCTGGTTTAGTCCTGGTTTAGTCCTGGTTTAGTCCTGGTTTAGTCCTGGTTTAGTCCTGATCTTGTCTCTCTCCTCTTCCAGGTGACGGGGGGAGAGTTGGAGCGCCTGATGCTGCGTCTTCCCTCCATGTTCAGGCAGGAGCTGAGCGGAGTCGGGGCCAATCTGGAGAAACGATGGAAGTTCTGCGGCTTCGATACGCTGGGGTCGCCATGACGACAAACTCACGCACACACCAAAACAAACTCAATATGAACTTATAATGAACTACAGACGGTGTGTGTGTGTTATATGAGAGACTGAGGATACTGCGGGAGTCAGAATTCTATCATGATCTTTGAATTTCTTTACAGGACGGTCCGAATCCTGCTTGTCTTCATGGAGATGTTAATGTTCCTTAATATGGCATTAAACTATATCTTGCATTTGTTTCAGTACAGCGGTCCCTCGTTTATCGCGGGGTTACGTTCTAAAAATAACCCACGATAGGTGAAATCCACGAAGAAGTCAACTTTATATTTTACAATGATTATATCTGTTTTAAAGCTGTAAAACCCCTCACTACCACACACTTTTACATACACATATTTCAGACAGGACAGGTGCAACCCTTTTTGCAGCCTTTTTAAAATGTATTGCTGCTGTCGTCCTTTTGTTATTTTCCTCCTTCTTTATGTAACGAACTGAAGATTCATTTATTGCATAATGGAGCCCTACAGCGCAGAGTCCTGCACGGGTCCATCTTTAGAGACCCGCACCCACGCAGTACAACACCACAGTACAGGACCGCACCCGCCCGTTAACCCGAGATTATATCAAACTTTTGCGCTGCATACACCACGGACTGAACCAAGACTAACCCAAGATTGATTCCAGGACTGAAGAGGAGGACTAAATCAGGACTGAACAAGGACTAAACCAGGACTAAATCAGGATTAAACCAGGTCTAAACCAGGACTAACCCAGGACTAACCTAGGACTGATCCCAGGACTAAAGAGGAGGATTAAACCAGGATTGAACTAGGACTAAACCAGGACTAACCCAGGACTAACCTAGGACTGATCCCAGGACTAAAGAGGAGGATTAAACCAGGATTGAACTAGGACTAAACCAGGACTAATTCAGGACTAACCTAGGACTGATCCCAGGACTGAAGAGGAGGACTAAACCAGGACTAAACCATTACTCATAATTGGGACAGGCTCGGAGGTGACCACAGGAGAAAGGACTGATGGAGAGCTCCAAACCTCACGGTAAACGCGGCAATTGCACTTCAGAATCACACTGCCAGAGATCGAACATTAATGTCAATTTGGTAGCTGAACACATTCTGTACTGTAGAGGAGACATGGCACAGAGGAGATTGATTGACAATGATCTGCAGTCCCTTAGCCAATCAGGACGCAGGGGGAGGAACACAATATGCACTCAGACGCTGTAAAATTAAAAAAAGGCATGCAAAATTGCTCTAAAAAAATCAACAGCAAGACCGCAAAAGGTGAACCGCGATATAGCGAGGGACGACTGTACAGGTGTTTTTATTGCTCAAAAATACCTTGAGAAGCGTGCATTCTTACTGTTATCTCCATAGATCTGACTTGTAACTTCACCTGGTTGCCTCTTGGAGATATAGTTATTGCCATGAAATGTTCCACGGTATGTCATTAAACTTAAGTATGTTCATTTCAAGTGCTTTTATTGCTCAAACATAACAGGACAAAACAGAACCATCCTTCAAACTAGCCTGGTTGTATCCATTGAGATACATGATTAATGCCATACAGTGGAACATTTCCAGAAAATCTAAAACATCTACATGAAGACAATGACGATAGCGGACCCTCCACTAGAAATGTTACATAGTGCACCTTTAACGTATCATGTCTTTGTTGTTATAAGAGAGAAATATGTCTATCAGCTGTTCCCTTGTCCATTCATACAAAACTGGACTGGGTTTAGTGCCCAATTTGGACTGGTTTAGTCCTGATTTAGGCCAAGTTTAGACCTGGTTTAGTCCGGGGTTAGACCTGGTTTAGTCCCGCTGTAGACCACAGACTGTATATATAAATGGTAGGGGTGTAACGATATCCAAATCTCACGATATGAACCTCACAGTACGATACTTATTGTGATATCATGGTAAAGCTCACAATTAGGGATGTAACAATATTCAAAATCTCTTGGTACGATATTTTCACGATATACATCTCACAGTTCGATATTTTTTGCGATATCGTGGGGCATATCATGATATGGCGGGGAGGCTCATGATTAGGGATGTAACAATATCCATATCTCTCGGTACGATATTTTCACGATATACATCTCACAGTTCGATATTTATTGCGATATTTTGTGGAGGCTCACAACTGTTAATACGCTACTTTTTCCTCTTAAAATGCCTTGACAAGACTTAATCCAAAGAACGAAGTCTTAAAGTGCTTAGAACTGTTATTTCTTCATGTAGTCTGCACTGAAATGGAGCAAAGGCTCATGGTCTATGTAGTTCCCTTTGTCTTTTTTTAGCTGTTGCTGCACCATAACTCTTCATTTAAGCAAAGAGACTTGTAACTCGATATATTGTGATGGTCCACGATATTATTGTGAGAATTTTGACGATACGATATCACAATATTTCAGTTATTATTACATCCCTAATAAATGGACATAGCCACTTTTCAAAAAGGAAGTCAGCACATACGCACTTCTGGCTCCATCGACTCTTGCTCCAATTGATTTTACACTAAAAAAAGTCTCCTCTCTTTGTAATCGCTGCTGTGAGACTCATATTGGTCTTAAAATGTTCAAATTAACCCATGCTACGTGATCGTGGGGTTTTTATTTAACTTTTTTGTCCATAAATTCCTAGTCCAAATATGGAACTCGATTGCAAATTCGTTCCTGTAACTGTGGCCGCTCTGAGCTTCATTTGACTGAAACTGAACGCTACACACTCCTTTTGTCCACTTCTTTATACAGTCTGTGGTACTGACAGAAGTTAGACCAGGTTTAGTTCTGTTTAGACCGGGGATAGACCTGGTTTAGTCCTGATAAGACGCTGGTTCATTCTCGCTTTAGATCTGATCCTGGTTCAGATTGATTCAATGTTTAAATAATACGACAATGTTACTGACGGCTTTATAAACTCATTTCTGTGTCATGTATGTCTTTTTCTACCAACAAATTGTTCTGAAGCGTTTGAAATATCTGAGACTAACAGAAAGAAACGAAGACTATTGTAATATTGTGAAATAAAAACAACTTTACGTACAAATTGTTACGTCTTTCACCTTTTTGCTCTGACCGTTTCTTTCCCCTATGGACATTTGTAAAACCCTTAAGTATCCAATCTGATCGGAAGGTTGCAGGTTCAACTCCCGCCTCTTCCACTCCACACTGCCATCGTGTCCGTGAGCCAGACACCTACGTCACTTGTATTCAATGTCAGATAGTTAGTTAGTTTTTTGGAGCTTTCTACAATATGTTATAATGTTGTTCCATCATCAAAAACATGCCTGAAGAGCTTTTGGATGTCACCCATGCATGATTGAGTAATTTAGTGATCTCTCTCAGACCCTTTTTGAACCCTTCTTATGATTAGCTGTAAGAGTCTGTTCGATAATTCTCCATAAATGTACAAAAACAGGATACGGAACAACAGAGATGGGACCAAGTCATTGTTTTGCATGTCTCAAGTAAATCTCAAGTCTGAGTCAAGTCCTAGTCTTCTGTTTTAAATTACGCAGAATTTACTCTTGTGAGATTTTAATCATGTTAGAATGTTTTTACCTCCTCAAAAACAGACCTGGAGATGAGTTTTGTTTCATTCACACATTTCTGAGTACCGTATTTTTCGGACTATGAGTCACAAGTTTTTTCATGGTTTGGGTGTTTCCTGCGACTTGTACTCTGGTGTGACTTATATATTAAAATGTTCACACTGACAGTGGTGAGAGGCTCGAATCTTGTGTGTCAGTATCTGCTGCTCCTGTTCCTCCTGTACCACTGTCACTTACTATACTGCATGTCTCCTGCAGAAAGAGCCTCTGTTCTGTCTGTATCGTGTCAGTCGCACCATTACTTCTGTACCACTGAAAATGTTTAATTTAAACAAACTTATTAAGACGACTGAGAAGTCTGAACACAAATGTCCCCAAAAACAAAATCATATTTTGCAGATTACAAACTGCAAATAGTGAAATCTGCAGCCGAAAACAATCAAGAAGCAGAAAGAAAGTTTGGAGTGAGCAACTTGTGACACCAGGAGGATGCACCATGAAACTTTCCTGAAGTCACTGGATGGATCAGCAAAGCCTGGACTTCAGTGACACTGAAACCATCCTGTCGATTTCAGAAAGGCCAGAATAATTCTAACTTCAACTGATGCTGAGTCTGACAACAGCTACACAGAAGAGGAAGCAGTGCTCTGTTTACCTCCGGAGGTTGTGGAGTTGTTCAGAAGTGACACGAGGATGAAGAATTGAATGGATTTAGTGATTTGGAGTGAGATGGAGAGTTTGGTAAACTTGTTCTGTTCTGTTGTTTATGTTATAGTTTATCTGAAGAACTGTTCATATGTGACGTTAACAGTCTGTTGTTCTCTGTTTTATTGTTATTACTAGAACTTGACTTTACACATGAAATATCGGTTCCTGGTCTCTGATTTTATAAAAAATAAATTTCCCCCAAAAGTGTGACTTATAGTCCAGTGCAACTTATATATGTTTTTTTCTTCTTCATTACACATTTTTTGGCTGGTGCAAATTATAAAAAAATATGGTAACTCTTTATTATTAGTCTGTTTACATCTCCACAGCTCAAAGTGTTCCACCTTGTGATGTCATGTAGTGGTAGTTTTCAAGTTAACAGCTACTTTTTACCTTTAGTTCAATAGAGACTGGCAATTCCAAAACACAGCTCCAGGTCTGTTTGTGGTGAGGAAACATTATAACAGAGATCAGAAAATAGCGTAATATGACATTTTCAACAATAATAAACACGTGTTATATTATTAATTTTCGAACCTCTTCATTCATTTGTTCTGACGGTGACTTTTGCCCCAGCTCCAGATCTCTCCCTTCAAACCATCTCTCCAATTACGCCTTCTGTCTCCTCTCATTAACAATATAAAAATGGTTAATTCTCTTGTTTGGGTTTCATTATTTCATTTCATAATAATAATGACTATAGTGCAGCTGTCATGGTTAATATAAAGCTGCATTAGTTATGGATGCGTGTATGTGTAGTGGTGCAGAGACTCTGAGAACTCAACACTACAGATGTTTTTGAGTCCTCGGGGAAGAAAAAAAGAGAAAATGTTTGTAGATTTTTGTATCAAATGGACCGTATCCTATAAAACTGACACTTTTTTAGATTTTAAAGATCCTATATTACACAAAATGGGTGACGTCACATTCTGTTAGTCCATTTCTTTATACAGTTTATTGTAGATAAAGATTGTAGATTGAATAATAATTTAGGACCCGGAATTTCCAAAGGACAGACATAAAAATGAGGCAAAGAAAGTCACATCTGAAGGAGCTGCAAGAAACACAAATGTTCAGATCATTTCATAGTGTCATATAAAACTTTTGTCACTTTAGACTTACTCAGAGTTGGAAGAGGAACCACAACTTTTACTCAAGTAACAGCACTGCTACACCGTAAAATATATTACTCAAGTAACAGTAAAAGTAGTGTCATAAGTACAATGCCTTTGAATAGTTACTAAATATAACTGAGAACTGTATTTTTCAGACTATTACAGATAAACTTTTTTCATGGCTTGGATGTTTCCTGCGACTTACACTCCAGTGTGACTTATATATTAAAATTTTCACACTGACAGCCACAAGAGGCTCTAGTCTTGTGTGTGAGTATCTGCTGCTCCTATTCCTCCTGTACCACTGTCACTTCACTCTACTGCGCATGTCTCCTGCAGAAAGAGCCTCTGTTCTGTCTGTATCATGTCAGTCGATTGCACCATTACTTCTGCACCACTGAAAATGTTTAATTTAAACAAACTTATAAAGACGACTGAGAAGACTGAACATAAATGCCCCCAAAAAGAAAATCATATTTTGCAGATTACAAACTGCAAGTCATGAAATCTGCAGCTGAAAACGGTAATCGAGCAGCAGAAAGAAAGTTTGGAGTGAGAGAGAAACTTGTGACACTGGGAGGATGCACCATGAAACTTTCCTGAAGTCACTGGATGAATGGACAAAGCCTGAACTTCAGTGACACTGAAACCATCCTGTCAGGATTCAGAAAGACCAGAATAATTCTAACTGGAACTGATGCTGAGTCTGACGACAGCGACACAGAAGAGGAAACAGTGCTCTGTTTACCTCCAGAAGTCACAGAGTTGCTCAAAAGTGACATGAGGATGAAGAATTGAATGGATTTAGTGATTTGGAGTGAGATGGAGAGTTTGTTAAACTTGTTCTGTTCTGTTGTTTATGTTATAGTTTATCTGAAGAACTGTTCATATGTGACGTTAACAGTCTGTTGTTCTCTCTTCTATTGTTATTACGAGAATTTGACTTTCAAGATGAAATGGTTCCTGGTCTCTGATTTTATAAAATAAATTTCCCCCATCCTCCTTATATATGTTTTTTCTTCTTCATTACACATTTTTTGACTGGTGTGACTTATACTCCGGAGCCACTTATAGTCTGAAAAATATGATTCCCCCACCTCTCGTAATAAATCTCCCATCGAAAAACATTTTTCAGATGTCTCTGTAATGACCTTGAGATTACCCTTAATGCTTTGTGTGGTGTGTCTGTCGCTCCTTCAGATGGTGTCACATTCTCTGGTGTTGTGCTTCTCGCTCACACACACACACACACACACACACACACACACACACACACACACACACACATAGGCCTGTTAAAGGGTACAGTGCACGAGGCGTTTAGGTGTAAAAGACAACGCTACACGGTGCATTTAAACAGTGGGAAAATGAAACGTCTGGATGTTTTAAAATGCACAATAAAATGCATAATTTGCTCAGACCATTTGAGTGTAATGTAGATGTGTATTTTGTATGTATTTTGTTTGTATATATATTTCAAATAAAAATGCACAATGAAGGATTTCTGGTGAGAGGTCCGACACCCGCTGCTTGTCTCCATGGAGAAATCTTCTATTTATTAAGATGCAGGGACTTCATGGCATCATCTGCTTGTCTGTGGAGATAGATATGTTTAAAATAATAATACTGTGGAACATTCCAGGCAAAACGACACCATCTCCACAGAGACAAGCTCGTAACCTGCCTTCCATCAGAAATTCTACAGATAGTAAAGCAGCTTTTTGAGATTAAAACAGAATAAACACCTGTGGTTCAACCTAACCCCGCTCTGAACTACACACACACACACACACACACACACACAGAACATGGCTGCTCGCTCTTGTACATCTTTCTCTCCTTCTCTGTTAGTCCAGATCTCCTCTCCCTCAGGACACAGCGTTGCTATGGAAACTGTTGTGCGGTTTTGTTGTTGTCTGTTGTTTTTCTGTCTGAATGTGAAGACAAGTTCCATATCTGACAGCTCCAACCCCAACACAGCCCACAGCCCACAGCACTCAGCCCACAGCCCGTCCTCTGTGTCCAACAGACAAAACACAGAGAGAGAATACAGGAGGGGGTCAGAGGAGGAGGGGGTCAGAAGAGCAGAAGAGAGGGTCAGAGGAGGAGATGTCAGAGGACAAGGTCAGAGGAGGAGAGGAGAGGGTCAGAGGATGCATGCATACGAGATGGTCAGGGGAGAAGAGGGTAAGACGATACATACGAGATGGTTAGAGAAGGAGAGGGTCAGAGGAGAAGGTCAGATCGAGCAGAGGAGAGGGTCAGATGGAGGAGAGAAGAGCGTCAGAGGAAGGGAGGAGCAGAGGACAGAGTTAGATGGAGGAGAGAAGAGGGTCAGATGGAGGAGAGGACCAGAGGAGAGGGTCAGAGGAACAGAGGACCAGAGAAGAGGGTCAGAGGAAGCAGAGGAGCAGAAGAGAGGGTCAGATGGAGGAGAGAAGAGCGTCAGATGGAGCAGAGGAGAGGGTCAGAGGAAGCAGAGGAAAGGGTCAGATGGAGGAGAGGAGCAGATGGAGCAGAGGAGAGGGTCAGATGGAGCAGAGGAGAGGGTCAGAGGAAGAAAGGAACAGAGGACAGGGTAAGATGGAGGAGAGAAGAGGGTCAGAGGAAGAAGAGGACCAGAGGAGAGGGTCAGAGGAAGCAGAGGAAGCAGAGGAGAGGAACAGAGGAGCAGAGGAGTCTGGTGGAGCAGAGGAGAGGATCAGATGGAGGAGAGGAAAGGGTCAGATGGAGGAGAGGAGCAGATGTAGCAGAGGAGAGGGTCAGATGGAGCAGAGGAGAGGGTCAGAGGAAGAGAGGAACAGAGGACAGGGTGAGATGGAGGAGAGAAGAGGGTCAGAGGAAGAAGAGGACCAGAGGAGAGGGTCAGAGGAAGCAGAGGAGCAGAAGAGAGGGTCAGATGGAGCAGGTGAGCAGAGGAGAGAGAGTCAGAGGAACAGAGGAGCAGAGGAGTCTGGTGGAGCAGAGGAGAGGATCAGATGGAGGAGAGGAGTTGGTTCAGTTGTATTTTTAGACAGTGAGTGTATCATGCACAGTAAGAGAGCTATAATGAGCACATTAGTTAAACCTGGAGGCAGAGATTAGCCCTGAATGAGTCATTGTCTTAAAGCAACTTCAGCACATCTTCATCTGTGCACTTTAAAATACACTTACACCATGAGAGGCAAGCCACTGCTCTGTTTCACTCCTCTCAAAGAACTCCTCAAATAACTATCCATTACGATTTCACGAGTAGCCTTTTTGTTTATATGAGCTGGTAAATCAGAATGGAATGGAAGATATGTTTAATATGGGATAATGCTCCAGCTAGACTCCTGGCCAAGATCCTGGTTCAGATCTCGCCCACTTCTCCTAACAGGACATTAAAGGTCCTACCTTGTCTACATCTGCATCTTTTTTTGTAGTGTCCAACTCAAAAACATATCTGGAGTTGTGTTTGTTTCATTCACGCACTTTTAAACAACTTTAAAAGATGGGTCAAATGCTGAGAAAATTTTTACACATTAAGTATTTCCAGATGAAGATGTAAGAAGATGGTTTGATCCAGAGGGGAGAGATTGTTAGTCAAAGGATACTTAAAACTAACGCCATTTTCGAATCGAATCAAACCGTTTTATGTAGTTTCCTCATCACAAACAGACCTGGAGTTGTGTTTATTTCATTCACACATTTTTAACACCCAAACTCTGCACATATTGGCTCAGTTCTTCTCTCAAACTCAAACGTTGTGATGTCATGTGGTAATACAGGAAGTGCTTCACTGTGTTTTTAAACTCCACACACCTTCACTAGAATCACTACGATGAATTCAGCCCTAGAATTGCCAATCTCTACTGAACTAAAGGTAAAAGGAGAAGAAGTTAACTTGAAAACTACCACTTCATGACATCACAAGGTGGAACAGACCATTTTGAGCTTTGGAGATGTAGACTAATAATGGCGGCACATAAAGGCAGCAAGAAGGTTCTGGGTTTGATCCCCAGGTCGCCCGGGCCTTTCTGTGTGGAGTTTGCATGTTTCTCCCCGTGTCTGGATGGGTTTCCTCCGGGCGCTCCGGTTTCCCCCATCAACCCAAAACATGCTACAGGTCTCCAAGAACAGCTGATAGTCAAGGTCAGTTAAACACAATCAATCAATGAACCTGTCCAGGGACGACAGGTGGACATTAGCCCTGATGTACGATGCATCTCTCCAGTCTCTCTCTCTAAAACCTTCAAATCAGGCAAGAAATCTCGGGGTAATAATGGACTCAGACTTGAACTTTAACAGCCACACCAAATCAATAACATCTGCAGCCTTTTACCATCTAAAAAACATAGCAAAAATCAAAGGTTTACTGTCTAAATCAGACTTGGAGAAACTTATCCATGCATGTTTGTCTCCAGTAGGTTAGACTACTGTAATGGTTCTGCTCACTGGTCTCTCCAAACGAGCTGTGAGACGCTGCAGAACATCCAGAACATCCAGAACGCTGCAGCTCGGGTCCTGACTCGAACTAGGAAGTACGAGCACATAAGTCCTGTGCTCAGGTCTCTGCACTGGCTCCTGTGCCTCAGAGAATAGACTTTAAAGCAGCTCTGCTTGTGTACAAGTCTCTCCATGGCCGAGCACCAAAGTCCATCTGTGACATGTTAGTGTCATATGAACCATCTCACACTCTGAGGACCTCAGGGACCGGCCTCCTGCTGGTGCCCAGAGTCACGACTAAACAAGGGGAGTCAGCGTTTCAGGTTCATGCAGCTAAAACCTGGAACAGTCTGAACATGTGAGACAGACTCTTCTGTGACGCTGTTTAAATCCAGACTCAAAACATTTCTGTTTAACTGTGCAAATAACTGAAAGCTTTTCATTCTGCACTCTTCTCTCCAATCTATGTCTCTCTTTTTTAATTTTAATCTTTATGATTATTTATGTTTTGATTTGTTTTTATTATGATTTTAATGTATTTCTTATTCTGTAAAGCACTTTGGATTTGTGTATGAATTGTGCTGTACAAATAAACTTGCCTTGCCTCTCCTGTTAAGGTAAATGCAAAAATTGTGTGTTGTCCCTGTCTCAAATAAATAAAGGGTTACTCAAACGTGTGAATGAAACAAACCACAACTCCAGGTCTGTTTTTTGATTGAGGAAACAAGATTATAACATGATTTAGGTCACCCAAATTGGATTTTTTGGCCCCTATGCTCATGTATCTGATCTTTTAATGACAGTCTGAACCACACAGATCCGATTTTTGCAAATGTGACCCAGACCACTTGGATATGTGCTCCTAAAACCCATACATGTCAGATCTTTTGACATGCGACTTCAGTCTGAACAGTCAGGTCACCTACACGTCACAAATGTACACTAACGTTCTTCTCGTCATACGAAAATTGTGTATGAACTCCGTGTCAGTGAAGCAGTGAGCGCATATCAGTCGCTCCACTTTTGGCTGCAACTCTGCACCCACGTGTTCCTTTCTACAGGTGTTGCTGCCACTGCCCCAACAAAATGCCTTGACCAAAAACCTCGTTCTTCTCCTTCTCAGTCTCCTCCTTAAAACAAATAAGATGTACATATTCTGGCTCCAGTACGACAGCAACTTTAAAACAGCACAACAACTTTTCGGGTGTTTAAAGTTCACACTGGAGATCACATACAAGTGCATTTAATTGGAGATGTTGAACGACCTCGCAAAAAAATCAGATTTCACAAAAAAATCCAAATTGAGCATTAAGCCCTGCAGTCTGAACATAGCCTTAGAGCGCAAAGAAATCAGTTTTGTGTAATATAGGAGCTTAAAAACATAAACAGATTGTATTGGAATAACAAGCTCCCACAGATCTTCTTCGTCTCTTTAGTTGTTGCAGTGACCTTTTCCGAGTCATTGTGTGACTCTGATCAAACCTGACATGCATTAGCTTTGTGAAGAGCAGCTCGTGTGAGTGAGAAAGAGAGACACAATGCTCAACACTGCTACAGCTGCACAAAGTACTACTAGGGTACTGCTAAGACTACAAGATTAATCACAATCAAATCCAAATCTCAATTAGAAAATCATAAAGGTTCCAATTTCACAAACAACAAAATCTCCTGTGATTCTGATGTTAGTTTGTCAGTTCATTTCTTCTGGACATGTTTAAAATGTGAACTTTGAACAGAATCTTATTATTGAAATCACAAATCTAATCGCGATGTCTTGTCCTTCTTCTGTTCTAATACAGGAAGTGCTCAACTGTGTTTTTAAACTCCATAAACCTTCACTAGAATTACCTGGATGTTTTCTGTTCTTGACTTGCCAATCTCCACTGAACAAAAGGTAAAATGTTGCTGTTAACTTGAAAACTACCACTTTATGACATCACAAAGTGTAACAGAGCATTTTAACCTAAACTAAATGTTTTAAAGGTTAAATGAAATGGATGTGGCTGTAGAAAATGTATCAGTGTTTATTTCTATCCAACCCTTTTTCACGCTCCACGTCCCTATTGACAAAATGTTTTAAAGGTGCCTTGTGTAACTTTTCTGTTGGAGGGTCCATCAAATACTTTTCTCCAGGGAGATGTTAGTGCTTTGTCTGGAATGTTCCACAGTATGACATTAAACAGCTCTACTTTATTCAATTGCAGGTGGTTTTGTAGTTCAAAAATACCTAGAAAAACAGACATTCTGACTGTGAGCGGGGTCGCCTCTCCACAGATTTAATAATAACAATAATGCATCAGTTTTATATAACGCTTTTTTGGACATTCAAAGACGCTTTACAGAGCATTATTCATTCACTCCATACCCGGTGGTGGTAAGCTACTACTGTAGCCACAGCTGCCCTGGGGCAGACTGTAACTTCATCTGCTTTGGTCTCCAAAGGTTTAATGACCTACTGTGAAACATTCCAGACAAAGCCATAACATTTCCATAGAGAAATGCATTTGACGGACCCTCCACCAGAAAAGCAAAACAATGCACCTTTAAAGCAATCTTTACTTCTACAAATAGTGGGGGAAAAAAACACAAATTAATATTTGTCATTTTAAAGAATTGTGGACTGAATTTCTAGTTATAAAAAGGTTTTTTTTTTTTTTTTTTGCAAGGTAACGCTGCCATCTAGTGGAACCACAAAGAGTCAAAAAAAAAAAAGGGTACCCTCTTTTTCACTGATAATTCAAAACTTTTCCATGAGTTTATGGCCTAAAGTGAATTTTCCGTGACTTTATGACATGTTAACCCTTGCCTTATGGTTTGGGATTATAGTTTTTGAACATTCAAAATACTGTCAGTGCTTTTATTGTCGTTTAAACAAATGGTGCAGACCTTTGGAAATAATCATAATATTCTAATGATAACTTACCAGAACGCTGTAATTGTGTGAAAGAAATACTAAAATTCCATGACTTTTACAAAACTTCCATTGAATTTACAAAATTCCATGACTTTTCCAGGCCTGGAAAATTACATTTTCAATTTCCATGACTTTTCCAGGATTTCCATGACTGTGGGATCCCTGTAAAGTGTTTTTAGTCAAGGAGGCTTATTGCTTATTTACTCCAAACAATGATAGTGTCTGGGGATGCTGATTTTATCAATACAAAACGTCAGCTAACAAACATTTTACATTATTTATTATAATCTGTGAAATACATGTACTATTTTATTTTCAGTAGAAGAAAAAAATGTACTTCATAAATAAATATAAAATAATAATAAAAGGCTACATTTACTTTGACATAAAATATATAAAATATACATACAGTAGAATGCAATACAGACCCATATTCATTTTCCATTCTGTTTATTTACAAAACCATTTGAGTAACTTCCTCACATACATTTCGAGTATTTTCCATTTTACATTTGATCAGTGTTATGGACTGACCCATGCTCCAACCAATGCCCTTTAAAATAACCCAGTTCCATTATTCAAAAGGTCACTGAACACAACCAAGGCTCTGATACAACTGCATTTGGAGATATCTTGTATTGTTGATTAAAATTGCAATAAATAAAGATGCTATTTAAATAAACTCTTCTGGAATGGCTTGACAGGTTATGATGTCAAATGTAAAATGTACAGTGAAAATATGAAGGTGTCATCGTCTAATGTCTTTATCCATAAGGTCTTTCGCTTCGTTGATTTTAGCGGCGATGTACGGCGATCCACCTGAGACAGAAAACACAGGTCTACATCAGCTACTACAAGAATTTAGACATTTTATAAAGGGTCAAATGAACACGATATAATGAAACAACAAAATTATATATTCAATCTTTGCCTACTTTTTTATAGTTTAAGTTATAGATGCACTATATAACTTTTTGGTTGGGGGACCGTCACCTGCTTGTTTCAATGGATATGTCATTGATCCGCATGGAATTTTCCACAGTATGACATTAAACAGCTCTACTTTACATTTATTCAATTACAGGCATTTTTATAGCTCAAAAATGTTTAGAAAAACAGGCATTCTGACTGAGTGGGGACGCCTCTCCGCAGATCTGTAACCTGGTCTGGTTTGGTCTCCATGAAGATAGAAATGTTTAATGTCATACTGTGAAACATTTCAGACGAAGCAATAACATCTCTATGGAGAAAAGCAACTGATGGAAACTCCACCAGAAAAGCTACACAATGCACCTTCAGTAAAGTTATTAGTTATGTTACGCTGGTATTATTAATTATTTACATACTAATAAGGCAGGAGCGTCTACTAATTGTAGACACTCGTGCTCTGGGAGAAACTAAAAAAGGTAATTTAAGTCCAAATTTAAACTAAAATAAAAGTAAAAATACTTCAAAATCTCCAAATTGTCTCTATTATGCACAGCTAATTTACCAAGCATTTGAATTAGTGTTTCGTTTCTGTGTTGGTATCTAGCCAAATAAAGTATGAATTATTATTACTACTTAGTAGTAGTGGTCATTTTATTGCAGATGTTAGCTTTACTCAGCTTTTGCAAATGAATCCTAGTAAACTGTGAATTGTCTAAAAAGAACAACAATCCAATCCACTTTAGTTCTATAGCACTTTTCACAAACAGTTTCCAAAGTGCTGCACCACTACATAATAATAACAATAATAATAAAATGATAAAATAAACTACTAAAATAATCATACTAGTCTTAAAATAATAAAACCTGTAAAATAAAATAAGAGCAAAATCATAGAATAGCAATAAATAAATAAAACCAATAAAAATACATTAAAAATAAAAAAAAATAAAAGTGGGTTTAAGACGAGACTTAAAACTCTCCACTGTGGGGGCTGTTCGGACATGGAGGGGCAGAGCGTTTCAGCGTTCCACTTGATGAAATAAAAGCGTGCATAACTTGTTCAAAAAGTTTAAAAGATTAAAAAGGTTTGACTTTAGATAAAAGCCGCAAATGATAAAAACTTGACTTTACAATGCCATTGATCTGCTTGTCAAACTTAAAATCCTGTCTAAGGTGACGCCAAAGTTGGTGACTGTGGGACAAACATAATTTTTGAGGTTTCCCACATCAATGAGGGCACTACTGGACCCAAACAGTATCACCTCAGTCTTTTCTTCGTTCAGTTTAAAAAAGTTTTGGGCCAACCAAGCCTTGACGTCAGATAGACAGTTGAACAGGGGTGTGAGGAGCAGTGATCCTTTTTTCCAATTGGCAAGTAAAATCTGGCAATCATCTGCATAAAAATGGCAAGACAGGCAATGTCTTTTAAAATTTTCTCCAAGACAACAACACAACAAAACACCTAGTATCCTTTAGTGAGTGTAAATAAATGAGCCCTGTACCTTTGTCTGGGTGGTTGAGGACCATGACTTTGCGATGTGCCTCTCGGACTTTGGCCTTGGTGCTGGTCGGGCTGCAGAAAAATAAACCCACATCTCATATATATTTTAAACAGTTTACACGGTTAGAATACAGAGTTATTATTACTGTGTGTTTTACCTGATGCCGAGAATCAGACTGGCCTCTCGTTTGGTCATCTTCTGCTCAAATCCACCTTTGTAATACGGAGAGAAAGCCTGAGGAGTAATTAACATAAAGAATAAAAATAAGACTCTGTTTAATTTATAACTAGTTACTTTCGCACAATGACAGCAATTTTCACAATACAATACATTTTTGTTATGTTGAGCTACAAGAATCAAAGTTTATTGTCTTTTTCTTTGTAAAACTGAGTGTCCAAGTGGAAAAATCTGGCAAAAAAAATTAATTATATAAATAACAAAATAAAACCTAAATGTAAAGTGCTTTTAAGGCTGTTTATGTCACATTAACTTTACATTATCCTTCTGAAAGTTACGAAAGCTGGTCACGAAGTATGTGTATTGAATATTGTAAAAATGGGACATTTCTTCTGACAAAATGGCACTCAAATTTTGACTTGTTCAGTTTACAGTACATTTCTATACAGTCTAAATAGTACTCACAAGAGACGGCATTTTCTTGACACTCTGAGAAAACACCTGCCCCAGGGGTTTCCACAGCTGGAAGGCATAGCGCCCTGTGGAGCAGAAACAACACATGAAAAACAAAATTAAGTGTTCATTACTCTTTCCTTGCTTCTTTCTCCTTGATTCCTCTCCTTAATCCTGCAGAAAATGGATGAAGAGAGAGAAGCAGAGGAGAAGGGAGCAGAGGAGCAGAGGAGAGAGGAGCAGAGAAGAGAGGAATAGAGAGGAGTAGAGGAGCAGAGGAGTAGAGGAGCAGAGGAGTGAGGAGCAGAGGCAGGAGGAGACACAAGCTGAGGGTGAATGGGACAAACCTTCCTAGTTCCTTAGTTTTAATGTCAAATTCAGGATTATTTTACATGTTGAGCATCCCTTGCTGCTGTCCCTGTACTTAAGATGTTGCAACAATACAAACAAACTGAGACAAATGTTTCCTATGTGGCTTCCATCCGTTGCCTCCTCTGAGCTTTGGGATACCACTTAATTATGATGTATTTGATTGACAGTTGAAAAATGAAGGGTCGAGGAAAGAAATCAAGGAAAAGGACACGAGGAAAGAGAGCTGAGATGTGTCCAAGGGGAAAATAAAATACCAGCAAATCCAGCGGCAGCTACACCAAGACCGACGGCGATCAGAGTGCCCCCCTGTGGAAACAAAAACACAATCAGTAGAATTGTACAGTGACTAATGGTTCTCTGCTTTCTCAAGATATTTTTGAATAGTAAAAACAACTTGAATTAAAATAATCCAATATAGATATCATGAACTGTGGAACATTCCAAACAAAGCTATACCTTTTTTTCTCATTCTTATCACCATCTCTGAGTTGGGGGAACCAATTAAGCGGACTTTTTATAAATTTACTTTGCACAAGTTTAACAGGGTTGACAATATTGGTAAAAACGGGTTTATTTATGCATTTATCTGTATATCTGGCCTTGAATGAGTCTGATGCAAGTGTCATGCTGCCACTGCTGTTACCTAACCTTGATCTCACTAACTCGGCTAAACAGGCGAAGAAGGTTCATTAAAAACACATATTTCAGTAAAGACGCTACTCACCAGTCTTCTGTCTATTTCTGCATCACTTCTGGGGGCTGTTTTGGGACCATATTCCGCGTATCGCATCAGATCCCCTCCATCTGCGGTCACTCCGGAGTTCGCCATGTTGCTTCTGTAAAGTCAAGGCACAGGAAGTCTCTACAGACCAGCTTCCGGTTTCAAAATGTAAACATCCGGTAAGAAAATATCAATGAATTCTCAAAATAAAATTAAATGATAAAAAGTCAAAAGTTTTCAGGGCTGTTAATACAAACAATGTACACAATTCCCATAAT
Organism: Boleophthalmus pectinirostris; assembly: GCF_026225935.1. Lineage (NCBI taxonomy): Eukaryota > Metazoa > Chordata > Actinopteri > Gobiiformes > Gobiidae > Boleophthalmus > Boleophthalmus pectinirostris. The sequence continues at coordinate 33,520,284 of NW_026570970.1, read as the reverse complement.
ATAAATAACAATTACACAAAAAATAATAATAATAATAATTTCCAAAATAGCCTGTACGCCAATAGAGGCTTTGCACCGTCACGTAGTTACCGTTGCTATGGGGTCACGTGATGGTGCAAAGCCTTTATTACGTCATTAAGCTAATGACGTAAGAGTGTAAGCCTCGCCCACGTATACATTTGGGAACAGTCGCAGTCTCAGCATTCGCGCCTAAACTTTTGGAGAGGAAAGCCACGTACAGTTTGCTCCGCGCAAAACTAATCTCACTATATAACGCTTGAATTCGCTTCTCGGAAAGCAGAAGCATTTCTACATTTATACTTGAAGTTGTAGTCAGTGAGTTACAGAAATGGATTTGGACATGGATTTCGACCTTGTCGCTGTGTTGACGACGCTATTAGCTTCAGGTAATTAGCTTGTCTTACTGTAGTATAAACTAGTTTTTTACTTTTTCCACTCATCACCAAAATCTATCAAGACAAAAGCAACAAAGAAATATCTTTCAAAATTGAAAATATTTTCATTTTATTTGAGACTAGCAAACGGATCAGTTAGCCTCTTTTAGTGTTGCTATAGATTCTTCCCATGTTTCCCGGGGCCTTCTGATTGGAGTTTGCATGTTCTCCCCTTGTCTGGGTGCGGGTCTCCTCCAGGCACTCCAGTTTCCCCTATCAAAAAAAAAAAAAAAAAAAAAAAACATGCACCAGGGACTTCAGGTGGAAATTAGCTTTAGTGCTACAATATATTTTGCACTGTCCCTGTATCTTAAATCAAATAAATACATAAATAAAATAAACCAAAATAAATGATACTCTAAACCTTAACCTAAAAAAAATACAGATGATAGTATTTCACCATGAACTCACAAGTCATGTCATGTTGCACTGAGGCCTTGACCTAAACATTGAACAATGCTGAATATGTGAAACAAATAATGGCATTAATTTTGCAAAACATATAAATTTCAGTTTTCCCCATCCTGAAGCACTGATGCTAATTTGGCATATTCTGTTTATTCTCAGGTGACTGGATGGAAGCGTTCCCAGTGCAGTTGTTTGGGCACTTTCAACCTAATCCCCCAGCACAGCCACCAGCGCAGCCACCAGCGCAGCCACCAGCGCAGCCACCAGCGCAGCCACCAGCAGAGCCCCCAATGGAGCTAGGTATGGTTTATTCTCAGTTCTACGAATCTGAAAAAAAAAACTGGCTCCAATAAAATGGCTAACCAGTTAACTGTGTAAGCCCTGCCCACTCTTCGATGTTCTAAACTGGACAACTGACGTACTTGTCTGTGTCTTGGCAACTGACATGTCAGTAGTCTAGTTCCACTATGGTTCCAGCACAGTCCAGTGTCAGCCCATTTCGTCCTTGCGACTCGTAGAAACAGGTCACTCGCTCTGCGCAAACGTCAGATACTCTTAGAGGCTCGTTCAAATCTTCAAATCACTTGTCGAAAAGCACAGCAGAAGCATTTCTGGCTGACATTTTTGTGAGTTTATAAATAGAGCCCGACCGATATGGATTTTGCTGTGGCTGATATGAAACCGATATAATGGGAGTTGGAGCTGCCGATATATTTAGTGATGTAAAAATTCACTGTAAATGTTGAATTGTTTAAAAAACTTAGGTTTGGCTCTGGTGGATTGTAAATTGGGTTTATTTAGGCAACATTTATTGTTATTCTGCCTCTTTACATCATATTTACAGACAGTAGGTTGGCTTAATGGAATTTTTGCATCACATTCTAGACACTAGTGATGGGTATTCCAGTTCTTTTTAGAGAACCGGCTCTTTTGGCTCGGCTCACTAAAAGCTGCTGGTTCTTTTGGCTCCCAAGTGGCTCTTCAGATTGTTTTGTTGCAAGCAGGACTAAAGCACGTCTAAAGCAGGACTGAACCAGGTCTAAACCAGGACTGAAAAAGGACTATACCGGGACTTATTTATTTTATGCTAAACTACAGCCAAATGTGCTCTTTTTTTTTTTTTTTTTTTATCCTATGTACACACACATTTCTCAAAGTTTCGTTTTCAGCCGCTGCCGCTGTCAAACTATCACGAGTCTGCACGCGGCGTGAAGAGGAAAAAAGTGAGAGAAAGAGAAAACACGGCTCCCAATAAGGATCAGGCTCCTGTCGTTCCCTTCAAAGAGCCGGATCTAAGAGCCATTTCGTTCGCGACGGACCCATAACTAGTAAAGAAAGTAGCGCCATTAGCCTTTAGCCGTAAATACGTGCGCGCCGCGGTAATTCATTATATGCATAAATGTCATAATTCACACGTCTATTCACAGCTCATTTACATATCAATGCAGGTCCAGTAACAAATATACGGCCAATACAGTCACTTTACAATAGGCCAATAGAAAACAGCCTGTTTATGTGAGAGAGCTACAGCAGCTAACCCATAACTAGCTTCAAAGTCGACATATTTCCAACACTCACCGCTCTCACAGGCTCCTCCTCACATCAAAAGTCTGCACTAATAAATGTCCTTTTAATTCAGACTCAAACCGATTGTTATGGAGTAAGAAAGCTGTCAAAAATATTCGTGCGCATAAAATAGAAATCCGTGCGTATTTGGGAAATCCGTGCATATTTGGCTGTAGTTGCGCATAAAATAAATATTTGTAAACTCTCAAATGAGTCCAGTCGTACATAAAATATATTGTGTGTATTTTATCCATCAGAATACGAATTGAAAAATTACGACGTCATGAATTACAATCACGAAATGAAAATTTACGATTACGCTTTCATTAGTACAAATACGAATTCACAGACGGAACTTTACTGTCAAAAATACGTCATCATTTCACACACATTATTCATCGAGCAGAAGAAACATCGATCAAGATCAAGACTGTGCAGCTCAAGTTTGTAGCAGAGGGTAAAAACAGAGTAATAGCACAAGAAGCTACAACAGCGACCAACAAGTGGGTTAATTAAAATCTATTGTAAAAATGTCTTGAATTCGGGAACCGAACGCTGCTGTATAATATTGTGTAGAAACACCTCCTTTGAACGGGAAATTGCACCTATATGTTAGATAACATAGCGGTAGCCAGTTGGCTAACATCCGACGTAACGTTATCCCAGGTCTAATTAGCAAATATCAGGTTCTCTGTAGGTTTAGATTAAAACATTCACGACTACAGCCACAGCGAGCATCAGTCAGTCTTAACCTTCATCTCAGCTGCATTTCAGACAATGGGTTTTTCATGAGTTATAATGGGTTATAATGAGCAAATCCATGCACGTCACGGTGACGTTAAACTTACCGGTAAATACTGTATATATACCAAGGTGTTGCCTGTAAATAAGAACATTAATTGATGCTGGAAGCTGCATTAAACTGTAATGTGTAACATTTCATTAGCTGTGACGTCTGTAACCAGGACAGGACCGAGGAACTTTCGGTGGCATTTCATGCGAGAAATGCAGCTGAAGTGAAGACTGACTGATGCTCGCTGTGGCTGTAGTCGTGAATGTTTTAATCTAAACCTACAGAGAACCTGATATTTGCTAATTAGACCTGGGATAACGTTACGTCGGATGTTAGCCAACTGGCTACCGCTATGTTATCTAACATATAGGTGCAATTTCCCGTTCAGAGGAGGTGTTTCTACACAATATTATACAGCAGCGTTCGGTTCCCGAATTCAAGACATTTTTACAATAGATTTTAATTAACCCACTTGTTGGTCGCTGTTGTAGCTTCTTGTGCTATTACTCTGTTTTTACCCTCTGCTACAAACTTGAGCTGCACAGTCTTGATCTTGATCGATGTTTCTTCTGCTCGATGAATAATGTCTGTGAAATGATGACGTATTTTTGACAGTAAAGTTCCGTCTGTGACGTCGTAATTTTTCAATTCGTATTCTGATGGATAAAATACACACAATATATTTTATGTACGACTGGACTCATTTAAGAGTTTACAAATATTTATTTTATGCGCAACTACAGCCAAATATGCACGGATTTCCCAAATACGCACGGATTTCTATTTTATGCGCACGAATATTTTTGACAGCTTTCTTACTCCATAGATTGTCCGTAAAAAGAATATAATCTCAACGTTTGGATCCGTGTCTGCGGGTGTAAACAAACACACGTGAGTGACGCGACTCTGTGGCGTGTTCAGGGACAATACAGACACACACACACAGACAAATGACTCCGTAGATAAATACTGATGCGGAGCCACATATTTGGACATTTATCTGTCTGTAAATTGGATTAAATGAACATAATGTAGAGAGTCTAAGATTTTTAACGACATATCACATGCCCACGTGAAATATCGGCCCCTATCAGCAAGCATATCAGCCGATAGCCGATATGCCTCCAGGTGCCCATATTGACCGATATATCGGTCGGGCTCTATTTATAAAGTTATAGTAGAAACTGAAAGAATAAGCAATTTGTTCAAACTGATTACAATGGATTGTGTGTGATATCGTCAATAAAATCCATGCAAGGGATTGATTGTAAATTACAGATAATAGCTGTTTACATGAAGTCACTCGTCATGTTATGTTGCGCTGGGGCCTTGACCTAAACATTGAACAATGTTGAATGTGTGAAAGAAATACATTTTACAAAAAACAGATCCATTCCATTTTTCCCCATCCTGACTGTAGCAGTGATACTAATTTTGCATTGTATTTCTGTAGTTCTCGACCACTTAGTTCCTGAATGGCTGCAGTTGCTGGAGGAGGAATGGCATCGTCATTCTGATAGCGAAGATGAGGCTGATGAAGCTCCGGCTGACGATCATGGTGAAGGACCAGCGGAGCCCCTCACAGCACAATGTTCGGTTAATTCCCAATTCTACAAATCTGAATACAGCTTAAAACTGTAGAAAGTGTCCACAACCACTTATAGATATTGGTAAATAATACATTTATATTTTATACATTTATTTAGGAATGAGCAAGAAGAGATGAAGGGCGGAGGACGGCGACATCAGTGACGATGAAATTACATCCAAGAGGTCACGTCACACTTTGCCAAGTTGTTTAGTTAAGCACAGTTCTTTTTTGTAAATATGTATATAATTTTGCCCAATAATCCAATAAAGAATTTGGTTTGGTGAAGGACAACTTTGCACTGGACTCTCATTTCATTTCATGACCACTTGGGCCAGCTTCCCCACACACCTGATCTAGGTGCTCCGGTTACAATAAAAGTTTAAGAAAAATAGTGGAAGATTATCATAGTGGAAGAATCATTGAGGGAAGCCCTAAACTCTCTTAATCAGAGGTGATGGAAATGTCATTTTGTTCAAAGTGATAAGTGAAGGATGAGCCATCACTGGCTGTGGTTACGTGCACACTCAAACCCAGATTGTTATCACATCGTTGGAGCTAATAGGTTATGAAAATAATATGTATATAGCAAAATCATGTAACTTCTGTCTGATCATGGTCCCTCTATTTACTTACATCAAATTTTGCACTTGGCATGTTTAAAGATTTGTAAAGGTCTAGATCAGATATTGAATCAGATTTTGGTGAGCTTGTAACCGCAGCCACTGAAAAGAACAAATCTGATTACATGGTCGTGTTTGAGCCGTACTTAAGCCTGTCACGATAACACACTTTGAAGTGTGATATACTCTTGAATTAAATGTAGCAAACATAAATAAATGAAACCAAACCATAAACCAGAATTATCTCTTAAAAGTATTTTAAATGTACTATATTGTTTAAAAAAAAATTAACAATAATTTCAAGTCTCTTTGCTTAAATTAGGAGTTATGATACAGCAATAGAAGCAAAGACAGAAGGAACTACATAGACGATGATCCTGTGCTCCATTTTAGTGCAGACTATATGAAGAAATAACACTTCTAAGCACTTTTAAGTCTTAATTCTTTGGAACCTATCAAGACATTAAAAAAAAAAAAAAGTAGCATATTAACAGTTTTTGTTTTCCTCCACAAAATATCTCAATAAATATCATACCATGAGATGTATAGCGTGAAAATATTGTACCGAGAGATTTGGATATTGTTACAGTGGTCCCTCTTTTATTGCGGGGGTTACATTCTAAAAAATAACCTGCGATAGGTGAAATCCGCGAAGTAGTCAGCTTTATATTTTACAATTATTATATTTGTTTTAAGGCTGTAAAACCCCTCACCACACACTTTATATACTTTTCTCAGACATTACAGGTGCAACCCTTCTTGCAGCCTTCTAAAACTGCTTAAAACTGCTGCTATTGCTGCTGTCCTTATGTTATTTTTCTCTTTTTTTATTTAACAATCCAAAGATTGATTTATTCTGTAATGGAGCCCTACAGCGCAGAGTCCTGCATGGGTCCATTTTTGGAGACCACCACACCCACACAGTACAGGACCGCACCTGCCCGTTAACCTGATATTATATCAAACTTTTCCACTGCCTACACCACGGACTGAACCAAGACTAAACCGGGACTGATTCCAGGACTGATTCCAGGACTGAACCAGGACTAAACTAGCACTGAAACAGGACTCCCTGTCGGGACAGGCTCAGAGGTGACCGCAGGAGAAAGGAGAAAGAAACAACTCATGGAGGTAAACACGGCAATTGCCCGATCGCGCTTTGTGGACACCGCTTTGCTCGGGGTTCTCTCTCTTAAGTCCAAGATTAGTCCAGGTTTAGACCTGGTTTAGTCCTGACCCACCCGTGTGTAATTACTACGCGCCCGTAATACGCAATACGCGTTCATATGCTGTTAAAAAAAAAAAAAAAAAGCATGCAAAATTGCCCTTAAAAAAATCTGCGAAACAGCAAGACCGTGAAAGGTGAACCACGATATAGCAAGGGACGACTGTACATCCCTAAACATGAGACGCCCCAGCATATCATGAGCTTCCCCACGATAAAGCAATAAATATCTTACCGTGAGGTTCATACCGTGATGATATCGTATTGTGAGACTTTGATATCGTTACACCACTACTCTAAAGTAAATTATATGACTGTGTATAAAAAATACAGAGAGATATTCTGGACTGCCAGGATAAGCCCTAACTGGAATAGATGGAGAAAAAGGTGCACATACAAGACCCGTTAGTTGTGGTTACACTATCTTGACTGCACATTTCAAAAAGTCTTCCACAAAACTGTCCTGGCTTCTGTTCTCTTCCTGTTTGCCTCGTCTCCTTATGAGCCCGTGTGACTGTCTGTGCCCCTCAGGCCTCAGAACAGTCCAGTGTTCTAATGAAGGTGCATCGAGCACTTCCTGTAGAGCCAAATCACATCACAAGTTTGAGAGAAGAACTCAGCCTGAATGTTTGGCATAGATAGAGAACGGTAGATCTCGCATTGACAACCGCTGTCTATCAGAATGAATGCATCAACAAAGCCGCCATCTTGGTACAGGAGTAACGCTGCTTGAAATTATAAGATTAGTCCTGGTTCAGTCCTGGTTTAGACATGTTTCATTTCTGTTTTAGTCCTGTTTTTGTCCTGATCTAGTCGTGGTTTAGTCCCGGTTTTAGTCCCAGTTTTAGTCCCGGTTTTAGTCCTGCTTTAGTCCTGTTTTCGTCCTGTTTTCGTGTTGTTTTTGTCCTGTTTTAGTCCTGGTTCAGTCCTTGTCTAGTCCTGCTTTAGTCCTGCTTTAGTCCTGCTTTAGTCCTGCTTTAGTCCTGCTTTAGTCCTGATCTAGCCCTGGTTCTATTCCTGGTTTTATTCCTGGTTTTAGTCCTGGTTTTAGTCCTGCTTTAGTCCTGCTTTAGTCCTGTTTTCATCCGACTTTAGTCCTGTTTTTGTCCTGCTTTAGTCCTGGTTCAGTCCTTGTCTAGTCCTGCTTTAGTCCTATTTTAGTCCTGCTTTAGTCCTGATCTAGTCCTGGTTCTATTCCTGGTTCTATTCCTGGTTTTAGTCCTGCTTTAGTCCTGCTTTAGTCCTGTTTTAGTCCTGTTTTCATCCTGCTTTAGTCTTGTTTTCGTCCTGCTTTAGTCCTGATCTAGTCCTGGTTTTAGTCCTGTTTTCGTCCTGCTTTAGTCCTGCTTTAGTCCTGTTTTCATCCGGCTTTAGTTCTCTTTTTGTCCTGCTTTAGTCCTGGTTCAGTCCTGGTTCCGTCCTGGTCTAGTCCTGGTCTAGTCCTGGTCTAGTCCTGGTCTAGTCCTGCTTTAGTCCTGGTTTCATTCAGTCGCTGATACTGTGAAAAACTTTACCTTAGCAAAGGTAAAAGTACTCCTGACAAGACACATTCTTTTACCGTTGTCTGGAAACCATTTGATCGTGATTCAGTTACAATTTTGATTAGTCACCCATAAGACTTTTTATGTTCATGTAACATTCACATGTGTCTGTGCTTTTGTGTTCAGGGGTGGGACCATGTTGGGTCCTCCGGATACAGTCGTGGAGCTCAGAGAAACTGAAGTATCAGAGGAAATCTTCATGGACTATTTTTCTCATTGGGAGAAAGCGCATACAGGCATTTTATCATTTTAAAAGGCCCATGTCACGTTATTTTATGATTGTTTAATGTTGTTTCCTCGTTGCAAACATACCTGGAGTTGTGCTTTGTTTCATTCACACATGTTCTTCTCTCACACAGAAAACACTCTGTTCCACCTTGTGATGTCTTATGGTCATGTATGAAGTGCTCTTCCGTGTTTTTTAAACTCCGTACACCTTCACTAGAATCATTTGGATAATTCCAGCTCTGGATTTGCCGATCTCTACTGAACTGAAGATAAAATGTAGCTATTAACTTGAAATCTTCTGCTTCATGACATCACCAGGCTGATCAGAGCATTTTGAGCTTTGTTGATGTAGTTACTCAAACATGTGTGAATGAAACACAATACAACTCCAGGTCTGTTTTTAAAAGCTCAGAAGAGTCTTGTATAATACAGGACTTTTAATAAATCAAATTTTATTGTGGGGTTTTTTTGTTTTGTTTTTTTGGTATTTTAGGTTTGACTAGTACCTAATCTGTGTTTTAGAGGTGACAAATATCACCTTTTGAGCACAACTGCAGCACCTTTACCAGTGAAACATCCTAATTCCTAACGGGCAGAACGATACTCTCGTACATCACTGACCTTCCACCTGAAGTCTTTTCCATGTGAACACGGACTGCTTCTGGATTCAATACATGTTTCAAATGACACCTCCAGTTGCCCAAATGCTTAGCAGCAATTAACAGACTTAGAAAATGATGCAGGATGAAGATGCAATATTATACTAATATTTGCTCTCATGTCTCCATAGACCGTTTGGCCAGATGCTGCAGCCTTTTCTGGATTCCACATATTGCCCCTCCACGAGGAAATGTCGTCAATGAACGAAGAAACGTCTGACAAGAAAGGTGCAGCAGGGCCAGGAGTTCAAGGTTACTTTCAGTGTAACTGTCCTGACAGTCATCCCAGCCTGTTACAGCCAGATGCTCCAGCCTGCATCCTACTTCTGTAAAATAAATTCACCATTTCCTTTTATCAATTGGTCTGGTATCCATTTTTGGGTCCCTCCACAGTATTCAGTCAACATAAGAATAGATATCTTTAGTTTTTTATTGTTTGGGTCATTGTTGTGTTGTGCCCTCATTTTATTATTTGTATTATGATAGAGACTTATGATTTAACCAGTGGTGTGTAAGAACACTTGATCACGTGAGGCACAAAATTATGAATGGCCTGCACCTGTGAATAAAAGTGTGTGCCCGTGGAGAATGGGGTAACCACACAAAAAGAGAATACGAAGTGTACTGTGTTTTAATGCTCACGACAACGCTGCGTAAAAGGGACCCTGCTAACAGGTTATGGGCCCAGAGTCATTTTACGCAGTTTGAGGAGCGGTCTCCAGGTGAATGTCGCGACGGTAAATGCGTGCACCTGAGTTCAGCCATTGACCGCAAACATGAGTAAAAACAGAGAAAAGGACACTGTGCCAAGCCGCTGGGGCAGACTCGTATTTAATGGCGATGAAAAAGGATACGAGCTGTGGGAGACAAAGTTTTTGGGCCACCTCCGTCTCCAAGGATTGAAGGACACTATTTTACAATCACCTGGTCCTGACGACGAAGATGATGACGAGAAGAATGCTGAGGCCTATGCGGAGCTTATCCAGTTCCTGGATGACAAGAGCCTGTCGCTGGTAATGCGCGAGGCGGTGGATGATGGACGCGAGGCGCTGAGGATTCTCCGGGAATATTACGCTGGCAAAGGGAAGCCCAGGGTGATAAACTTGTACATTGAATTAACGTCTGTACAAAAGTCACCGATGGAAAATGTCATTGAGTATGTAATCAGAGCAGAGACTGCGATTACTGCGTTGCGAAGCGCAGGTGAGGCGCTCAGTGACGGACTTTTGATAGCAATGGTTTTAAAGGGGCTGCCAGAGACATTTAAACCATTTGCCATTCATGTTTCTCAGAGTGAAGATAAAATGACTTTTGCGGAGTTTAAGACAAAGCTCCGGAGTTATGAGGACATTGAAAATATGCGTGCAACTGTGTCTGAGGACAACGTGATGAAGGCGAGAGCGCAATTTGGCACAAGGCGCGCACCAGAGAGCGCAAAGGACAGTGGCAATACGGACATTGAGTGTTATAAGTGTGGTGTCAGAGGCCACATAGCCAAAAGCTGTCCGCGCAAGCAGTGGTGCAGTCACTGTAAAAGTAACACACACAACAATGCGACGTGTAGACGGAGGAAGCAGCGGGATAACGCACAGCGAGCGTCCGACGCGGAGAGCAAGGAATATGCTTTCCGGATAAGTGACTCGGAGATGCAGGTGCCAGATGTCAAAAGCAAAGGTCTGATGGTGGATGCGGGTGCAACGTCACATATCATCACAGACATCGCCAAGTTCAAGAGGTTCGATGCCAGTTTCCAGGCCGGGACGCATTGTGTGGAGCTAGCGGATGGCACCAGGAGCAACGGAGTCGCCAAGCACAGAGGGGACGCAGAGATGTGGTTGGTCGACAGCATGGGGCACCGTTTCAAAACAACGCTGAGGAGGGCCTTGTACATCCCAACTTATCCTCAGGATATCTTCTCTGTGAAAGCTGCCACCACGTGTGGAGCCACGGTGATCTTCAGTGAGAAGAAGAACGTTCTGCTACATAAAGACGGCACTAAATTTCCCATACATGTACACAACAAACTGTACTATCTGCACACATCAGAAAGTGACAGTGAAGACCAGTGTAACAAATGTCATGATTTGCAGACTTGGCATGAAATTCTAGGACACTGCAATTTTGCAGATATCATGAAATTAAAACATGTTGTAAGTGGTATGGAGATTAAGAATGAGGGAAATAAAACTCCACCACACTGTGAAATCTGCACACAGGGGAAGTTTATTCAAACTAGAAACAGAGGGCCGGATACCAGGGCCAAAGCACCTCTGGAAATGGTGCACACAGATTTAGCTGGTCCTGTAGACCCTATGTCCAGAGAAGGTCATAGGTACGCGCTATCCTTTACAGACGATTATTCTAGTGCAGTGTTTGTATACTTTCTGAAAAATAAGAGTGACACAGTACAAGCTACTGAGAAGTTTCTAGCTGATATGGCCCCTTATGGGCAGGTGAAATGTATGAGATCAGATAATGGTACAGAGTACACTGGGAAAGGGTACCAAGCATTAATGAACCGGAGTGGTATTAGGCATGAGACCTCAGCCCCATACTCTCCCCATCAAAATGGTACTGCTGAACGCAACTGGAGAACTCTGTTTGACATGGCCAGGTGTATGCTCATTTAGAGTGGGCTACCTAAGATGTTATGGACTTATGCTGTCCAGACTGCAGCTGTAGTGAGGAATAGGTGCTTCAGCAACCGCACTAAACAGACTCCTTTCTACATGTTAACTGGCAGGCAGCCTAATATTTCCAGGATGCAGAAGTTTGGACAATTGTGTTACACATATAAACATCAACAAAAAGGAAAGTTGGACACAAGATGTGAGAAAGGGATTTTTATCGGATATGACAAGAATAGTCCAGCCTATTTGGTGTACTATCCCAGCAACAGAAAAGTAGAGAGACACAGACTTGTGGAGTTTATATCCAAAACGGACACAGATGTGCTGGATGCTGATGAAGATGATTTTGTGGTCAACAGACAGACAATTAAAACCCCACCTGTTAGTCCACGTGTAACTGAAAAACAAGTAGATGTCAAAGAGCAAAGTGATAACCAGACACAAATGGTGAATAAAGAACAGGAACAGGCACCAAAAAAGGAAAATGGGGAACATCTATCTGACCAGAGGCGATACCCAGCTAGAGAAAGGAAGAGACCTGGTTATTTAGATGATTATATTTGTGGTTTTGAGGATGATGAGACCAATATTGACTATTGTTATAGACTATTATGTAACTTACCTCAAACATACAAAGAAGCGGTAACCTCACCAGATGCAAAAGAGTGGGTTAATGCTATGGATGAAGAGATGCAGTCATTAAACGACAATGTAACGTTTACCCTGACCACATTACCGAAGGGCAAAGCTGTAGTGGGGGGTAAATGGGTCTATGCACTCAAAAAGAACAATGATGGATCTGACAAATACAAGGCGCGTTATGTTGCCAAAGGATATAGTCAGAAGAGAGGAGTGAACTAATCAGATGGTTGCGGATGTAATGACGAAACCAGCAACCAAACTTAAGTTGTTAAATTTTGAAACATTTATGTTTGGTGCACGATAAACATGTTCTAGGTGTATAGGCCTGATTGTGTTTGTATAGTAATGTATTTTTTCAAATGTGAGCAAGTGGGGGTGTTGTGTTGTGCCCTCATTTTATTATTTGTATTATGATAGAGACTTATGATTTAACCAGTGGTGTGTAAGAACACTTGATCACGTGAGGCACAAAATTATGAATGGCCTGCACCTGTGAATAAAAGTGTGTGCCCGTGGAGAATGGGGTAACCACACAAAAAGAGAATACGAAGTGTACTGTGTTTTAATGCTCACGACAACGCTGCGTAAAAGGGACCCTGCTAACAGTCATCACAGCAATGGATGTAATCTTCAAACTATTTGATGTATGACATTTCAGATATGCAGATTGTTGAATGATGGGACCATTGTGATTCAGTTTAATTCAATTAGAGCATTTCCTGTCCCACATTTAGCTCCTTTGTGCAGTATTTTAAAGCACTGTATGTTAGGCAATCACATGACACAGAAGATATTATTATTATTTATTTATAAATAGATTGTGTTCCAGACCTGAACACTTCTGTACCTTCATTTTATTCTTGACTACAGTGTTTTCCTATGAAATTGGCCAACACAGATACAGTATATCACTGTGTATGAAGCTATTTATATCTGTCAACTAAACGGTCTCTGGTTTTATACGCCACAAAAACTGACTTTACACATATTTAAAACTTCGGAATTCAAAATAATGTTTGTTTCAGAGATCGTTAGTTGATTTATTTAAAGACGCACTATGTAACTTTTCTTGTGGAGAGTTAGCCTCCAGTGTCGTACTATGACATTAAACACATCCATCTTGCATCTGTTTCATTATAGGTGAAAAAACCTTGGAAAAAATGTCTTCTGAACTTGGCCTGGTGCTGTCGCTGGCTTATCTGCATGGTAATAGATACAGTATGTTTAATGCCATATTGTGGAACATTTTCGGAAAGCAAAAACATATCTATACAGAAAAGCAAGTGGAGAATCCTCTGAAGAAAAGTTATAAAATGCTGTTTTAATTTGTACATTTAGATATGATTTGTTTCAATGTATTTGTGACCATACAGAAAACAATCCAAACAAACAAAATAAAGTAAATATGTAAATAACAGATTAAAAGTCTGAATTCATTCCATTTGAAATGTGTGTAGTTAACAGTTTTTTTGCATAGTATACGATGGCTAGTTGAGGATTCCTCCGTGATGGAAATACGCCAACTCAATGTCCGTGTCGAACCTCATCAGAACTTGGAATGTTTTGCCTGTGTCCAGCTGCGGAAATATAAAAAAGGTGAATTCAATATGGCTATCAGTGTTTTAGCACATAGAGAGGCGACGTCCACCAACCTGCAATAAATGTTCTCTGATGTCTGTCGTATCCCAGAGCAATACCTTCAATAAAGGGATTTACTATCAGTATTCACAAGTGTCTGTCATTGACTATAGTGTTTTATAGATTTGGAGCTTTGGCTGTTTTTTGTCATATATTAATAAAGCACAATTTTGATTTGGTGAGGTCAAAGAGCAGCCACAATAGTTCTTAGTAAAAGCTCTGTTCAAGTTTGCACACATAAATAAAGCCCAGTAAATCAATTGAAGTCAATGAAAACTTGGTTCTAACCTTATCCCACACTGCTGACACTGGACTGGTTTAACCCGGACTGTCCCACTTTCTCCTTGGACAAACATCACTGGATCTGTTCAGGACGTGAGTGAAGAGTAAAGGCTCCATCACTTCTCAAAGTGGTGCTGGGCCTCAGAGATTCTCTATACAACAAATACATACACATGAGTTTGAAATCAACTTTTGCCTAGAAACGTTTTTACTACTAATAATATTGTACATATAAAAAAGACACAGAATATCTGATGACTGGAGGAAAAAATGAACATTGCCAAGGAGAACACAAGCAGGACTCCAAGTACATGTGATTCAAAACATGTAGCAGAATGTTCCTCCTGTAGACATTTAAAAAGTTCTAAGTAGTCCAAATCTGTAAAAGGGGAATCTGACAGGAGCAGGGCAGGTGCAGGTGCAGGGCAGGTGCAGGGCAGGTGCAGGGCAGGTGCAGGGCAGGTGGCACATTGCTGCAGATAATTATTATCAGATCAAATGAATTCAGATCAGAGGAATTATGCTGACACATGAAGACACTTGGGAAGACTTTTCATTTGTAGGAGCATTGATGGTTATTCAATCTTTGGTTAACAATAACATTGAATACAAAACGCGAATAAAAAATGAAGTTGTAGTCCCCACAAGCATGCTGGTTAAAATGCTAAAAGTGTTCAATGTTAAAAGTCTATAAAAGCTCAGTAGGTTCAAACACTAAATGGGTAAATAACCGGAGCAGGGTAAGAGCAGAGCTAAAGCTCCTCCAGTTTGAATGTACATTGTGATTTATACCTGCACTGTTTGTGTATAAAGTGTTTGTGTGTCCGCTGCTTTTTGGACAAACATACAGAATAAAGCAGCACGAAGATAAGAGACTTCAGAGCCCTGAATTATGACAGTGACACCTTCACTCACCCCCATCCACCTCCAGGCTGCATCACCACTCACTTTTCTTTCCAAACGTTAAAAGTGGCCTAGTGTTACTTACATCAAATCGGTTTCTCATCTAACCTCTGGTCAAAGTTAAATTTAATGTTAAAGTTAAAGTAAATTCTTCCTAAACCCGGTGAACGGGGAGCGGCACGTCCGTGCGTCGGTGTCATAGCAACGCGCGGTTTAAATCGGTCTGTTTCACTTGAACGCTCGAGTGGGATTCTTAACCCGAAACTCTGCTGCTGGTAAAATACGTTTTTAGAGTTCTTAAGACAAATATTTGTTTAAAGAAAATACACTTAAAGTATCAGCACACTTTCTAATCCTAATTTGTTAACTCTTTTCAAGGTTTGCAACTGGAACTCTGCCTTCAACTCAGCCATGGGCCGCCGTGGTGAACACCTGACCTTCTGGAACCATCTTGGAGGTAAAATAAGTCACTGAAATATTCGTGAATAGAGATAAAATGAACGAAATACAAAGTCAAAGGGGCCTATTTTTCTTGGTATGGGTGCAAAGTAACAGGTTATCAAAGCATTTTCTAGAGAATTGGCTTATTTTAGTTTGTAGACGTAGAAATTCATCTGCAAAAAAAGATGGCGCACAGCCAAAGATTCTACACTAGAATATTTGCAGAGATGTAGATTTTATGTTGAAAGTGATCATGTTATGAGGTTTTGATTGAGTTTTACTTGAGTTTTAGGGATGAATGGGATTACTGAGGTGCACTGCACACTGTCAGATGCACTATAGAGTTGAGCAAGAGAAGCCAGACAGACCTCTCTGTTTAGAGTCTTGTACAAAAACTGTAGGCCTGTATTTAGACCTAAAACCTTGTTGGTATAGTAAGTCTATATTTCAGGATGTGAGCCAAGGAAAAAGGAGTTATAGGCTACTAAATTGCACTGACTAGCAGCTCTTGTCTTTCTCTGTTTTTATAATTAGGCTGTGTAGAATCACTTGTGTGTAAAAGTTTGTCTGGCTCCTTGTACCATCTACACAACAGCAGAAAAACCTTTGTAAGGAGCAAGATGTTAATGTTATAAAATGTTGCAGAGCCTCACGACGTGTGGTTTCCTCCTGTTGTGGACGTCCCTCCAGACGAGGACGACGCAGGTGGGGCGGAGGTAAGTATGCCTTTTGGTTTTGCGCGTCTCTTTCCGTTTTGGACAGAGGAGGTGCAAGGACAAGAGGAGGAGGACGATGAAGAGGAAGTGGAAGTGGGCTGGAGGGCTGAAAAGGAAGAGGACTGGAGCGAAGAAAAGGAGGAGGACTGGAGCGAAGAAGAGGAGGAGAACTCTGGCTACGTCAGTGTCTCCGAAGAAGACAGCGACGAAGATGAAGATACGGACGTGGAGGCGGAAGAGGACGACCAGGTTTTCCCTCCAGAGGAGTTTTGGGCCGGCTGGCGCCAGACGGCTCCTCCTGCTCAAGCTGTGGAAGTGGTGGGTCATCGAGCAGAGAGCCCTTCTCCTCCGTCCAGTCGCATCTTTGAAGAGGAGCGTCGCCCGTCTTCTCTCGCTGCTGTTCCCCCTGCGCCCTCCTGCAGTCCTGCTGCTTGCCTTCCCCCTGTGGGCCCTGCACTGGACGTCCTGCCTCTCGGTGGATCCAAGCGCCACAGAGATGAAGGTGAGGATGAAGAGGGAGACCCCGGCTCCAAGAGGCTGCGTCTTTCCTCGTTTGAAGACCGCTCCCAAGGCCCTGCGCCCTCCTCATCTTCTGGGACGACTCTGAGCCTCCCGTGGTACTTCCGCCCCCTGCTCCAAGACCCTGAGTCGGACGATGACTGAATTCAGTCTCTGAGACTCTGGGCTTGGTCACATCATATCGGCAACATTTACCACCTTCAACACCGCCGATTTAATCTCATGTATATAGTTTTTGAATTTATTATCTTAGCTGTGTGTTAAGTAGTAATAGACAGTGTGTGCCAAAATAATTTTTCATCTTCTGTGTGAGAGAAAGCAAGGAATAGTATGTAGGATTTGTAAAATCTTGAAATTCTGAAAAAGTCTTAAAATCCCCCCTCCCAAAAAAAAAAGTTAAAACCTGATCAGTAAGTAAATAGTGATAGATAAACCAAATTTACGATGCAGTGTCACAAACGTCCTGCATAGTACGCCTTGCATTCTACTCTGGGCATAGGTGGTGTCGTAGTAGTGGGGTCGCTGGTGCGATTCCCGCTCGTTTGCTGTGTTTGTGTGTTGAAAGAGAAGGAATATTATGTAGGAACGTAACAGACACAGGACAAATAAATTCTGTAATTCTCCTCAGTGACTAAATTCTAATTGAGAAAAAAGACAGTCTGATAGTTATGTGTGGTTTCCTGCTTAGTACGCCTTGCCTTGTGTTTACTTTGAGCTGGTTCCACTCTGGCCATAGGAGGGTTAACTACTCAACTCATTAATATTATTTTTAAAAGAGCTTAATTCATTTTAAGTATAACTTAATTCATTTTAAGTATAACTACAATTAAATCCTTCACTGGAGGAAATATTTCCCTGTCTTCGTTAGGAGACTTGTGTTTGTCCACTCATTCAGCAGTTGGTCAGACACTTTTTTTTTGTGTTGGTTTTTTGGGTTTTTTTTTTCAGTAATTTGTAAAATGTGGAGGCTTGGGTTTGTTCATTAACTTGTCGGCCCTACTTCTCCTGTTAAATTGTTGTTTTATGATTATTTTGTACTACAAGTAGTATACAAATGAACAAATGTATACTATATTGTAACGTTACACTCCTGTAAACAGTCTCTGTGGAGATTGTATTTTTATTTTATTTTATAATGATTTGTAAGATGTGGAGACTTGGATTTGTCCAATCACTAGAGAAATAGTGGGACACCCAGTTTCTCTCTTTTTTTTCTTTTGTTGTTTTTTTTATTTTTTTATTTTTGAGGAATTGTAATTTAAGGTTAATATGTAGATTTAGCACAACATGGTATTTAGAACTAAACCCTTTACACTACATGTGTATCAGTGTTATCGTGTCTATTCTGTAAACTATTTAAACTGATTTGTAATGTTACACTCCTGTAAACAGTCTCTGTGGAGATTGTATTTTTATTTTATTTTATAATGATTTGTAAGATGTGGAGACTTGGATTTGTCCACTCACTAGAGAATTAGTGGGACACTCAGTTTCTCTCTTTTTTCTTTCTTTTTTTTTTTTTTTTTCTTTTTTTTTCAGTAATTTGTAAAATGTGGAGGCTTGGGTTTGTTCACTAACTTGTCGGCTGGTGGGACACTCCCTACTTCTCCCGTTTAAGTAGAATTTTAATTGTGTTTACATGATACAACACTGTACTTGCTTCTTTGCACAGCGTATCAGTACGAAAAAGCCTCTGTTTTTCAGGATGGTTGTTCATTTAAAGGAGGGCCTAAACCAAAGTGCATCTCTATAGTATTTGTGAATTAATCCCACAGAAGGAGTGTAGATGCGCTCTTAATACTTTCTTCCTAGTTCCATAAAAAGGGCTTTAATTGGGGGGCAGGCCGCTGTGTAAGTTTGTCCAGAATGTGTTTGAGTCAGATCCACCGTGTCCCTGGTGAGTAAAGATCAATACTAAGGTAATATTTGTATTAATTGCTAAAGACTGTTGTTTGCTTTTAACAGAAAGGTGCATCTCTGTTGGAGCTATCCCTGGAGTCATCCACAAAATGCAGTGAACCACCACCAGAGGGAGCCCTGATTCTAACGTCAGAACACAAGGTATTCTGAGAAAAGAGACAAATAATAATGAAATAATGATAAATAATGTTTTTTACTTTTATTGCAATTTTAGGATCCATAATCATCGTCATCTCTGCTAAGAGGTCTACAGCTACAATGACAGATGATCCACAGACCTCTGTAAGTTCTTATTTGAAAGTACAGTTTAAATCTGTGTGGTAAAGTAGAATATAAAGTTACACTGAACTTGTGTTTTAGGATCCAAAAACATTCCTGGAGTGTGGCCCATCAGATGCTGTCACCCATATGAGAGGAAGAGGTGAACGAGGCCTGGTCCAATAAGAGACTCGGCCCAAGACAAGGGAGAAGGCCTTCAGTCTGTGTAATCTGCTGTGACTCTGAAGTTCAGTCTAATCAAAACTAAAGCACCACTCCTGATGAAGATCTCCAGAGGAACGAGAACCTCCAACAAAACTAAAGCACCGCTCCTGATGAAGACCGCTCCTGATGAAGATCTCCAGAGGAACGAGAACCTCCAACAAAACTAAAGCACCTCTCCTGATGAAGATCTCCAGAGGAACGAGAACCTCCAACAAAACTAAAGCACCCGCTCCTGATGAAGATCTCCAGAGGAACGAAAACCTCCAACAAAAACTAAAGCACCGCTCCTGATGAAGATCTCCAGAGAGAACGAGAACCTCCAACAAAACTAAAGCACCGCTCCTGATGAAGATCTCCAGAGGAACGAGAACCTCCAACAAAACTAAAGCACCGCTCCTGATGAAGATCTCCAGAGGAACGAGAACCTCCAACAGTGGTGAGAGAAAAGAACCTATACTAAGTTTTTGCAAGTTTTACAACAAGATTTTTACTCTATGATCCCTGTGTTTATATTGTGACTGTGCAGGTGCTGAGAGGCACATTGGACCTGCGAATTTAATGGAGGAACAAAAAGAAACAAATGGTTTTTGGAGGACTCAAAAACAAGTGAGGAAACTCATCAGAAGACTGCACGCCAGGAGAAAAATGACAGTTACGATGAGACGGACTACAGGAACGATGTGGGACATCTGGCCTCATGGTGACAACCAAGGAGATTATTGTGGACTTCAACAAAAATGGACAAGACAACCACCAAACTCTGTGTCGACACTGAGGTAGCAGAGAGGGTGATCGTGACTGAGGACCTGTCCTGAGACATTCACACTGCCTCCGCTCTGGGGAAAGCCCAACAACGCCTTTACTACTTGAGGAAACTGAGGAGCGCCAACATCCCCAGTCCAGTGATGGTGAACTACTACAACTGTGCCATCAGAAGTGTTCTGACATCTGGATTTTTAGTGTGGTTCTCTGCTGCTCTAAGGCCCATCTACAGGCTCTCCAGCGGGTGGTAAAAACAGCGGGGAAAATCACTGGGGCGCCTCTCCCGCAGATCAGTAGCATCTACGCCACTCGCGGTCTGCCTGACCGACACCACTCTGCTCATCACCTTTTCCACCTGCTGCCCTCAAGTACAAAGTACAGGTCCATAGAGTCCAGAACAACCAGACTGACCAACAGCCTGTATCCCTCGGCTGTGAGGATGCTGAACAGTGCCCCTTTCCCCTCTTGGCCTTTCTCCCTTGGACAATAACCACATCCACCAATAAAATATTGAACTGGACTTTGCATTGTTGCATTATTACAAATGTGCTGCACTCAATGTCCTTATTGTGCAAATGTTTACACTGGAGTTATTTAAGGGGTTATTGGGTGGGGTCTTGCACCTGTAGTATTGCACTTTACATCCAAACTATGCAGTGTTTGAAGCTCTAAATGTATTTTTGTTGTTTTCTCTGACAATGACAAAAAATCTCTTGAATCTGAAATAAAGATAATCATCTAAATCTTTCCTTATTGTCTCGTATATTAATAGTGTATTTATAATATTAGCTATTTGACACTACATGGCTAGTGGGAATATGCTAAGGCTGCAACTAACGATTACTTTGGCAATTGATTCATCTTGCCATATTTCTTTTGATTAATCATTTAGTTGTCAGAACATGAAGGCCCCTGAACATAAGATTTTTACAACATTTTACCCAGAGAAAGCTGCTTGAGGTCATTCTGATGGGCTATATTTACAGACTGATTGAAAATAACTTCCAGAGAGCAGTTGGATGATGTCTCTGTGTGTTTACTTCAACTTCCAAGGGCCAGTCTCCCGCCAAAAGGAGTCAATTGATTTTAGTGCGGTACACAAACATGTCTGTCTGCAGGGAGGATTTTTCCTGTGGTTGTGTGCTTTTAACTTTGTATTACCACTGAATCATGCAGGTGCATAATTGTTACGGTCAATAAATGTTACCACTTTATTTTGACATTTGAAAGTCCGTCCCTTTACAGCCTATAAAGTTATTTAATCTACTAGTGTAACCCTAAACTGTTGTCTGTACCAGTCTCTTGAGGCTGTGGGTATGGGGGTTACACTTGGATTTGAAATGTTGTATTTTCTTGATGTCCTCCTTGTTTATAAAATACCAACACGGCAGGACAGTGTACAACTCGTTTTATTCAGCAACTTCTCTCTCTCTCTCTCTCTCTCTCTGTCTGCGTTCAGTTTTATACAAATATATAATATACAAAATAATAATTACCCAAATTAATATTAATAAAAAATGAAATAATACGTGAAATAATATCTGTCAAATAAATCAAAGGTTACGCTTGCGGTTCTTGTGTTAAATCAATAAATTAGTTTCACTTGTCACTTTTCTTTCCAAACGTTAAAAGTGGCCTAGTGTTACTTACATCAAATCGGTTTCTCATCTAACCTCTGGTCAAAGTTAAATTTAATGTTAAAGTTAAAGTAAATTCTTGCTAAACCCGGTGAACGGGGAGCGGCACGTCCGTGCGTCGGTGTCATAGCAACGCGCGGTTTAAATCGGTCTGTTTCACTTGAACGCTCGAGTGGGATTCTTAACCCGAAACTCTGCTGCTGGTAAAATACGTTTTTAGAGTTCTTAAGACAAATATTTGTTTAAAGAAAATACACTTAAAGTATCAGCACACTTTCTAATCCTAATTTGTTAACTCTTTTCAAGGTTTGCAACTGGAACTCTGCCTTCAACTCAGCCATGGGCCGCCGTGGTGAACACCTGACCTTCTGGAACCATCTTGGAGGTAAAATAAGTCACTGAAATATTCGTGAATAGAGATAAAATTTACGAAATACAAAGTCAAAGGGGCCTATTTTTTCTTGGTATGGGTGCAAAGTAACAGGTTATCAAAGCATTTTCTAGAGAATTGGCTTATTTTAGTTTGTAGACGTCGAAATTCATCCGCAAAAAAAAGATGGCGCACAGCCAAAGATTCTACACTAGAATATTTGCAGAGATGTAGATTTTATGTTGAAAGTGATCATGTTATGAGGTTTTGATTGAGTTTTACTTGAGTTTTAGGGATGAATGGGATTACTGAGGTGCACTGCACACTGTCAGATGCGCTATAGAGTTGAGCAAGAGAAGCCAGACAGACCTCTCTGTTTAGAGTCTTGTACAAAAACTGTAGGCCTGTATTTTAGACCTAAAACCTTGTTGGTATAGTAAGTCTATATTTCAGGATGTGAGTCAAGGAAAAAGGAGTTATAGGCTACTAAATTGCACTGACTAGCAGCTCTTGTCTTTCTCTGTTTCATAATTCGGCTGTGTAGAATCACTTGTGTGTAAAAGTTTGTCTGGCTCCTTGTACCATCTACACCAACAGCAGAAAAACCTTTGTAAGGAGCAAGATGTTAATGTTATAAAAATGTTGCAGAGCCTCACGACGTGTGGTTTCCTCCTGTTGTGGACGTCCCTCCAGACGAGGACGACGCAGGTGGGGCGGAGGTAAGTATGCCTTTTGGTTTTGCGCGTCTCTTTCCATTTTGGACAGAGGAGGTGCAAGGACAAGAGGAGGAGGACGATGAAGAGGAAGTGGAAGTGGGCTGGAGGGCTGAAAAGGAAGAGGACTGGAGCGAAGAAAAGGAGGAGGAGGAGCGAAGAAGAGAGGAGGAGACGAAGAAGAGGAGGAGGACTGGAGCGAAGAAGAGGAGGAGGACTGNTAGAGTTCTTAAGACAAATATTTGTTTAAAGAAAATACACTTAAAGTATCAGCACACTTTCTAATCCTAATTTGTTAACTCTTTTCAAGGTTTGCAACTGGAACTCTGCCTTCAACTCAGCCATGGGCCGCCGTGGTGAACACCTGACCTTCTGGAACCATCTTGGAGGTAAAATAAGTCACTGAAATATTCGTGAATAGAGATAAAATTTACGAAATACAAAGTCAAAGGGGCCTATTTTTCTTGGTATGGGTGCAAAGTAACAGGTTATCAAAGCATTTTCTAGAGAATTGGCTTATTTTAGTTTGTAGACGTCGAAATTCATCCGCAAAAAAAGATGGCGCACAGCCAAAGATTCTACACTAGAATATTTGCAGAGATGTAGATTTTATGTTGAAAGTGATCATGTTATGAGGTTTTGATTGAGTTTTACTTGAGTTTTAGGGATGAATGGGATTACTGAGGTGCACTGCACACTGTCAGATGCGCTATAGAGTTGAGCAAGAGAAGCCAGACAGACCTCTCTGTTTAGAGTCTTGTACAAAAACTGTAGGCCTGTATTTAGACCTAAAACCTTGTTGGTATAGTAAGTCTATATTTCAGGATGTGAGCCAAGGAAAAAGGAGTTATAGGCTACTAAATTGCACTGACTAGCAGCTCTTGTCTTTCTCTGTTTTCATAATTAGGCTGTGTAGAATCACTTGTGTGTAAAAGTTTGTCTGGCTCCTTGTACCATCTACACAACAGCAGGAAAACCTTTGTAAGGAGCAAGATGTTAATGTTATAAAATGTTGCAGAGCCTCACGACGTGTGGTTTCCTCCTGTTGTGGACGTCCCTCCAGACGAGGACGACGCAGGTGGGGCGGAGGTAAGTATGCCTTTTGGTTTTGCGCGTCTCTTTCCGTTTTGGACAGAGGAGGTGCAAGGACAAGAGGAGGAGGACGATGAAGAGGAAGTGGAAGTGGGCTGGAGGGCTGAAAAGGAAGAGGACTGGAGCGAAGAAAAGGAGGAGGACTGGAGCGAAGAAGAGGAGGAGGACTGGAGCGAAGAAGAGGAGGAGGACTGGAGCGAAGAAGAGGAGGAGAACTCTGGCTACGTCAGTTTCTCCGAAGAAGACAGCGACGAAGATGAAGATACGGACGTGGAGGCGGAAGAGGACGACCAGGTTTTCCCTCCAGAGGAGTTTTGGGCCGGCTGGCGCCAGACGGCTCCTCCTGCTCAAGCTGTGGAAGTGGTGGGTCATCGAGCAGAGAGCCCTTCTCCTCCGTCCAGTCGCATCTTTGAAGAGGAGCGTCGCCCGTCTTCTCTCGCTGCTGTTCCCCCTGCGCCCTCCTGCAGTCCTGCCGCTTGCCTTCCCCCTGTGGGCCCTGCACTGGACGTCCTGCCTCTCGGTGGATCCAAGCGCCACAGAGATGAAGGTGAGGATGAAGAGGGAGACCCCGGCTCCAAGAGGCTGCGTCTTTCCTCGTTTGAAGACCGCTCCCAAGGCCCTGCGCCCTCCTCATCTTCTGGGACGACTCTGAGCCTCCCGTGGTACTTCCGCCCCCTGCTCCAAGACCCTGAGTCGGACGATGACTGAATTCAGTCTCTGAGACTCTGGGCTTGGTCACATCATATCGGCAACATTTACCACCTTCAACACCGCCGATTTAATCTCATGTATATAGTTTTTGAATTTATTATCTTAGCTGTGTGTTAAGTAGTAATAGACAGTGTGTGCCAAAATAATTTTTCATCTTCTGTGTGAGAGAAAGCAAGGAATAGTATGTAGGATTTGTAAAATCTTGAAATTCTGAAAAAGTCTTAAAATCCCCCCTCCCAAAAAAAAAAGTTAAAACCTGATCAGTAAGTAAATAGTGATAGATAAACCAAATTTACGATGCAGTGTCACAAACGTCCTGCATAGTACGCCTTGCATTCTACTCTGGGCATAGGTGGTGTCGTAGTAGTGGGGTCGCTGGTGCGATTCCCGCTCGTTTGCTGTGTTTGTGTGTTGAAAGAGAAGGAATATTATGTAGGAACGTAACAGACACAGGACAAATAAATTCTGTAATTCTCCTCAGTGACTAAATTCTAATTGAGAAAAAAGACAGTCTGATAGTTATGTGTGGTTTCCTGCTTAGTACGCCTTGCCTTGTGTTTACTTTGAGCTGGTTCCACTCTGGCCATAGGAGGGTTAACTACTCAACTCATTAATATTATTTTTAAAAGAGCTTAATTCATTTTAAGTATAACTTAATTCATTTTAAGTATAACTACAATTAAATCCTTCACTGGAGGAAATATTTCCCTGTCTTCGTTAGGAGACTTGTATTTGTCCACTCATTCAGCAGTTGGTCAGACACTTTTTTTTTTTTTTTTTTTGGGGGGGGGTTTTTTTTTCTCAGTAATTTGTAAAATGTGGAGGCTTGGGTTTGTTCATTAACTTGTCGGCCCTACTTCTCCTGTTAAATTGTTGTTTTATGATATTTTGTACTACAAGTAGTATACAAATGAACAAATGTATACTATATTGTAACGTTACACTCCTGTAAACAGTCTCTGTGGAGATTGTATTTTTATTTTATTTTATAATGATTTGTAAGATGTGGAGACTTGGATTTGTCCAATCACTAGAGAATTAGTGGGACACCCAGTTTCTCTCTTTTTTTTCTTTTGTTGTTTTTTTTATTTTTTTATTTTTGAGGAATTGTAATTTAAGGTTAATATGTAGATTTAGCACAACATGGTATTTAGAACTAAACCCTTTACACTACATGTGTATCAGTGTTATCGTGTCTATTCTGTAAACTATTTAAACTGATTTGTAATGTTACACTCCTGTAAACAGTCTCTGTGGAGATTGTATTTTTATTTTATTTTTATAATGATTTGTAAGATGTGGAGACTTGGATTTGTCCACTCACTAGAGAATTAGTGGGACACTCAGTTTCTCTCTTTTTTCTTTCTTTTTTTTTTTTTTTTTCTTTTTTTTTCAGTAATTTGTAAAATGTGGAGGCTTGGGTTTGTTCACTAACTTGTCGGCTGGTGGGACACTCCCTACTTCTCCCGTTTAAGTAGAATTTTAATTGTGTTTACATGATACAACACTGTACTTGCTTCTTTGCACAGCGTATCAGTACGAAAAAGCCTCTGTTTTTCAGGATGGTTGTTCATTTAAAGGAGGGCCTAAACCAAAGTGCATCTCTATAGTATTTGTGGAATTAATCCCACAGAAGGAGTGTAGATGCGCTCTTAATACTTTCTTCCTAGTTCCATAAAAAGGGCTTTAATTGGGGGGCAGGCCGCTGTGTAAGTTTGTCCAGAATGTGTTTGAGTCAGATCCACCGTGTCCCTGGTGAGTAAAGATCAATACTAAGGTAATATTTGTATTAATTGCTAAAGACTGTTGTTTGCTTTTAACAGAAAGGTGCATCTCTGTTGGAGCTATCCCTGGAGTCATCCACAAAATGCAGTGAACCACCACCAGAGGGAGCCCTGATTCTAACGTCAGAACACAAGGTATTCTGAGAAAAGAGACAAATAATAATGAAATAATGATAAATAATGTTTTTTACTTTTATTGCAATTTTAGGATCCATAATCATCGTCATCTCTGCTAAGAGGTCTACAGCTACAATGACAGATGATCCACAGACCTCTGTAAGTTCTTATTTGAAAGTACAGTTTAAATCTGTGTGGTAAAGTAGAATATAAAGTTACACTGAACTTGTGTTTTAGGATCCAAAAACATTCCTGGAGTGTGGCCCATCAGATGCTGTCGCCCATATGAGAGGAAGAGGTGAACGAGGCCTGGTCCAATGACTAATTCAGTCTGTGTAATCTGCTGTGACTCTGAAGAGTCTCCTGAAGATTTCACTAAAAAACTTGTTGCTGATGAAGATCTAACGAGAACTAAAGCAAGTCCATAGTGAGATGAAGGAAAACTGAATCTCTTGAGAAGTACTAATTGCTAAAGACTTACAGAAAGGTGATCTCTGTTGGAGCTATCCCTGGAGTCATCCACAAAATGCAGTGAACCACCACCAGAGGGAGCCCTGATTCTAACGTCAGAACACAAGTATTCTGAGAAAAGAGACAAATAATAATGAAATAATGATAAATAATGTTTTTTACTTTTATTGCAATTTTAGGATCCATAATCATCGTCATCTCTGCTAAGAGGTCTACAGCTACAATGACAGATGATCCACAGACCTCTGTAAGTTCTTATTTGAAAGTACAGTTTAAATCTGTGTGGTAAAGTAGAATATAAAGTTACACTGAACTTGTGTTTTAGGATCCAAAAACATTCCTGGAGTGTGGCCCATCAGATGCTGTCACCCATATGAGAGGAAGAGGTGAACGAGGCCTGGTCCAATAAGAGACTCGGCCCAAGACAAGGGAGAAGGCCTTCAGTCTGTGTAATCTGCTGTGACTCTGAAGTTCAGTCTAATCTAAACTAAAGCACCACTCCTGATGAAGATCTCCAGAGGAACGAGAACCTCCAACAAAACTAAAGCACCGCTCCTGATGAAGATCTCCAGAGGAACGAGAACCTCCAACAAAACTAAAGCACCACTCCTGATGAAGATCTCCAGAGGAACGAGAACCTCCAACAAAACTAAAGCACCGCTCCTGATGAAGATCTCCAGAGGAACGAGAACCTCCAACAAAACTAAAGCACCGCTCCTGATGAAGATCTCCAGAGGAACGAGAACCTCCAACAGTGGTGAGAGAAAAGAACCTATACTAAGTTTTTGCAAGTTTTACAACAAGATTTTTACTCTATGATCCCTGTGTTTATATTGTGACTGTGCAGGTGCTGAGAGGCACATTGGACCTGCGAATTTAATGGAGGAACAAAAAGAAACAAATGGTTTTTGGAGGACTCAAAAACAAGTGAGGAAACTCATCAGAAGACTGCACGCCAAGAGAAAAATGACAGTTACGATGAGACGGACTACAGGAACGATGTGGGACATCTGGCCTCATGGTGACAACCAAGGAGATTATTGTGGACTTCAACAAAAATGGACAAGACAACCACCAAACTCTGTGTCGACACTGAGGTAGCAGAGAGGGTGATCGTGACTGAGGACCTGTCCTGAGACATTCACACTGCCTCCGCTCTGGGGAAAGCCCAACAACGCCTTTACTACTTGAGGAAACTGAGGAGCGCCAACATCCCCAGTCCAGTGATGGTGAACTACTACAACTGTGCCATCAGAAGTGTTCTGACATCTGGATTTTTAGTGTGGTTCTCTGCTGCTCTAAGGCCCATCTACAGGCTCTCCAGCGGGTGGTAAAAACAGCGGGGAAAATCACTGGGGCGCCTCTCCCGCAGATCAGTAGCATCTACGCCACTCGCGGTCTGCCTGACCGACACCACTCTGCTCATCACCTTTTCCACCTGCTGCCCTCAAGTACAAAGTACAGGTCCATAGAGTCCAGAACAACCAGACTGACCAACAGCCTGTATCCCTCGGCTGTGAGGATGCTGAACAGTGCCCCTTTCCCCTCTTGGCCTTTCTCCCTTGGACAATAACCACATCCACCAATAAAATATTGAACTGGACTTTGCATTGTTGCATTATTACAAATGTGCTGCACTCAATGTCCTTATTGTGCAAATGTTTACACTGGAGTTATTTAAGGGGTTATTGGGTGGGGTCTTGCACCTGTAGTATTGCACTTTACATCCAAACTATGCAGTGTTTGAAGCTCTAAATGTATTTTTGTTGTTTTCTCTGACAATGACAAAAAATCTCTTGAATCTGAAATAAAGATAATCATCTAAATCTTTCCTTATTGTCTCGTATATTAATAGTGTATTTATAATATTAGCTATTTGACACTACATGGCTAGTGGGAATATGCTAAGGCTGCAACTAACGATTACTTTGGCAATTGATTCATCTTGCCATATTTCTTTTGATTAATCATTTAGTTGTCAGAACATGAAGGCCCCTGAACATAAGATTTTTACAACATTTTACCCAGAGAAAGCTGCTTGAGGTCATTCTGATGGGCTATATTTACAGACTGATTGAAAATAACTTCCAGAGAGCAGTTGGATGATGTCTCTGTGTGTTTACTTCAACTTCCAAGGGCCAGTCTCCCGCCAAAAGGAGTCAATTGATTTTAGTGCGGTACACAAACATGTCTGTCTGCAGGGAGGATTTTTCCTGTGGTTGTGTGCTTTTAACTTTGTATTACCACTGAATCATGCAGGTGCATAATTGTTACGGTCAATAAATGTTACCACTTTATTTTGACATTTGAAAGTCCATCCCTTTACAGCCTATAAAGTTATTTAATCTACTAGTAGCCTACATCACTCTTACTGCACGTGTTTTGTGTGGGTTTCCGGCAATGAGTGGAATTACCGAAATTTTAAAAATCAATAAATGTGTTTTTTGTGTGTGTGTGTTGTTGCCCCAACAACACATAAAAACTGATTTTATAATAAAGCAACTCGCATACAGAAACAGTAAAGTTAGAGATTAAAAATGAGATTAATGTGATTAAAAAACATAACGCGCTAAATATGACTGTAATTAATTAATCGCAATTAACGCGATAATTTGACACCCCTGATATGATATCCTCAAATGTACTACAGTAATATACAGAACAATACAGTAATATATAGTACAACACAGTAAAACAGGGAACTACTGAGAACATGATCCTTCATGACAAAATAACTCTTATTTAGCACTTTTAAATCTGAATTCTTTCTATTCTGTATGATTCAAACTGAGATCTTGTCAAGACATTTTAAAAGGAAAGATTAACATTTCTACAACTCATATATAAATACTCACATATAAATATACCACGACTTTTTAAGTACAATTTACTTTAAAAATCATATAAATTGCAAAAAAATCAAAGCTATAATTCGCATGGACAGGGCTTTCTCTGTGGTCGGCCCTAAACTCTAGAACGATCTGCCGCTTCACGTTCGAGCAGCTCCACAGTGGAGAGTTTTAAATCTCGTCTGAAGACCCACTTTTATTCTCTGGCTTTTAACACCGCGTGAGTTGTGTGGTCCTCTGTGTCTTTTATTTATTTTTATGTGTTTTTATTGGTTTTACTGATTTAATTTATTTATTGGTTTATTTATTTCTATTCTATGATATAGTTTTATTTTTATTTTACTGGTTTTATTTTATTTTACTGGTTTTATTACTTTAAGACTAGTATTATTTTAGTAGTTTACTTTATCATCTTATTGTTGTTATTTTTTATGTACTTGTGCAGCATTTTGGAAACAGTTTGTTTCTGAAATGTGCTATATAAATAAAGTGGATTGGATTTTGGTTTAAAGACTTGAAATGACTTGAAGCTCAAAGCAGACGACTTATACTTGACTTGGACTTATGGACCAGTGACTCGAGACTCGACATGGACTTGCCTGTCTTTGACTTGGGACTGGACTTGGACTTGAGGTCAAAGACTTGAGACTTACTTGAGACTTGCAAAACAACGACTTGGTCCCACCTCTGGAAACATCATTACATCTGTGCCTACAATGACGTATATATTAGGCCAGACATGTCAAACTCAGGCCTGGGGACCAAATTTGGCCCATGATATAATTATATTTGTCCCACTTGATCATATCAAATATGTGTTAGAGCTGCCCGCCAGCTACAGATTGGCTATAGAGACATTATTTATTTAAAACTGTGTTATTATTTTATATTACTGTATGTTTGTTCTGGATTCAGTGTTTAAGAAAAAAACTATTATTAAATATTTACTATAATAAGAAAAGGTTTAACATTACATATCTCAAAAGAAGAGAAAACATGTAGTTTGTTGAAAAATGTCAATAAATACTTTGTTTGGCCCACGACTTAGTCCCAGTTTTTAAAATGGGTCCTCTGTGAATTTGAGTTTGACAGCCCTGTATTAGGCTACTGCTTTGCTCACTAGATGGCGACATTCTATATAAGATAAAAGCTTTTTGGTTTGACTTGAGATGTTCCCAGAATATACTAGTACTACATACTACATAGACCTAAAGGTAGTAGGCCTGTAGTAGGGTAGCTTTTGTAGTTTGAAGTAGGGTAGCTGCATACAAAAGCCCCTTCGGTTATAGGTCTATGTGATATGAGGTCTTTTTTCCTAAATTGCATTGCTCATAATCCTACAGCTGCATATTGTGCCCATAAAATTGACCCTTTTGTCGCTCGCGGACTTCATCTCCCTCCTCTCCGCGTTTGTTTGAGTGTTTGTGTTTTCCATTGTCCCGCTGCATCTCGGCGCGTCTGTCCAGGTGTACGCAGCCCCTCGGGGACCCTCGACGAGATGAGGAGGTCCGGCGGGGAGCGGTGAGGACGCGGAGAGGGAGCGGTGAGGACGAGGAGAGCTGGGCCGTGAGGAGGCAGAGGGGGCGCGGGGAGAGAGCGGACGGGGCGCGGATGGGGATCGGGATTGGAGCAGGTTTCCATTGTGTCTGATAATTGGATTTGGCCCGGAGGATGAGAGACGAGGGTGGCTGAGAGGCTCCGTCATTACGTGTCAATGAGACGTGTGTGCGGCCCGCGTTTGGGGGAGTGTGGTATCAGATGCATTCATATCGACCTGTTGAGGCCAGAGCAAAGAATAAACTGCAAATAGACCAGCGAATAGCACAGCCTAAGCTTATTCAAGATGAGGTTTGAGCCCAGATAAAAACAGCCCTAAAGCCTATTTCATGCAGACTAGATTGAAGGTGCACTATGCAACTTTTCTGCTATCCGTGGAGATAAGCATGTCATACCCGGCAAAGTTAAGGCTTTACTTTAAGGGTCAGATCTGTGGAGTGGCATTCTAGGTGGTCATATCCGCTTGTGAATCTGCGGGATGTGAGTGTGCCACTTCACCCACTAGCCAGGCTGGCACCACCTAGTGCCTCCACTCAATTTCATTTCTCTCTAGCGACTAGGTCAGGAATCAGAATACACTAGACCAGGGCTGTCCAACATACGGCCCGGGGGCTGGATCCGGCCAAAACCTTTAATCTGGCCCTCGGCTGATTTTCTATTAAACTATTTTAATTACTTTTTCTATTAAAATATTGGTAATTTTCTGCATCACTTAGCATAACAGCATCTCCAGCGTCTCTGTACGTGGCCCCTCCCACCAGAGCAGCACAAATGAAGACTTGTCTCTTTCCAAACGCTCTTAAAGGACGATCGTTTTGACTGTTGACCGTGACTGAAACTGACTTATTCCTATTTGTATACAAGTTAATGTTAAAACATTGTGTTGAAATTGCATTTTTCTTAAAATTTCAGGTTGTTCATAATATTATAATATTTTGTAAAAGAAAGAGTTCATCAATTATAAAAGATTTGTGTAATAGATTTGTGTTTCTCTACACAAATATTTGAACTTATTGCTATTTTTGGGGTTTATATGACATGAGTTTTCTGATCCGGCCCCTTTGGGATCAAAGTAGGTTGGATACGGCCCCCGGACCAAAATAAGTTTGTCACCCCTGCACTAGATGGTTTGCAAGAAGACATTATTTCCCCCTACGGGATTTAGGAAAGGCTTAATATACTAGTTAGCCCTGTTAGAAACTGCGGTGCATTATATACATCATGACTAAATAGCTGGTTAAATAAAAAAGTACCTGCTTACCATCGAGCAAACGAATCCTAACACTGTGAGGTCAGACGGTTTAAAAATATTTTATCGGATGTGCCTTTCGTTTAGACGGTGACAGTGTTTTGGGGGCTTGAAAAAGCAAAAATCTGAAACTATCCTCCAGAGTGGAAAAGTGTTTCCGTCTACACTGCCCAAGATGCAAAACTCTGGTCAGATCTGCTCACATCTCGTAAGCATTTACATCACAAACATACAGTACACAGAAGCAAATGTCCCAACAAATGTACAGAAAATGCATAGATTAGAGTAGTGAACAGAGAAGGATCTGCAATTACCTCTGTCAAATTCTGGATGCACCAGTACGTTCGGCGAGCCAGACAGCTATAGACGAGTCCTGAAAGAACCGGTCAATGGTGCACCACAGAGAGGTCCCAGTGTTCCCTATGTTCACGTAGCAAACAGCATTTGTTATTTTAAGCTATTAACCAAATAATTTCATGGCAATGGGCAATAGCCTATTCAATTCATTCAACATCAAAAATGCCCTGCTTTCAGCCTAGTATGAGGGATGCTACAGTCGGACTTGGTACATGTGCAGCGAGTTGTGTATAAAGTTATCTTGTTGTCTTAAATGTGGAAAAGAAAAAGGAGATGATTTTTTACCCCAAATCTGTCGGGGACCACAGCCCCATTAATATCAGGGGGAGGGACGTAGAGCAGGTGACATGTTATAAGTACTTGGGTGTGTTATTTGATTTTCAGCTCCAATGGAGCCAGCAGGTACAGTCTGTCTGCTCAAGAATCAGCTAGCGTCTCTATTTTTTAAGACGGCTTAGGTTACATGGAGTGGACACCAATGTAATGCTGATGTTTTACAAAGCATGCATGGAATCTATTTTATGCTATGGCATGTCAACATGGTTTGGTCAAACTTAAATCACAGATTTTTACCTTGACTAAAAGAGCAGGTAAAATAATGGGTGTGGCCCCAAGCTCACTTCAGCAGATTTTTGAGGAGACTGTTATGAAGCTCGGCAGGAAGGTGATCAGTGACCCAACCCATGTTCTTCACAGTCAGTTTGAGTTGATGCCATCAGGCAGAAGGTACAGGGTCCCAAACTGTAAACTGAACAGATTCAAACATTCTTTTGTGCCACTAGCTGTTAATCTGCTGAACTTAGATAGTGCAGTTAAAAAATAATTATAAAAGGCTTAGGGAATGTGCAATTAAAACTGCACATAGGCTTAGGGAATGTGCAATAATTATAATCAAAACTGCACATACGCTTAGGAAATGTGCAATAATTAATAGAATACAAGAATGCAAGGGCTCGCCTGTTAAGAATAGTTTAAAGGTCCTGTTGGTGCATCACTCGTGGTCAGACTTGGTCTCATATTTACTTTGTTCTATGGTGTTTGTTTATGTTCTGCTTTGTGTTGTGTTGTCCTGTTTTTTGATAAAGCATGTTACCCCCTGTCCCAAGACAAATTTCTCCCATGGGAGACAATAAAGGATTATCTTATCTTATCTTATAGGCTACATGCTGCTGTTTTATGAGTTTATGAGTAAACAGGACTAAACCAGGTCTAAACCAGAACCGAACCAGGACTAAACAAGGACTAAACCTGTTTTAGCCCTGGTTCAGTCCTGGTTCAGTCCTGGTCCCTCATGTCTCAGGTCAGTTTAGGACAGTACCGGAGATATCTTGAGCCTATGCAGGTTGTTTTCACCATTGCCAATAACCCCGGTTTGACATTTAGGTTGTAGGCCATTTTATATTTGTTTTTTGTTTTTTTATATCTCATGTCTGGAGAAGTGGGTGGACGGCATACCCTCGCGTACCACACCCACTACCCCTCTGCTTTTTCGTCACCGTATGCACACAGACTTCCTTCCCAAAACGCTCGTCTAAACGCAGAATAAAAAGCGAAGACGCGACACCACTTTTGCATCTTCCGTTCAGACCATCATCATATAAACGTAGCCTAAGATGATTTGTGTATAGTGACCGCAAGTGGTGGAGGCGTGTGAACTTTGTAAACACAGAGGAGCTTTATGGCACTGAAGTTGTCATGGAAACTACAGGAAGATAGATAAAGTTGGATGTAGTTAGATGGTGTGAGAGAAGATGTACATTCTGATTAGGATGAGAAGAGTGTTGAAGCTCAGACTGCTCTTCCTATAGGACAAACTGAATCGGATGAATACATTGTTTTGTTTTTTTGTCCAGTTAGGCGTAAAAGCTCCGTGTTGCCGTTCTTAGATCCATCATTAAGTGCTGCTATTTGCCTAATCAGGTCTTGTGCCTGTGCTTCTGTCTGCCTCAGCTCCTCTCCCTGATAAACCCACATAAACAGGTGCATTAGCAGAAATCAGATACTTTTGTGGTAAAATGAGCCTCTATTTTAATGCGCACCTCCGGATAATGCGTTTAGTGAGACTGTCTCCATAACGACGGAAGAGCTGTTTCAAAGGCTGGACGTGGACTTGTGCTGTTGTGTGCGTCTTTGTGTTTGGGTCATGGTGCAATAAAGACACTTTGCAGAGGATGTTATCGAAATTCCCTGGTGCGATGCGAACTATAGGCACTGCTCTGTCTGAATCTCTGTCACTCAAGTTAGACTGAGCTGTATTTGAACACAATTTGACCATAAAAAGGGACTTAGCTGGAAGTATAACAAGTGAGCACAACAAATCCCTCTCAAGTAACATTACAGTGACAAGTTTTTGTTTGTTTTTTTTAGTTGGTTACCCTCACCTTTGTGTTGAAAATCAAACACCTGAACAGGATCATGCACATTGTGTCACCGTGGTAACTACAGAAACATTCCTCCTTAGAAATACATGTAGAATACTCCCTGTTCAATGTCACTGCAAAGTAACTATTCACGCTTACGTCACAAACCAGGAAGACGTTTAAAAGCAATAACAACTTCCGGTATAGCTCGACACTGGGCTCGTCTAACATGGATCTGTTAAAACCGACTGTGATCAAACCCACTGAAATAAATGTGATCTGCAGTAAAATGAAGACTGCATACATATGTGCTGTTTGGGATCATCTGGAATTTGGCACCCTTTTCTCTTCTAATTGCATGTACCCAGTGCACTCAGAGTTGTGTGTCAGTGGGCAAATGCTGAAAACTGAGGTATGGTTGGAACTGATGATTAGCTGAACATAACGGAACACTGCAATGACCTGGAGATGAAGAAAACTGGGCCTAGGAAGTTATCATCGCATCCTTATAAACGTCTTCTTAGTTTGTGACGTAAGCGTGACTTGAGCCTATACACATGCACCACAGAGATTAAAAAATTCTACATTTGATCTATCCAACAAATTACTTTATAATTTATTTTTTTTTTTTATATAAATATGACCCAAGTGTATTTTTTAATACAGAAAATGAATCAGTTGAACCACTTTTTAATGAATGTATATAAGTCCTAAGTGGAGGAGTTTAAGTATCTTGGGATCCTGTTCACGACTGAGTAGAGGATGGAGAGTGAGACTGACAGGT
Source organism: Boleophthalmus pectinirostris (assembly GCF_026225935.1). NCBI lineage: Eukaryota > Metazoa > Chordata > Actinopteri > Gobiiformes > Gobiidae > Boleophthalmus > Boleophthalmus pectinirostris. Next base: position 33,484,211 of record NW_026570970.1, on the reverse strand, counting down.
GAATCGGTGCAGCGACAGCAGCGATGCAAAACTCTCAATTTACCGGTCAATCTACATTCTTACTCTCACCTATGGTCATGAGCTTTGGGTAATGACCAAAAGGATGAGATCGCGGATTCAAGCGGCCCAAATGAGTTTCCTCCGCAAGGTGACTGGGGGGTCCTTTAGACATAGTGTGAGGAGCGCAGTCACACAAGAGGAGCTCAGAGTAGAGCCGCTGCTCCTTCACATGGAGAGGAGCCAGCTGAGGTGACTTGGGCATCTGATGCCTCCTGGGCACCTCCCTCTGGAGGAGTTCTGTAGTAAGTAAATAAAGTTAATAAGTAATTTAAAACCAACTGAAAATCAAAAAATCAAAGACTGGTTTTAGCCCTGGTTCAGTGCTGATTTAGCAAAAAAGAAAAAAGAAAAAAAGAAGCAAAATACTAATCGCAGCAATCATTTAAAAATAACATAATATGATGATTGTAATTACCATCAGCTACAGTTCATGAATGCGGATCAAATTATTTGCATTTATGGTCATATATTGTATTGAATTTCATTGTTCACTTCCCAGTTCAATATATCCCTGTGTGTGTGCATGTGTTTGTGTGCGTGTGTGTGTGCATGTGTGTGATTTTGTGGCTCAGGGCGCACTTGGAAAGGCGGGGGGGGGACCGTATTAGATGCGACACACAGAGGACAGATGAAAGCCCGGCCTGCGCCCTGTGTTCTTAAAACTCATCATAATTTAGCCATCATCATTGAGGAGGAGCAGCTCTGATCAAAATAAAGGAGCAAAGAGGGAGAGTGGAGCGACCCCGAACCGCGAGTCACCGAGGGCCGCACATAATAGAGCTGTGTGTACACAAAGGAGGTTTTAAGATGTGCCTTCAATACACACTTCTGGGTGGAGAAAATGTACGGTGAAATTTGAACAAGAAAGCTGAGAGAGATTGAAGAGGCATATATTTATTTTGGAACATGCAATTTCATAAAGTTGAGATTATTTGTTGTGAGTTATTTGCCAGTAAATAGTGTATCTTAATAATAAAATAATAATAATAAAATTGGTGCACAAAACAGGCCTGTAAAAACACACACTTTAGATGATGTAATAGTTAAAGCGGGTCTGCCACTCGCTGTACTTGCCGCAGTATTACATTAAAGAACCCATAAATGTGTGTATCATTCACAACAACTAATTTCTTTTTTTTTTCAGGACTAAAACAGGACTAAACCAGGACTAAATCAGGTCTAAATCAGGACTGAACCAGTACTGAGTGTCAGGACGGGCCTAGAGGTGCGCCCGTGTAGACTGTCGGGCGATCAGAACCGGAATTAGACCTGGATTGAGACCAGGTCTGAGACTGGGACTGAGACCGGGACCAGACCAGGACCAAACCAGGACTGAGACCAGAACCTGAGACCAGGACTGAGACCGGGACCAGACCAGGGCCGAAACCAGGACTGAAACTGGGACCAGACCAGAACTGAGACCAGGACTGAGACTGGGATCAGACCAGGACCAGATCAGGACCAGACCAGGACCAGACCAGGACTGAGACCTGAACCAGACCAGGACTGAGACCGGTTTAGTACATATGCGGCGCAAAAGTCTGGCATCGCAGTTTAAGTCAAGGAAACTTTTTTTTTTTTTTCCTCCATTATTCATTTAAACACTGTTTTTTTTATTTTGTTTTTTGAGACAAATAATGAAGAAAATTGTTGTTTTTTATTTTCTTATTTTTGGTTTTATTCTGAAAAAACAAATGATCGAATGATAGACGGATTCCCGTATTACAATATTTTCTGATCTCTGTTCTAATTTTGCTTTTGCATCAAAGACATAACTGCAGTTGTGTTTTGTGAACTGGGTGAATGAAACACAGTTAAGCACATAAATCCTACATATTTAGGCTGAGTTCTTCTCTCAAACTGAAAACACATCCACCTTGTGATATCATGTGGGAATACAGGAAGAGATCCACTGTGTTTTTAAACTCCATACACCTTCACTAGAATCATTTGGATCATTTAAGTCCTGAAATTTTCAATCTATACTAAACAAAAGGTAGAATCCAGCTGTTAACTTGAAAACTACAACTGCATGACATCACAAGGTGGAACAGAGCATTTTAAGCTTTGTCGATGTAACATACGATGTAGAATTACTCAGATATGTGTGAATGAAACAAAACACAACTCCAGGTCTGTTTTTGAGGAGGAAACTACATTCTAACATGGCTTAAGCTCACAAGAGTCAATTTTGTGTAGGGTCTTTAAACTTTTTTCATTTTGTATTGAATTCAACTTGTTTATCTCCATGAAGACAATGCAGAACTGCAGGTCAGATCTATGGAGATGAGACCCTACTCACAGGAAGAACACATGTTTGTCAAGGTATTATACAGCAAAAAAGAAAAAACAAACAAACAAACAAACAAAAAACAAAACCAGACATGTGCTTATATGAATGCTAAAGAGACTTGAGTTTAATGACATACTGTTGAAAAATACTGTGGAAATTACATACCATGGAAAATTACAGGTAAATAAATGTCTCCATGAAGATAAGCAGGTGGGGGACCCCTCACTAGTAAAGGCCAGTCCTGTGTATTCACATGAAGATCTTCAGTGTGACTCAGAACATAAAACATGTGCTTTTTCCAGTAGAACTATTTCTCTTTAAATCATCCTGTTTTTAGAACTAGGCCATCTATTTTGGTCTGACTTGTACTTCTCCAAACTGCTGGGAGACAACGTTCTTTTTAATGTATAGAGAAAACAAATTATATCATTAAAATATGACAGCATTGTCTATTAGAATCATTTCTATGCAGGGCCAAATGGTATTAACTTAACTAATTGTTCATTCTTGTATTAAAGGTGCACTATGTAACTTTTTGGTTGGGGGTCTGTCACCTGCTTGTTTCTTTGGATACGTACAGCTCTGCTTGTTCCAAAATATGACATTAAACAGCTCTACTTTACATGCATTAAATTGCAGGTTTTATAGCTCAAAAAAAAAACTAGAAAAACATCCCAGGCATTCTGACTGTGAGCGGGGTCGCCTCTCCACTGCTCTGGCCTGTAACTTGGTCCAGTTGAGTCTCCATGAAAATAGAAAGGTTTAATACCATACTGCGAAACATTCTAGACAAAAAAATAGCATCTCCATTAGGGCTGGGTATCATTAAGAAGTTGCAGATTCGATACATACCTTGATACATAGGCCACGATACGATACATATCTTGATACAGTTTGATACGATATATTTCAAATTGATTCGATAGGTTTCAATAAAAAAATAATGCCTAAATCATGGCTGTGATACTAAAAGTCTTTGTTAAACCACTTCTTGTGCAAACGTAATATGAAGCACAACCATTTTAATCATCAAAACAATGAAAATATCGCCAACTTTTGAAAAGAGTTGGGGTCTAATTATTGACCTATCATGCCTTCATGCCTTAATTTTTTAATTTTATTTTTTTTAATCTATTGTGTGTGTTTTTTTCTTGTACAAAAAAAGGCTTGGTCTCAGGACAATGTTAATTTGAATTGATTTGTGGCAATGAAAGTAAAAAAATAAATAAAATAAAATTTGTGAAAATGTCAAATGTGTCGCATAAACAAGTTTACTTCCTCTGTACAAGTAACAAAACTGTAGCACTGTAACAAAATTATTTTGTAAAATATACCAAAAAAATACTCTTAGCGATATATCGATACATCATTCCCCGATATCGATACTGTATAATCACATTAAACCATACGATATATCGATATTTTTGCACATTTCTAATCACCATGAAGAAAAGCAGAAAAATGGACCTTCCACCAGAAAAGTTACAAAATACACCTTTAATGATGGGTGTATTAATTAAGACACAATTAAAAAAAATATGTAGAGAACAAAGTTTAAAATATATTCTAATAGTACTTTTATTTTATCATATTTAGCTCAGATCAGTTTTTTTTTTTTTTTTTTTATTCACGCGGAACCTTTCTCCGTGTGCCCTGTTTCCGACGGACGACATCTCCGCCGAAGTACGAGCAATGACATAATGGTAAACAGAAAAAGGTGAGTCTCTTTTATATTTTAATTGTTGATCGCTGGGGCTTTACGGCGAAACGGGACGGCCGGTCTTCCCTCTGTGTTATCCGTGTTTAGATCGGGCCTGGTGGACGCGTTTATTTGCGTTTTTGCGGTGACATTGTTCAAGGATGTGCAGATGCTGATGCTAGCGGCGCCTCCATCACTCCAGCGGCGGAGGAGAGGCCGCCCTGCCCCGCTACCTCTCATCTCTCCACACATCCCCGGAAAATCACTCCAAAATATGTCATTAAAGCGGAATTAACGTGCATCGACACACTGTTAAGCTTTTTATTCTGTTTATTTAGCGTAAAAGAGCAAATATAGTGGCTGTAGCTGTCTCCTGTCTCCTGCCTCTTAAAGCTACTGTACAATTTATAATTCATTAAATACATCGTGCAGATTTTTATACAATGATACACAGAATTTAAAAACCTAAACTATTCGATATTAAAATTACAGATTAATATTAAAATAATGTTATAATAAAATTCATAAATGGGTTGTAACAATAATCAAAATATTGTGATATCGTACTCACAATATATCGACTCACAAAATGTTGCTTAAATGTCTTGTTTTATAGTAACAATAATAGTACAATATAATATAGTATAATAGTATAATATAATAGCTAATAAACATCGGGAACTACATATCCCATGATTCATTTCAGTGCAGACAACTTGAAGAAATATGTTTTTACTTGAATTCTTGAGATTATGATGGAAATAATTCACACCAAAATCTTGTCAAGGTGTTTTAAAAGCAAAAAAGTGTCCAATCTACAATTATATCAGCCTATTGTACTCAAATATTGTACTCTGTGAGATGCATATCGTGATAATATCGTACTGAGAGATTCCCCTATTATTTAATTTTTAGCACAGGAATTCTTCATCTGTCTATTTAATGTTTTTTTTTTTTTTTTGAGACCCCCAAAGTAAACTTAAGTTAAAAGTTATATCTCTTAGCTTAGTGCACAATTGCTGTCTTATTAATATCTCTTAATATCTCTTTCACTAACCAAGGATCATGCCAAACTTTCATCAGGTCTAAACTGCCTGAACCAGGATCAAACTCGGATCAAACCCGGATCAAACCCGGATCAAACCCAGATCAAACCCGGATCAAACCAGGATCAAACCAGGATCAAACAAGGGCAAAAGCACTCTGATGATTTGGAAGACAGGCTCTTACACGTCCTATGTTACACAAAATTGACTCACGTGAGCTTTAAGCCATGTTAAAATGTTAACTCATCAAAAACATACCCGGGAGTTGTGTTTAGTTTTAGTCACTTCCTGTATTACCACAACATCATAAGGAGGAAAAGAGTGATTTTAGTTTGAGAGAAGAACTCAGTCTACATATGCAGAGTTTGTGAGTTAAACATGTATAAATGAAACAAAACACAACTCCTGGTATGTTTTAAATGAGTGTAAAAAATAGACCCTTTCAGTTGTATTTATTTACCCCAAACCATAAAATCCTCTGGGATCCAGGTTTGATTGTCTCAACTGAATATGTCTCCAAACAGGAAGCCGCTGCTGATACAATCTTAATCACTTACTCACAGAGCCCAGTGTGGATGACTTGCAAACAACCGCAATGTTTGAATATAGACCGAAAAAACTCATGTTTAAACAGCATCAGACCGCTTTCATAATAGTAGGCCTGAAATAATATACGATAACAAATTTGATATATCGCTGAAGTATATACAGACAGTAAACAATATTGAACCCAAACCATACAACAGAATTATCCACAAAAAGATTTGAATTGTAGAATATTGTTAAAAAATACAAGATGCTATGTTCCCATCTGTGCTATTTTGTTTTCTCATCAAAAACATACCTGGAGTTGTTTAACACACAAACCCTGCATATTTAAGTCTTTGTATTCTGCTTTCAAACAGAAGACACTCTGTTCCACTTTGTGATGTCATGTGGTAATTAGGGATGTAACAATCACTGAAATATCGCAATATCGTATCGTCAGAAGTCTCACAATAATACCATGGGGTGTCACAATATTTCGAATTACAAAATCCTTTGCTTAAATGCATTGCTTTCTAGTACTAATAGCTAATGAACATCGGGAACTACATATCCCATGATTCACTTCACTGCAGACAACATGAAGAAATATGTTTTTACTTGAATTCTTTGGATTATGACAGTAATAATTCACATCAAAACCTTGTCAAGGTATTTGAAAAGCAAAAAAGTGTCCTATCTGCAATTATAGCAATTATATCAACCTCTCCAAAATATTGCAATAAATATTGTACCGTGAGATGCATATCGTGATAATATCATACCGAGAGATTTGGATATCGTTACATCTCTAGTGGTAATACAGGAAGTGCTCAACAGTGTTTTTAAACTCCTTACACCTTCACTACAATCATTTGGATAATTTCAACTCCGGAATTGCCAATTTCTCCTGAACTAAAGATAAAAAGGTAACTACATGACATCACTCCATCAAGGTGGAACAGAGCTTTTTGAGCTTTGGTGATGCAGACAGACTAATAATAAAGGATTACTCAAACATGTTAATGAAACAAAACACAACTCCAGGTCTGTTTTTGAGGAGGTAACAACATTCTAACATGGCTTAAAGCTCACAAGAGTCCATTTTGTGTAAAATAGGTCATTTAAGTAGTTAGTTTGTATCTATAATGAATCACAGAAGTTCATAATTCAACCTTCTACACCTCAAATCTGATCATAGGGCAGAAAAATAATAATAACAATAAGAAGAAACAGTATTATGAATTGAAAGATAAGTTGATAGTATATAGTCCATAAAGATACATCAGCAAAAACAATATAAAAAGTAAACCAAAGAGCTGTGGAATGACAAGCTGCTGAGTCAGGGAATATCTTTGAGCTTATCATCTTAAAAGTGGTAACATTAGTCATCTGAAAATACTATGAGATGTGATGACATAATCCTGAGCTTTAGGACTGTGTTTCTATTTGCTTATTTTCCTATTTATTATTTAAAAGATCCTGTACCTTATTTTTTTCTTCTGCATGTAGATAATCATAAAGTTCTTTGCCTAACAGTGACAGCAAAACTCTGCTCTGGGCTCTGAAAGTTGTGAAAAGCGCTTATTAATTCATTATGGTGAATAATTAGGTTGCTCAGAATGCATAAGGCAGGGGGTCTCCAACCTGTAGCTCAGGAACTACCAGTAGCTCTCCACCCCCTTCCAAGTAGCTCACAAAGGGATTTCTAAATTATACATGTTGCGCTGAATAACTCGGATTTGACTGAATGCCTTTTTCCATTGGAAATGTATAATTTTGATGCCTATTTTTGAGCACTGATAACTGGATTTGGTTTATGGTTTATGTTTTATAGACATCAAACTGTACCTCATCCTTGGCTTACCGTGACTTTTATATTTACTCAATTTCAGTCGACCACTAAAATTAGTAACTCTCTGGCATTTTCGTTTTACAAAAAGTAGCTCAAGGAGGAAAAAGGTTGTAGACTCCTGGCATAAGGTAATTGAGGAACAACTTTGCACTAGGGGTGTGCAAAAATATTGAAATATCGATATATCGTATCGTTTAATGTGATGATACACTATCGATATCGTGGACTGCTGTATCGATATATCGGCAAGAGTAATTTTTGGTATATTTTACTAAATAATTTTGTGTAAGAGCTACAGAAGTGTTGACATTTTCACAATTTTGATGAGTAAAATTGGTGTTTTTCAAAATAACTTCGCACAAACTTAGTAAACTTTTAGTATAACAGCCATGAGTAGGGATGGGCATGATTAATCGATTAATCGATAATTGATCATTAAGAATTTCATCGATTACGTTCATTTTAATCGACAAACCGAATGTAGGTTGCTGTGCGTAGCGTGACCAAACAGGGGTCAGTACATGTAGCTCTTTGCACTCAGAAGGAGCGAGACACAAACAGTCGGTCAGTCTGCAACGCAAATGCGTATTTAACGATGACTTGTACAAGAAATTCCATGCTTTCCGTTGCGTTCGGGACAAGTGGGAGTCCATGTGCACAGTGTACAAAGCAGCACATATGTTTCGGTGTCCAGTGGGAAAAAGTTTTGCCAGGTGAGAGTCGCTCAATGTCGATGACGAGTCCCCACCTCCCTCCCCCTGTACGGTGTCCTGGTTTTGACAAACGCAAATCTGGTCACACTAACCTGTATTCCACTGAGTCATGTCTTTTAATCCAACAGAAGTTGACCGCATCAGCGACACAAGAGCTGTAGTTTTATCTTCGCTTAGTTTCTGCAAATTAGCGATGCGGTTTTAAGTTTCATTTTTGTGAGAGTTGAACAAAACTGCGTTAAACACATTATAATGTCAAACGGATTGATGTGGCTCTAGAGTCGTTACGGTTTATATGTCGTAAAGTTGAATTTATTTATGCAGATTAGTAGTGCAGATAGTAATAATAATGATGATCATTTTAATATAAACACGTTAATGATTAATCGATAATCGATCGTTAATTCTTCCGACGATCGATTAAGAAAATTTCATCGAATGCCCATCCCTAGCCATGAGTTAGCCTTTTTTACACTGAACCGTATCGAATCAATGTGAAATATATTGTAACGAATCCTATCGATTCGAAAGCTCACTGTTTCGCAAGCGTATCGTATCGTGGCCTATGTATCGAGGTTTGTATCGTATCAACAACTTCTTAATGATACCCAGCCCTACTTTGGACCAGCGAAAACTTTTTTAAATTAACTTGCTCTGTTTTTGAGACCATGGAAATCAGGTACAGCGCTTTTAAACTCACTTGAATTAGAAAAAAATAATAAATTCATATGCTAGAAATGAATTAAATGTCCTAAAATATTGCGCTTCTGATAGTATAATGTTGTTTTCTCATCACAAACAGACCCGGAGTTGTGTTTTTTTTTTCATTCACACATGTTTAACACACAAATGCTGCATATTTAAGCTGAGTTCTTCTATCAGACTGAAAACACTCTGTTCCACCTTGTGATGTCATGTGGTAATGATGGTAGGAAATGCGCCGCTGTGTTTTTAAACTCCGTACGCCTTCACTAGAATCATTTGGAATTGGTTATTGCTATTAAAATGTAAAAAGGAGCTGTTAACTTGAAAACTACCACTTCATGACGTCACAAGGTGGAGCAGAGCATTTGGATCTTTAGAAATGTAGCCAGATTAATAGAGATACCAACATTCCAACTAGGGCTGTGCAAAAATATTGAAATATTGATATATATTGTATCGTTTAATGTGATGATACAATATCGATATTGTGGGCAGCTGTATCGATATATCGCGTATTGAGTATTTTTGGTGTATTTTACAAAATTATTTTGTTACAGCTACAGTTTTGTTGCTTGTTTAGTGGAAGGAAACTCATTCACACTGCAAGAAGGTTAGTTAAAATGAAAATTAAGAACATTTGGTTTTTTTTTGAGTCGTCTCTACCAATGGAATAAGTGTTTTTCTAAATTCAAGCGACATTCGATTTCATTTCTTATTTTAAGGGTTATTGTTTTTCTTTTTTTTAATGTAGCAAGTTGTATCTTCAGATTTTAAGTAAAAAAAATTTATTCCACTGATAGATAATTTAACTTGTCAAGTGGAAAATTTTCTTAATTCAAGTCATCTTAACTTGGCTAGATTTTATTTTTTGCATTGCATGTGACATATTTGACATTTTCACTGTTTTGAGGATTAAAATGTTTGTGTTTCATATGAACTTTGCACAAGAAGTGATTTAACAAAGACTTTTAGTATCACAGCCATGATTTAGCCTTTATTTTTATTGAACTGTATCGAATCGGTTTGAAATATATCGTATCGAATTGAAAGTTCTCTGTATCGAAATATGTATCGTATCGTGGCCTAGGTATCAAGGTATATATCATATCTAGGGCTGGGTATCATTAAGAAGTTGCCGATACGATACATACCTCGATACACAGGCCACGATATGATACATATCTTGATACAGTGCACTTTCGATTCGATATGATATATTTCAAATCGATTCGATACGGTTCAATAAACATTAAAGGCTAAATTGTGGCTGTGATACTAAAAGTCTTTGTTAAACCACATCTTGTACAAAGTTCATATGAAACACAAACATTTGAATCCTCAAAACAGTAAAAATGTCAATGAGATTCATTTGGTCTTCCAATATTCTATGTTATTAGGTTCTTTTTCTCAGACCTAGACTGTTAGTTCATACCTGACAGTTGGACTGCTCACTAGCGTCTTCCTCAGAGTGGTCACGTGATGTTGCTGTGACGTGTCTGGTCAGCTGATTTAAACAGGTTTTGGTGCTGTCTTCCTACCGGTGGAGGCAGGACGACAGCGCCATCTGCAGTCCGACTTCCTCAGGACAGCATCCCAGGTGCTGGGAAACTGTCAGGTATGAAATAACACTCTAGGTCTGAGAAAAAGAACCTAATAACACAGTAAAAATGTCAAATGTGTTTCATAAATGAGTTTCCTTTCACTCCACAAGCAACAAAACTGTAGCTCTGTAACAAAATAATTTAGTAAAACACACCTAAAAATACTCTTGGTGAAATATCGATACAGTAGCCCACGATATCGATACTGTATCATCACATTAAACGATACAATATATCGATATTCTGATATTTTTGCACACCCCTAATCATATCAGCAACTTCTTAATGATACCCAGCCCTAATTCTAACACAACTTAAAGCTCACAAGTGTCCATTTTCTGTAATGTAGAAGCTTTAAATCAAGTAACCAGATGCTGACTTGATAGTTGAATAAAAGAGTGAGTAGATTTGCAGCTGGCCTGTATGACTTCATCAGTGTTGTCATCCTCTTTGTCCCCTCCTAAACTTTTCAGGATTAGCCCCGTTCACACTGTTCACATCCAGGAATGAGACAGGAGTGATGTAATGGCCAATGAATAATGAATTTGTCGAGTCAAAGAGTGAGAGCTCTGCAGAAGATCAATACGAGCAGACAGAGAGGGATGAGCGAAATGTATAGAGACCAAAGAGGGAGGGAGGGAGGGAGGGAGAGGAGGAGGCAGAATGTATGGAGATGAGAGAGGGAGGGAGGGAGGGAGAGAGAGGAAGGGGAGAGAGGGGGGAGGAGCCAAGATGTATGGAGATGAGTGGAGAGGGAGGGGAGCGAGAGAGAGAGAGAGAGAGAGAGAGAGAGAGAGGAGGAGGCAAAATGTATGGATACAAGAGAGAGGAGCAGGGTGGAGAGAGAGAGAGAGAGAGAGCGAGGAGGGGGAGAGAGAGAGAGGAGGAGGCAAAATGTATGCAGACGAGAGAGGGGAGGGAGAGGAGAGGAGGATAGAGAGAAGGGGGAGAGAGAGAGAGACAGAGAGAGAGAGGAGGAAAAATGTATGGAGACGAGAGGGAGGGAGAGAGAGAAGGGAGGCAGGAGAGGAGAGAAAGAGAGGAGGAGGCAAAATGTATGGACACTAGAGGGGTGGGAGGGAGAGAGAGAGAGGAGGGAGGAGAGGAGGCAAAATGTATGGAAACGAGAGAGGGGAGGGAGGGAGAGGGAAAAAGAGAGAGAGAGGAGGAGGAAGCGGAGGAGAGAGGAAGAGGCAAAATCTATACAGGAGAGAGAGGGAGAGAGAGGAGGAGGAGAGAGAGGAGGGGGGGAGAGAGAGAAGAGGGGATAATGTATGGAGACGAGAGAGGGGAGGGAGGGAGAGAGAGAGAGAGGAAGGAGAGGAGGAGGTGAGAGAGGAGGCAAAATGTATGGAGACGAGAGAGAGGAGGAAGGGAGAGAGAGAGAGAGAGAGAGGAAGGGAGAGAGGAGGAGGGAGAGAGAGAGAGAGAGAGGAAGGAGAGGAGGAGGAGAGAGGAGGAGGCAAAATGTATGGAGACGAGAGAGGGGTGGGAGAGACGGAGAGGAGAGAGTGAGACGAGGGAGAGTCGGAGAGAGAAAGAGAGGCGGAGGCAAAATGTATGGAGACTAGAGGGGAGGGAGAGAGAGAGGAGGAGGAAGGAGAGAAAGGAAGAGGCAAAATGTATAGAGACACAAGGGGGAGGGAGAGAGAGGCAGGGAGTGGGAGAGAGAGAGAAGGGAGAAGGAGAATGAGGTAGGTGGAGAGAAGGGGGGGGGGGGGGGGGGGGGGGGGGCAGGTGAAGAGGTGGAGAGGGACCAGAAGGGGGAGAGACAGAGAGATAAAGAGAGAAATGATGTGACTGCACAATGCATGGAGACTAGAGGGGAGGGGGGGTGAGGAGAGAGAAAGGAGAGAGGGGGAGAGAAAAGGAGGGAGGGTGATATATGGGAAAGATATGGAGAGAGGGAGAGAGAGAGAGAGAGAAAGAGGGGGGGGATGCAGGATGAGGAGAGAGAGAGAGAGATAGAGAGAGGGAGGACAGACGGGAACCCCACCCCAGACCGAGACAGGAGCCCGATCAGGAAGTCCTCTGTTATTTCAGGGAGTTGTTCGGGATGGAGAAGAGGAGGAGCAAGGCAAAACGAAGAAGATACGTGAATAAAAAAGCTGTAGAGGAGTATAAGGCAGGTCTGTAGTTTGCATTGTAGTTTTTCTGCATGGACTATGGTGTTGAAAATGTTTTAGTTTTAGTTAGACTAAGTTAGACTTAGTTGGACTCTTGTGAGCTTTAAGACACGTTACAATGTTGTTACCTCGTCACAAACAAACCTGGAGTTGTGTTTTGTCTCATTCCCACATTTGAGTCCCCTTTTATGATTAGTCGGTTTACATCTCCGAAGCTCAAAATACTCTGTTCCACCTTCAGATATCACGAAGTGCTTCTTTTTAAGTTAACAGCTACCTTTTATTTATTTATTTATTTTTTGATTAGAGATCGGCTATTCCAGGGCTGAAATGATCCAAATTACTATATCGATTTTGTTCAATTTCGAAATCTCTCTGTACAATATTTTCACAATATGCATTTCACGGTACAATATTTTTTTTACAATATTTTGTGGAAACTCTGATATGCTCTTAAAATGCCTTGACAAGACTTAATAAAAAAAAAAACTAAGATTTAAAAGTGCTTAGAACTGTTATTTCTTCATGTAGTTTACACTGAAATGGAGCAAAGGATCATGGTCTATGTAGTTCCCTCTGTTTTTTTTTTTTTTTTTAGCTATTGCTGCACCATAACTTTTTAGACTTATAGTTCAATATATTGTGACAGGCCATGATATTCTTGTGAGACATTTGACGATGCAATATCATGATATTTCGGTTATTGTTGCATCACTGTATAATATATGAAAGCTGGAACAATATATTTATATATTTATCGCATGTACAGTTTCTTTGTAAAAGTGAGGAGATTTTATGTAACAATGTTTGAGCTGTAGAGAGTAGAATAAAGAACTTGGCTAATTATTAAGGGTGGGACGAGACACAATTTTCACTAGATGAGACACACCACAAGATTAGGTCCAAGTAGTGCAACCCATTTTGCAATTTTGGCTTCACTATTTTTTATTTATTTTATATATTTTATGTACTTAAGCAATGATTGTAGTACTGCTTTTTAGAACTACAGCTCTTCAAATAATATAACTCCGGCTTTTAACTCTTCTTTGTCCAAGCCAAAGATAAATTCAAGGGGAAAACTCTCACAAGATAATTTTTCTCATGTGTGCACTTGTCTTGTGGCAATTTTGTCTCACGAGATCTTGTCCCATTCCTACTAATTATTATTGCTTCATTCTGCTGTTTGTCTGTTCTGTAGCTCATGTATTTTAATGATGCAGTAGTGCTTTGTGTACATGGTATAAAGTAGTTTGAATATTATCGCTTATTTCTGTGTAGTGATATAGCAGAATTGTGTTATCCTGACAGCTCTAAGAACAAGCCATGTACAATTAGTACCTCTTAGTTTAATAGGAGTGGGTGGATGTATATATTGTATATATTTTAAAGGGCCCATATTACACTATTTTCAGATCTGCTGTATGTTATAATGTTGTTTCCTCATCACAAACATACGTGCAGCTGTGTTTTGTTTCAGTCACACAGTTTTAACAATCAAATCCTGCATATTTAAGATGAGTTCTTCTCTCAAACACAAAACACGCTCCACCTTGTGATGTCATGTGGTAATACAGGAAGTGCTCCAGGCAAGGCAAGCCAAGGCAAGGCAAGTTTATTGGTATTGCACAATGCGTACACAAAATAATATGAAGTATTTAATATCGATACGATACATACCTCAATACATAGGCCATGATACAATAAACATCTCGATAAAGTGCACTTTCGATTCAATTTGATATATTTCAAATTGATTCGATATTCTTCAATAAAAAATCATGGCTGTGATACTGAAAGTCTTTGTTAAACCTCTTCTTGTGCAAAGTTCATATAAAACACAAACATTTTAATCATCAAAACAGTGAAAATGTCAAATGTGTCGCATAAACAAGTTTCCTTCCTCTAAACAAGCAACAAAACTGTAGCAATGTAACAAAATAATTTAGTGAAATATACAAAAGATACTCTTGGCGATATATCGATACAGCGGATCCTGATATCGATACTGTATCATCACATTAATCGATACGATATATCGATATTTCAATATTTTTGCACACCCCTAGCACTTAACAGACTAAACCTCCACACACCTTCACTAGAATCATTTGGATAATTTCACTCTCAAACTCTCACTTCATGACAAGTGTTTTGAGCTGGAAGACAGGCTAGAAGTCTAAGGTAGAGTTTTCTGTGCATCTGTCAGATTGCAGATTTGTTGACCTAGTTTATGGTTCATAACTCTACTTGTACATACAGGTCTCATCCAAATTAACAAAAACCTAGATATTTCATTCAAAAACATTGACTCTTCCATTGAACTTTATAGACCCCTGCCCTCCATCTGAAGTTATGACATCATCAAATTCTCAAACTTGAACACATGAGATTGAAAGAAGAAACTAGACAAGATTTTGACGTGTTTTATTATTAATAAATTGTGCAGTTCCGTCCTTGCCGTCATTGTAGCAGTGTGAACTACAGCTTCTCAAAAAGTGTTGTTGTAATGTCATCAGCAGGCTTCAGTCTTATTCATACTTTTGGTCTGTTGTTATTTACTAATTGCAGCATAATGCCTAGAAAGGAGAGGCTAAAAAAGGAAAGAGAAAAGGAGCTACAGTAGGCAGCCCAGGGAAGCGGTTCTGTGCTCTCCTGCATGAAAGCAAAGCCAAATGAAGACGAAAGGTCAGAGTCAAAACCAGAGTCATGTTCACTGTTTAGGGCCTTTTAAAGCTCCACTTTTAATGTTGAACTGTTACTCTAACTTTATAAAAATATCTTAAAAGCTGTCCACATTTTATTTTTAATTACACAAAGTGCTTTGCTGGTACTAAATCAGGCATTAAGCTATAATAGCTATTATTTTGTACCAACCATAATTTATTTCTATAGCCCTATTTGCACAGGATAAGTACAACCTGGGGACGTGTGGTAATTTGTAAATTACTTTGGTTTACTGATATTACGACCGGATATGTCGTACCATCGTAACATCTGCTTCTAGCTCTTTCGTGACTAGAAAGAGACTAGACCAGAACTAGACCAGGACTAAACTAGGACTAAACCAGGTCTAAACCAGGACTGGATCAGGACTAGACCAGGACTAGACCAAGACTAGACCAGGACTGCTACAGGACTGGACCGGGACTAATCCAGGACTGGTATAGAACTGAAACGAGAGTAAACCAGGACTTAACAAGAACTAAACCAGTGTCGGTCTAGGCCGAGTTGCGTGGGTCGCTCCCCTCCCCTGGTTCCAAGTAGAGATCTAGCAGGCACTAGATCGCCCCCGCCTCCCGATATGGAGGATATAGCCTAGCTAGTTATTAGCTAGTGATATTATTTAAAATGTTCCTTACCGCTTGCTGCTACACATGTCATCCAGGCCAACATCCTGTGAGAATTGACTCTCTTCCCGTATCAGCAAATCGGTTTACATATAGTGCGATACGGGACCGTATTAGAATTTGCCCCTAGAAAGCTGTCAAAACTGCTAATCAAAATTTCTACCACAGCCTCCATATTCAAGCTGGAAAGAGATAAAAAAAAAACAACGCACAATTACCACAACAAACACTGAGATGCAGATTTGCACAGGACTAGAATTATCACCGGACCTCTGTGTTTGGAGAAATATAGTAGGTAATTTGCGGCGTAATTTTTACTTTACAAATTACAAACATGGCGCATTCACTCGGTATTAAGACCTCAGGAATTATTACCATTCACCAAAAGTCCACAGGTAATACTAATCCTGTGCGAATAGGGCTTAAGACACATAAGTGCCCTTATTTTTCACTGAGCACCTGACCCCCAAAATGTCTGTGCACCCCACTAAATTTAACGGTAACACTTTATAATAACTTCACATTATTTAGCCTTAATAAAGCATGAACAAAGACTTAATTAATAATGAACAAAGACTTAATTAATAATGATTCACGCTTAGTAAATGCTTAATAAAGGATAATTAGTCTTCACTTTACAAAAGCTCTAAAAAGACTTAACTAACAGATAACAGCTGCCTGAATTATCATTGCATTGTATTATTAGTAAATCATTCTCTCATAGCTTTACTAATCATTAATAAATGCTCAAATGGTTAGTCCATGAGTAATTAAGTATGAAATAATTATGAGTAACTATTTACAGCACAGGCAAATTAAGTGCAAGTGATAATTAAGGCAGTAATTAAGTAGTTACTAAGCGTGAATCATTATTAATTAAGTCTTTGTTCATGCTTTATTAAGGCTAAATAAGGTGTAGTTATTATAAAGTGTTACCAATTTAACACTTTTAAGTCCAATCCAATTGTAAAGACAAAAATCTCTCAAGAGTGTTTTTCTCAACTGTACACAATGCTGGCAAGTTTGTTTCATGAGATCTTGTTCCATTTCTAATTTCTACAGATTTAGCAGTTTATTGTTTTTTTCTATAGTTATTTTCTTCTCATCTCACAATTTAAAGGTGCATTGTGTGACTTTTCTGGTGGAGTGTCCGTCACAGTCAGAATGCCTGTTTTTCTAGGTATTTTTGAGCTATAAACCCATCTGTAATTGAGTAAATGTTAAGTATCTGTTTAATGTCTTACTGTGGAACATTCCAGGCAGAGCAGTGACATTTCCATAGAAAGAAGAAGGTGACGATCCTCCTACCGAAAAGTTACACAGTGCACTTTTCATAGTATTATTGACGGTGCTTCTGTTTTGTTCCGCATTTGTACTTCCTGCTTCCTTCTTACCACTTCCTTATGTTTCTTTTCAGAGTTTCCTTCGATGGAAGAAACGAGCCTCTTATCGACAATGGACAGAAAGACACACCATCGCGTTGGACTTTATCTTCACGAAACTTTTAGCATTTTTTGACAAACCCACAACTCATTTTTTTCCATATATGATCCGGATATGCGTTTTTGTTTTTCGTCCAAATGAGCTGCGCCATGTGGACTTATTTTGAAATCAATTTGAAACGAAAATTGGATCTGATTATATAGTTCTCGGCCAATGTGATTAACAGATTAGGACAGGAATAACTTGAGGTAGAGTTAGCATTTAATTTATTTGCAATTCAGTACATTATTTTAGATTTTGGGCTTGTGATCCAGTTGTAAAGTGTGTTTAATTTAAGATTTGTTTTGAGACATGGTTTAGTCCAGGTTTAGTCCTGGTTTAGACCTTGTTTACAGCAGAATTAGTTTAAGATTGTTTTGTTCCAGCTTTCGTACATTTCAGACAAAGTGTAGTCCTGGATCAGACCTGGTTTAGACCTGGTTTAGTCCTGGTTTAGACCTTGTTTAGTCCTGGTTTAGACCTTGTTTACACCAGAATTAGTTTAAGATTGTTTTTTTCCAGATTTCTTTTCAGACCTAGTGTTGTTCTGGATCAGACATGGTTTAGACCTGGTTTAGTCCTTGTTTAGACCTGATTTAGTCCTTGTTTAGACCTGGTTTAGCTCTGGTTTAGACCTTGTTTACAGCAGAGTTGGCTGTTTTAGTCCTTGTTTTGTCCTTGTTTAGTCCTGGTTCTGTCCTGGTTTAGTCCTTGTTTATTTTCTTGTTTACAGCAGAATTGGTTTAAGATTTTTTTTGTTCCAGCTTTTGTACATTTCAGACAAAGCGTAGTCCTGGAGCAGACGTTGTTTAGACCTGGTTTAGTCCTTGTTTAGACCTGGTTTAGACCTGGTTTAGACCTTGTATAGAGCAGAATTGGTTTAATTCAACTCTTTTCCTAAGTTTTATTATTTATATATTTCATTAGGCTTAGATAGATTAAGAACAAAGTCATACGGCAATTAAATATTTTTTTTGCTAATTTACACCCCAAATCTTCAGACATGTTGGCGCATATTTGCAAATATTATTCCGCCATTTTGTGAAGCCATTGTTTTTGATGCTCAGGAAAACCTTTCGAAATGGAGGGCCTGGAGAAGCTGGATGTCGTGGGGGACATTAGCCCAGCTCTGGAGGCTACAGAAGACTTCATTCACTGCGTCGACGGTATTCACCCCCAAAACATGAGCCAGGAAGTCAGCCGAACCATGTCCCGACCCGCTAAACAACTCCAAGAAGTGTCAAACGCCGCGATGGGAAAGCTGAAATCCAGCGGAGTTTGGGGAATCTTGTCCGGGGAGCAAGAAGTCGGACCTTTGGGGTTGGCTTGGGCGGATAACTTCACGGTTTTAGGATTAGGGGGTATGGGGTTCAGGCATGGGAAAAGAAGCAGAGCCAGATCTACGAATGATTTAGCGGGGCATAGCAAAGAGTGTACGAACAATAGCACAAACTCGGCGGCCAATTCGGTTTTCAAAAAGGGACACAATCGCTCCAGGTCGGATGTGAACTACAGACCTTCTGCCTTCACGGACAACGGACTGCCCACGGTGGACGGAAACACGCTGAAGAATATGATCCTCAATCAGCAACAAGAAGGTAAGGCCCGTTCTTTTAAACTGAATGTAAAGGTGCACTGTGGAACCTTTCTGATGCAGGTTTTGTGATCTGCTGAGATGGAGATGGCTGTGACTGTGGAATGGTGGACAGTATGGCGTGAAACCTAACTAGCCTTCATTTACTTGTGTTTTTATTGCTTTAAAGGTGCATTATGTAACTTTTTGGTTGGGAGTCCGTCACCTGCTTGGTTCTATGGATATGTCATCGCTCTGCCTGGAATGTTCCACAGTATGACATTAAACACGTCCTCTACTTTACATTTATTAAATTACTGGTGGTTGTATAGCTCGGAAAATCAGGCATTCTGACTGTGAGCAGGGTCGCCTCTCCACAGATCTGACCTGTAACTTGGTCTGGTTTGGTCTCCCTGAAGATAGAAAGGTTTAATGTCATACTGTGAAACATTCCAGACAAAGTAATAACGTCTCCATGGAGAAAAGCATCTGACGAACCTTCCACCAGAAAAGTTACAAAATGCACCTTTAACACCTTGAAAATTATGCTTTCTGCTGATGATGCTTTTCTTTTTTACCGTGAGTGAGTTTCTTTTCCGCAGATCTGGCCTATAACTTTAGCTTGTCTCCATAGAAATAAATAAGTTTATTAACCCTTCCAGCCCAATCGTATCATGGAAATATGTTTTATATAACCGCACATACCTTTCAAACCATAAAAGATAGAAACTTTTTTTTTCCCTTGGAAAACTGAGCATATTTTCGTCATTATCCTGCATCACATGCATGCTGTGTGATGACATAGTCCAATAGGAACTTTGTTTTCCACCAAACTCATGTGCTCCATCCATTTTGATTGGGCCAAACTTTGCCAAAGAGTGTAGTGAGTCAAGATGGTCGATTGCTCTGAGCGTCAGTGTTCGTAACAATTAAAAAAGCCTCTCTAAGTGCAGTTATTTCTCAAATAATTTACAAATTATGCATCTTGGTTTGTGTAATTGCGCATCCTTTGCTATTTTTATTTGAAAGGTTTATGTACAAACATTTGTCCAAAATGTACAAATCCAAATGTAATAAACCCCATGGAAATGCAGGAAGCGATGTGGCTCTGTGCTGGACCTGACATGAGCTGTTTCCATGACTGGCACCAGCAAAGTTATGGGGCCATTGCACTTCTTTTTTGAGGGTAATAAGGATATTTTTCGTTTACTTACAGACTTGATATTTTGCACATTTGTAGCTAAGGCCCTAAATTAAGCATTATTTATGTCCAAAAAGTTGTTTATACATGTTTGCTGTGTGCTTTGTATGAAAGAGTGTGAATTTTATTTCACCCCCTTTTTTTTTCATTTATTTTTCTGGTCCTATATCTCTTATTACAGCTATATGACACAACTACAGCAGCAGATTGTGAAATGATAGGTTGCACTGAAAAAAGGATGTATAACACTTCATTGGGGGTGAAATGGAGAGTTTTAATAGCAAAAGTAAGAAAAAAAAAATGCAGGCAAGGACGAGTGTATTAAAATTAGAGCCCGACCGATATGGATTTTGCTATGAAACCGATATAATGGAAGTTGGAGCTGCCGATAGCCGATATAATCGCAGATATATTTAGTGATGTAAAAATTCACTGTAAATGTTGAATTGTTTAAAAAACTTAGGTTTAAATTGGGTTTATTTAGGCAACATTTATTGTTATTCTGCCTCTTTACATCATATTTACAGACAGTAGGTTGGCTTAATGGCATTTTTGCATCACATTCTAGACACTAGTGATGGGTATTCCAGTTCTTTTTTAGAGAACCGGCTCTTTTGGCTCGGCTCACTAAAAGCTGCTGGTTCTTTTGGCTCCCAAGTGGCTCTTCAGATTGTTTTTTGTTGCAAGCAGGACTAAAGCACATCTAAAGCAGGACTGAATCAGGACTGAACCAGGTCTAAACCAGGACTGAAAAAGGACTAAACCGGGACTTATTTATTTTATGCTAAACTACAGTCAAATATGCTTGTTTTTTTTTTTTTTTTTTTAATCCTACGTACACGCAAATTTCTCAAAGTTTCCTTTTTAGCCGCTGCCGCTGTCAAACCATGAATCTGCACGCGGCGTGAAGAGAAAAAAAGTGAGAGAAAGAGAAGACACGGCTCCCAATAAGGATCAGGCTCCCGTCGTTCCCTTTAAAGAGCCGGTTCTAAGAGTCATTTCGTTCGCGACGGACCCATAACTAGTAAAGAAAGTAGCGCTATTAGCCTTTAGCCGTAAATACGTGCGCGCCGCGGTAATTAATTATATGCGCAAATGTCATAATTCACACGTCTATTCACAGCTCATTTACATATCAGTGCAGGTCCAGTAGCAAATATACGGCCAATATAGTCACTTTAGAACAGACCAATAGAAAACAGTCTGTTTATGTGCGGGAGCTACAGCAGCTAACCCATAACAAATGACAAAAACTAGCTTCAGAGTCGACATATTTCCAACACTCACCGCTCATACAGGCTCCTCCTCACATCACAAATCTGCACTAATAAATGTCCTTTTAATCCAGACTCAAACCGATTGTCCGTAAAAAGAAAATAATCTCAGTGTTTGGATCTGTGTCTGCGGGTGTAAACAAACACACATGAGTGACGCGACTCTGTGGTGTGTTCAGGGACAATACAGACACACACACACAGACAAATGACTCCGTAGATAAATACTGATGCGGAGCCACATATTTGGACATTTATCTGTCTGTAAATTGGATTAAATGAACAGAATGTAGAGAGTCTAAGCTTCATAACGAGGTATAACATGCCCACGTGAAATATCGGCCCCTATCAGCAAGCATATCGGCCGATAGCCGATATGCCTAAAGTTGCCCATATCGGCCGATAATATTGGCCAACCGATATATCGGTCGGGCTCTAATTAAAATTACCCTTAGGTCTAGAAGGGTTAGTCAGTGGATCAATCTTTATTTATAGAGCCTTTTACAATTCTCAAGGTGCTGAAATTGTTTCAAATCAACATTGTTAAAACATGTAAAACATTCATGGCTTAATATTCCAGGCATAGTAAGAACATCACCACGGAGACGAGCAGAAATGTTGCTGAGTGAACCTTTAACAAGCCAAAGTGCAATTAGTTATGCTGACACGAAAACTGCCCATAAAGATACATAATTTTAATGCCATACTGTGGAACTATCCGGACAAAGTATTAACATCACCATGGAGACAAGCTGCCCGAAAACTTACACAAAGTGGCTTTAATCAAATCATGATTGACCTGTGAAGATATCTTTCATATCTACTTTCACTTTCACTTTTTTATTTTTATTTTGTATGTCCAGAAATGTTATACTTTATTGCAACAATCCAGGCAAATAATTAGCATTGCCATGGAAACAAACCAAGACAAAATTTACACGATGCAGCTTTAACCAAGACATTGTTAGATTGTTTGACTGGAGATGTCCTCCTTCCACTTTTTTAGTCTTTGTCCTTCAAGCTCAAGCTATTTTAAATTGAGTTTTAAGGTGACTCATTTTCCTGTATTGTGACGTCATATACAGTGGAAAAATACATCTTCTATTTAAGGAGCTGGAATTTTATAGCCATTCACTCCACTCTGACAATCCTCTATAGCAAATAATGATAGATGATAACTGCAAATCACTCTCTTTCTCTCTCTCAGTCTACGCTCTTCTCCTCTTGCTGTCCGTAACTGTTTCTATCTCTTTTTCCTCATATTCGCTCCTTTTCTCTCTCTGTCTCTCTCTCCCTTTACTTGTCCTTTCTCTCTCTCCCTCTCTCCACCCCTCTCTCTTTCTCTCTCTGTTTTCCACCCTTTTGTGCTCTCTATCTGTACCTCTTTCTCTGTCTCTGTCTCTTACTTTACTCACCCATTGTCCCCCTCTTTCTGTCCCTTTCTCCTTTCCTTCTCACAACCCCTTTCTCTTCCCCACTTTTCCCTTTATCTACCCTCTCTCCGTCCTCTCTCTCCTTTCTTCCGTTGCCTCTCCCTCTCTCTAGCCTTCTTTCTCTCACTTCTTCCTCTCCCTCTCTCTATCTCTCTATCTCCCCCTCCCTTTTTATTCTCTCCTTGTCTCTCTCTCCCTTTAATGCCCTTTCTCCCCCTCTCTCTCTTTTTCTCTCTCTGTCTCTTCCTCAGTTTTGCCTTTCTGTCCATCTTTTTCTTCACACTCCCCTTCTCTCTCTCTCTCTCTTTCTTTCACCTCCTTTATTCACCATTTTGCCCATTTTGTTTCTCTATTCCCCTTCCCTCTATTCCTCCCACTCTCTCTCTCCTTTCTTTCTCCGTTTTCTTCTTGCTCTCTCTATCCCTCTCTCTCTCACCCATTCCCCTTACTCTCCCTCTTTCTGCCTCTCTATCTCCCCCTCCTTTTTAATTCGCTCCTTTTCTCTCTCTGCCTCTCTCTCCCTTTAATGCCCTTTCTCCCCCTCTCTCTTTTTCTCTCCGTCTCTTCCTCACTTTTCCCTTTCTGTCCATCTTTTTCCTCACATTGCCCTTTTGTCTCTCTCTCTCTCTCCCTTTCCTCACCATTTTCTCTCACCCATTTGTCTCTCTCTCCTTTCTTTCTCCCTTTGCTTCTTGCTCTCTCTCTCTATCCTTCTATCTCTCACCCATTCTTCTTTCTCTCCTTCTTTCTGCCTCACTGTCTCTCTGTCTCCCCCTCCCTTTTTTATTTTCTCTTTTACTTGCCCTTTTCTCTCTCCCTCTCTCGACCTCTATGTGTCTCTTCCTCACTTTTCCCTATCTGTCTATTTTCCCCCTTTTTCCCTATACTCCCCTTTTGTCTCTCTCTCCCTTTACTCACCATTTTCCCTCGCCCATTTGTCTCTCTATTCCTCTATCCCACTCTCTCTCTCTCCTTTCTTTCTTCGTTTGCTTCTTGCTATGTCTCTATCTCTCACCCATTCCCTTTACTCACCCTCTTTCTGCCTCTCTATCTCTCTATCCCTCCCTTTTATTCGCTCCTTTTCTCTCCTTGTCTCTCTCTCCCTTTAATGCCCTTTCTCCCCCTCTCTCGTTTTCTCTCTCTGTCTCTTCTTCACTTTTCTCTTTCTGTCCATCTTTTTCCTCATACTCCCCTTTTTTTCCCTCGCCCATTTTGTCTGTCTATTCCTCTATTCCACTCTCTCTCTCCTTTCTTCCTCCCTTTGCTTCTTGCCCTCTCTCTATTCCTCTGTTTCTCGCTCATTCCACTTACTCTCCCTCTTTCTGCCTCTCTATCTCCCTCTCTTCCTTTACTTGTCCTTTTTCTCTCCCCTCTCTCTTTCTCTCTGTTTCTGCCTCATGTTTCCCTTTCTGTCCATCTTTTTCTTTTTTCCCCATACTCCTCCTCTCTCTCTCTCTCTCTCTCTCTCTCTCCCTCTCTGTCCCTCTCTTACTCTCTCACTCCTTTCTTTGCCCCTCTCTCTATCCCTCTTTCTCTCACCCTTTGCCCTCACTCTCTCTATTTCTGTCTCTCTATCTCCCCCGCCGTTTTTTTTCTCTCACCTATTTTCTCTCTCTCTTTCTCTCTCTCTTTCCCTCTCTCTTTCCGTCCCTCTTTCACCTTCTCTCTCTCTTCAGGACCCTGTTTGTTTGTATGTTTTTGCCCATTTTGCGTCTCATTTTATGCAGATCCGGAGGAGCCTTTGGGTGTAATCTCCCATAATCCCGTCTGCAAATGGACCTTAAATGAGGCGAGGGAAGAGGGGACTCAATTACGGCGTCCCCCTGATACCGCGCGGGGGCTATTTAGCGTTAGCATTAGCATATCATTTGGCTAGCATGCGCGCGCTCTGAAAGGGGAGACGGAGGAAGTATAATACGAGGTGATTCAGATGAGATCTTCTTTTATGGACTGAAAAATGGACTTTATACCAGGAACAGCTGGAGTGAGGAGAAATGATTATGATTTGGTTTATAATAGTTGTCTAATTACAGAGTATTATATGGTATTGGGCTGAGGGAATTAACTAAACAAAAGAACATGTCACAAGTAATTTAGTCATTTATGTACCGTATTTTTCGGACTGTAAGTCTGCACCAGCAATGTAATGAAGAGGTAAAAAACATATATAAGTTGCACCGGACTATAAGTCGCACTTTTTGGGGGAAATTTATGTTATAAAATCAGAAACCAGGAACCGACATTTCATGTTGAAAATCAAGTTCTAGTAATAACAATATAAGACAGAACAACAGACTGTTAACATCACATATGAACAGTTCTTCAGATAAACTATAACATAAACAACAGAACAGAACAAGTTTAACAAACTCTCCATCTCACTAAATCCATTCAGTTCTTCATCCTCAGTGTCACTTCTGAACAACTCCCACAGAAATATAAGAAATTATTATAGATCCATGGCAAAGGGAGTGCTGCTTCCTCTTCTGCGCATGGATCTATGCTTCTGCATAGCTGTTATCAGACTGAGCATCAGTTAGAACATGGATCTAAAATTATTCTGGCCTTTCTGAATTCTGACAGGATGGTTTCGGTGTCACTGAAATCAATGTTTCGTCGATCCAAAGTTGCATGACGCTCCCAGTTGCTGTGAAGCTGTGTTCTCCATCCCTGCTTTCCGCCAGTCCCAGTCAGTGTGAACATTTTAATATAAAAGTACCGGAGTATAAGTCGCAGGAAACACCCTAACCATGAAAAAACATGTGACTTATAGTCTGAAAAAATATGGTAATTATAGTTAGGGATGTACCGATATGATACTTGCATCGGATATTGACAATGATACTGAAAATCGGCTGACAAAAATCGGTTCAGCCGATATCCAGTTTAGATGTATAAATCTGTGTAATGAGCCTGTTTACTGGTTGTACTTGGCCCAGAATGTCTCATAATGTTTGAACTTTTGTTCCTGTTCTGTAGTGACTTGAGAGAGAAATAACAGTTACATACATACCACCCTCCACCAGAAAAGTTACACAGTGCACCTTTAAAGATTGCACTAACATGCACGAATCACTCTAAATACAACTTCTAGAGTGTAAATGTGAAAACCTCTGAAAAGCATAATAGGTCTGCTTTAAAATCACGTTCTTTTTCTTTCTCTCTGTCTTTTTGTAATCATACTTTCATGTTTTCTCTAACAAAATATACTGGCTATACTATATATCACTGTCTTTATTTTAGAGAGGCCCAGTTCTTCTCTAAACACGTCTCAAATATCTCCGTATCTTGTGGCCACCTTGCACCTTTTTATCACTACACAAACTGCTCTGTATATTTAAAGATAGACCGACTGCAGCTACGAAAACAGACAAACTCCATCTCTCCGTCTCATATCTCCTCCTCTCTTTCCTTTCGCTTTTCAGGAAACCCCGCAATGTTTTTTATGTGATGTTATGTAATCAATGACTGCAACTAGGGCCATTTTTCTAACGAGCATTACGATTAGATTTGAGATTTCTGTGTTAATAATAGGACTGTGTTCGAAGTAGTGTTGTTAAAATGTGGCCTTATATTTGTGTAATCCCTCAGTGGTCCAGGAAAGTTCCATAGTGGTCCATGGGTGTATACCAGTTTGTGTGCTCTTATGCTTGTTTTGGTACAACTTAAAGGGCCTATAGTACACTATTTTCTGATCTATAATGTTGTTTCCTTGTCAAAAATATACCTGGAGTTGTGTTTTGTCTCACTCACACATGTTTAATACACAAAATCTGCCTATTTAGGCTATGCTCTTTTATCAAAACGGAATACAATACAAATTTCACCTTGTGATGTAATACAGGAAGTGCTCCATTGTGTTTTTAAGACCCCTACACCTTCACTACAATCATTTGGATCATTTCAGCCCTGAAATAGTTCTCTACTGAGCAGATAAAAGGGAGCTACTAACTTGAAAACAGCTTCATGACATCACAAGGTGGAACAGAGCATTTTGAGCTTGGGAGATGTAGACAGACTAATAATAAAGATGTGTGAATGAAACAAAACACAACTTCAGGTCTGTTTTTGAGGAGGAAACAACTTTCTAACATGGCTAAAAGCTGACAAGAGTCAATTTTGCATACTGTATTTTTTGGATTATAAGTGGCTCCGGAGTATAAGTCGCACCGGTCAAAAAATGTGTAATGAAGAAGAAAAAAACATATATAAATCACACTTTTTGGGGGAAATTTATTTTATAAAATCAGAGACCAGGAATCGACATTTCATCTTGAAAGTCAAGTTCTAGTAATAACAATAAAACAGAGAACAACAGACTGTTAACGTCACAAATGAACAGTTCTTCAGATAAACTATAACATAAACAACAGAACAGAACAAGTTTACCAAACTCTCCATCTCACTTCAAATCACTAAATCCATTCAATTCTTCATCCTCGGTGTCACTTCTGAGCAACTCTCCGACCTCCGGAGGTAAACACAGCGCCGCTTCCTCTTCTGTGTCGCTGTTGTCAGACTCAGCATCAGTTCCAGTTAGAATTATTCTGGTCTTTCTGAATCCTGACAGGATGGTTTCAGCGTCACTGAAGTCCAGGCTTTATCCATCCATCCAGTGACTTCAGGGAAGTTTCATGATGCATCCTCCTGGAGTTTCTCAGTCACTCCAAACTTTCTTTCTGCTGTTTGATTACCGTTTTCAGATGCAGATTTTGCTACTTGCAGTTTGTAATCTTCAAAATATGATTTTCTTTTTGGGGGCATTTGTGTTCAGTCTTCTCAGTTGTCATTATAAGTTTGTTTAAATGTTAAATTTTCAGTGGTGCAGAAGTAATGGTGCGATCGACTGACATGATACAGACAGAACAGAGGCTCTTTCTGCAGGAGACGTGTGCAGTAGAGTGAAGTGACAGTGGTACAGGAGGAACAGGAACAGCAGATACTGACACACAAGACTAGAGCCTCTCGCAGCTGTCAGTGTGAAAATTTTAATATATAAGTCACAGGACCACCCAAACCATGAAAAAAGTGCGACTTATAGTACAAAAAATATGGTAATATACAGTCCCCTCCAAAAGTATTGGAACAGCAAGGCAAATTCTCTTATTTTTTGTTGTTCACTGAAGACATTTGAGTTTAAGATCAAAAGAAGAGTGTGAAACAAGAGGTCAGAATGTGAGCTTCAATTCCCTGGTATTTACATCTAGATGTGTTAAACAACTCAGGACGAACCTTTATTTAAACCCAGCCATTTTTCAAGTGAGCAAAACTATTGGAACATGTGACTGACAGGTGCTGCCAGGTGTTGCCTTTAAGATTGACTGTTCAAACATTAAATAGCTCTGCATGACTAACCTACAACTTGACTGCAACACTGTATTTCTTGTTAAAGAGCATAAACCAAAATGAAGACCAGAGAGCTGTCTATGGGAGAAAAGCAAGCCATTTTGAAACTGAGAAAAGATGGAACATCAGTCAGAGCCACCAGACAAACATTGGACATAGCAAACACAACAATTTGGAATGTCCTGCAAAAAAAAAGAAACTACTGGTGTTCTGAGTAACAGAAGTCAAACAGGTCGGCCAAGGAAAACAATAGTAGTTGATGACAGAAATATTGTGTGAGCTGTGAAGAAAACCCCCCAAAACTACAGTAAGTCAAATCACCAACAACTTCCACAGTGCAGATGTAGCAGTATCACAATCCACTGTCCAAAGAAGACTCTGAGAGCAGAAGTATAAAGACCATACCACAAGATGCAAGACCACTCATCAGCAGTAACAATCTGAAGGCCAGATTGGAATTTGCAAAGAAGTAGAGAGATGAGCTACAGAAGTTCTGGAACACAATCCTATGGACTGAT
The DNA here is from genome assembly GCF_026225935.1 of Boleophthalmus pectinirostris. NCBI lineage: Eukaryota > Metazoa > Chordata > Actinopteri > Gobiiformes > Gobiidae > Boleophthalmus > Boleophthalmus pectinirostris. The sequence continues at coordinate 33,455,414 of NW_026570970.1, read as the reverse complement.
GAGACCAAGACTGAGCTCTACTAAAGTGATTGAAAGGCCAAAGTGTAGAGGAAGAAAGGAACTGCTCATGATCTGAAGCACAAGTTCATCTGTGAAGCTTGGTGGAGGTAATGTCATGGCTTGAGCGTGCATGACCGCTTCTGGAACAGACTCATTCATTTTTATTGATGACGTAACTGATGATAGTAGCAGCAGAATGAATTCAGAAGTGTACGGAAATATTTTGTTTGCCAACATACGGAGAAATGCATCCAAACTAAATGTTAGGAATTTGACCATGCAGCAGGACAAGGGCCCTAAGCGCACTGCCAACAAAACAAAGGACTTCATCAGGGGAAAAAACTGTAAGGTTTTAGACCGGCCAAGTCAGTCACCTGACCTTAACCTGATAGAACATGCATTTCACCTCCTGAAGAGGAGACTGAAGGGAGAAACCCCTCGAAACAAACAAGCCCTGAAGGAAGCTGCGATAAAAGCCTGGAACAGCACCGCAAATGAAGAGTGCAACAGTTTGGTGATGTCGATGGGTCTCAGTCTTAAGGCAGTTATTGCACTTAGGGTTTTGCCACCAAATATTACATTTTAATTATTTTAAGATTTTTTGTTCCATTACTTTTGCTCACCTAAAAATACTGTGGTGTAATACAAACTGTGATATATCATAAGTTGTTTAACACATCTAGATGTAAATACCGGGGAATTAAAGCTGACATTTTGACCTCTTGTCTCATACTCTTCTTTTGATCTTCAGCCCAAATGTCTTCAGTGAACAATAAAAATAAGGGAATTTGCCTTGCTGTTCCAATACTTTTGGAGGGGACTGTATCACCTTTAAGTTATTCAGGAAAGGTGAGTATCTGTTTTTAATTTAGTTATTGTAATGATTAGGATCAGATTTTTGACTTTTTTTTCTGACTTTTGACAAGCATAAAGTTCATTTTAAACCACATTTCACAACATGTAAAGATCTGAACTACAGGGTTAGCAGTTTTTATGCAGAGTAAGACAGACGGTTGTGTTGTTTGTGGGGGAAATTAAGGTAATTGTTTCCATTCAATCTGCGGTTTCCATTCGATTGCGATTCATCTCACAACCCTTCGTGTAACTTTGTGTAGCTCATTCGAAGTCGAGGTACCATTTTGCATTCTGCGCAGCTCCGAGGAAGTTATATTTTCATCTAACTCCTTGTGTCGAATCCTAACAGGTGCTAATTAAACAGAGCAGCTTGCCAACTATAATTCACTATAACATCATTTCGACTCTCCCAAGTGTAACGCAAAATTCAACTCTTATTTAAACCAATTTGCATATTCATTTAGCGCTTTGTTAACGCACAATATCGAACGCGCGGAGTGACAATGCTGCTTGGGTAAGATTGATGAGGGGCTCCGCTGGGCTAATAGAATAAGCTGTGAATGTAGTTTTCACTCAATTGGGCGTGTTTTGTTGGACGTTTGCAATTAGATGAATTTGATAAAACAAGCAGACGTTAGGTGCCGTGAAGTGATTGGGGAGGGGTTCGGTGTTATGGTGACAGGCATGACATGGTTAACTGCATTATAAATGGTCGCGAGCTGGTTCTGCATTTTGAGGCAGGGAGAACAGGTTTGGTTGTCTTTCATAATTTGTGCAGGTGGAAGTTAATCCTGGTTATACATGCAGTTTCTAATAGTTTGGTTATATTTGTCCTGTTTAATTTGCTTAAGCCTGGTGTATATACTGCTTGAACTTTTTGGTTTTGCTTCAGATGTTTTCTGGATAATGGGAAAAAAACTAACCAAAACAAAAAACAAATATAACGGTCAAACTATCTGTACAATATTTGCATTTATATATATATATATATGCAATTTAGCATATTGGTTATAATGGCCTTAAAGCTCCTACATATGTGTTTGGGCTGAGCAGCTGCTTAAAGTAAAGTTATAAAATATTTAATCACTTTTATGTGAAAAGGCCACTGCACATAATGTGATGACACAGCTCTCTTATGGTTTAGTGGAAAAACAGAGATGTGGAAAACAATTTTATCATTTCTTTTTTACATTTTTTATATGCAGAGCAGTGCACTGTATCCATTGGCTTCAGAATGATGACTAATTAGGACTAGGGATGGCATGATTAATCGATTAATCGATAATTGATCATTAAGAAATTCATCGATTACGTTCATTTTAATCAACAAACCGAATGTAGGTTGATGTGCGTAGCGTGACCAAACAGGGGTCCGTACAGCTCTCTGCATCAGAAGGAGCGAGCAAACACAAACAGTCGGTCAGTCTGCAACGCAAATGTGTATTTAACGATGAGTTGTACAAGAAATTCCACGCTTTCCGTTGCGTTCGGGACAAGTGTGAGTCCATGTGCACAGTGTACAAAGCAGCACATATGTTTCGGTGTCCAGTGGGAAAAAGTTTTACCAGGTGGGAGTCGCGCGATGACGAGGACCCACGTCCCACCCCCCGTACGGTGTCCCGGTTTTGACAAACGTAAATATGGTCACACTAACCTGTATTCCACTGAATCATGTCTTTTAATCCAACAGAAGTTGACCGCATCAGCGCACAAGAGCTGTACTTTTATCTTCGCTGAGTTTATGCAAATTAGCGGTTTTAAGTTTTGTTTCTGTGAGAGTTGCGCAAAACTGCATTAAACACATTATAATCTCAAACGGGCTGATGTGGCTCTAGAGTCGTTACGGTTTATATGTCGTAAAGTTGAATTTATTTCTGCAGATTAGTAGTGCAGATAGTAATAATAATGATGATCATTTTAATATAAACACGTTAATGATTAATCGATAATCGATCGTTAATTCTTCCGACGATCGATTAAGAAAATTTCATCGAATGCCCATCCCTAATTAGGACTACTGATACTGTGCAGTTGTTGTCATCAACCTTTAAGGTGTGATGTTAACTGTAGGCACTGCTCTGTCTGAAACTCTGATACTCAAGTTAAACTTAGGCTACGTTCAGACTGCAGCCTGAAGTGATCCAAACCTGATTTTTTTGCCCCTATGCAACCTGTATCTGATCTTTAAATGACAGTCTGAACAACACAGATCAGATTTTTTTCAAATGTGACCCAGACCACTTGGATATGTGCTCCTAAAACTGATACATATTTGATCTTTTGACATGCGACTTCAGTCTGAACAGCCAGGTCACATTCATCCCACCTACATGTCAACATTCCTTTCTACAGACGTTGCTGCCACAGTCCCACAAAACACCATGGCCAAAAACCTCGTTCTTCTCCTTCTCAATCTCCTTTTTTTTGAGTTTTCAGACGATCTTAAAACTTTTTGACAATGTTTGTTAATGTGTGTATTGGTAACTGCTGAACATTCTACCAAAGACATACATGTAGAACCTCCCAGTGTGATGTCATTGCAGATTATATACAAAATATTTTAAATGGGATTAAGTCCTCAAAATGTTGCATTGAACAGGAAGCTGAAACCCATGAATAGACAGTAAGGGAGCTTGTGGTTATTTCATATTATATTGAATATCTGCAGAGCTTATCAACCACTCGCTGTTTTGGTTTCTGAAATATTGGTGTTGACATCTGCTATGACAAAAAAAACATAGGTTTGTAGGTCAGTTTTACAGTAGAGTATAATACCAAGGCTGAGGAACACTAAAGTACAAAACATGGATAATGTATTAACTGACTTTTTAATGATTACAAACATGCGCACCTTAAAACTGTTGTGTTTCTCTGTCTTCTTTCTGCAGCAGAGAAGAGCCTGAGCAGTGGCAGTGTGGTGAAGCAGGGCGCGCTGGAGCACAGAGAGGGCACTAGGGGGCGCTGGACCAACTGTCACGTGGAGCTAACTCCCTGTGAGCTGCGGCTGTACACTTTAGACAGCAGCGCCAATCGCCAACTGGGCACTGCCTACTCCCTGTCCCACTGCCAAAGCGCCGCCACGCCCGCCCTGGGGCAGCCGGCCGACCCGCGCACCCTCCAAGCCGTGTTCTTCAACAGCACCGTTCTGCATTTACGCGCTTCTTGCCAGTGGGAGGCACTAGAATGGAAGAGAGCCATTTGGGAGACGGTGCAAGCTGCGAAACCACGGCAACCGGAAAAACAAAAAATCGACAAATTCCCGCCGGTTTCGCCATCATCTTCGCCCTCTCCGTGTGGGTTGGATACGAGGCCGGATCTGGACAGCGACTCCCTATCCCCAGACGCTTCCCTTTCCTCCCAGTCATCCTCTGTGGCGTTGAACAGGCCGACGACTCTGCCGCTGTTCACACAGAGGTGCCCAGATGTGTTGAAGGCGGGGCTCTTGTATCAGCTGGTGGATCAGAGTAACTGGAGAGCCTATACGTTTGTGTTGACCCGGACAATGCTCCAGGTGTTTCCTACAGAGGGGAGGGGCCCCGTGACCAAACCTGTGCATCAGTACACGCTGGCCTCATGTACATCTATTCAACACGGTGAGGCACTTTCAAATGTACAGTTTAAGATGAGGTGGGTGATAGAGTCATATAAATGTAATGTTATCAGTTTACCAATCTGAAAACATAGAGATCTATAGGAGATTCAGAGCTTCTCTGTTGAATGCAGCTCTAAGCTCAAACACAGACACAGTTGTTCTCTCCTCCTGTTGGTCAGCCTCCATCATGCTTTGAATGAGTGACAGGTGGAATTAACCAATCACAGTGAAGTATGGGCTCTTACCTCTCGCTTAGACTGCACGAGGAGCAACTGTGGAGGAAACAGTGGAGCTGCTGTGGAACACTGGATTCATTTCATTGGGAGTCTGTTTTGAACCAGACTTTTTTCACTGAGGGTTGCATATCGAAACATTTGGAGCAAAGGCCACAGACTACAGGATGATTAACTACATCATTTAAAATGTTGCATCTGACATAAGTTTGACTGAGCCAGCACACCTTTAATAAGGCTTGAAATATTTATGTTAAGTATGTATCACATCATATGCTGTCAAGTTATGACGGCATACATTTGGGCCAATTCAGCAGGGACTCTGAGGGCTAATAGATATTGGTTTGTGGGGTGCATTTGCCCCCAGGGCCATAGTTTGGACACCCCTGTCTTTAAGAAATTAGTGATCTTGTGAACATGTGGTCTCAAGAGTGCAGCTTTCAGCGGCAGTAGCAATTGCTCCATGTACAGTCTGAGCGAGGCATAGAAGATGCCTTTGGTTGCCTGAACTTGCCTCTTAATTTTATTCTTAATAATGCCTTCTATAGCACTTATACCACTAAAGCCACAACTGCCCTGGTCCTTCTGACAGAAGCAGGGTGGTCTATTTGCACAAGTGGTCCCTCCAACCACAAATGATCACTCACACACGTTTATACAAAGCTGAAGTGGGTGAAGTGTCACCATTATTCAAAAGCCAGGAAAAATAAACTTTATTTAAAAAATATGAAGAAGTTTCAACTGAACAATGATACTAGAGTTAATAAAACACAGGAAAGCAAAGCAGCATCATTTCACTAGAAGAATATTCAGTGTGTAATTATGTTATTATGTGTCTTATTTCTCTCCAAAGGTCCAGACTTGTGGACACAGCGTGCAGACTGTTTCCAGGTGGTCTTCTCTAAGGAGATGGTCCGACTCCGAGCGGACGGTCAGACCAAGGCGGAGGAGTGGGTCAGAGCCCTCCAGGGGGCAGCGGAGGAGCAGCGCCCTGCCCAGAGAATGGCAGGAGGAGGGGCCGAGGACGAGGAGGAGGCGGAGGTGGTGGAGGCGGCTCCGGGCCTACAGGGGGTGCTGCTGAGGTCCAGGCCCAGCAGAGACAGGAAGCAGAGGGAGGCACAGCGGGCCAAGAGGCAGTCGGTCACTACGAGTTTTCTGAGTCTACTCACCTGCCTGTCTGTGGAGAAGGGCCTCACCGCGCAGAGCTTCAAATGTGCAGGTAAAACACTCTCTCCCATAGAAACATTTCAAACTTGATTTCGATACTAAGGAACAGTCGATACCGATACCACAATGATAATAAAAAAAATCTTTAGACAATAGAAAGTGATTTTCAATAATAGTACTTTCTATTGTATTATCATGTGGTCTTATACAGTCTCTCTCTCTCTGTTTCTCACACACACACCTACTGTCTTTCTCTCTGTCGTCACTGCCTCTTACCTCTCCCACCCTCCTTTCTCTATTTCTTTTTTTCTCTCCCTCCTCCCTCTCTTTCTCTCTCCCCTTTTATCTTTCCTCTCACCTCTCTGTATTTCTCTGTCTCTACCCCCTCACATCTCTCCCTTTACTCTTGTTCTCCCTCCAAACCTTTGAATCCTCCCCTCTCACCTCTTTTTCATGCGTAACCACTGTTTTATTATGAGCACAGGAGCACAGGGCACACGAGGCCAGCTTGTGTTAATTGTCCAGTCTCTGTGAAGAAAAAGAGGGACAAAATATCTTTATCTCCCTCTCTGACGCTCCTCTAACCCACTTCCTCTCCTCCGCTCCTCCTTTACTCCCCTGTCTCTTCATTCTCCCTGCTCTCCTCTTCACCCCCACCTCTCCCTCCCCGTCTTTCTCTCTCTCCCCCTCTCACCTCTTTTTCTGTGTTAATTGTTCCGTCTCTGTGTGAGGAGAGAAGGACTGAATGGTGCTGAATAATGGGGGCATTTATTTGAATTGGGACACTGGTCAGGGCTGCAGTTTGGGTGTACATACGTGCACCTCAGTATCCCGGTTATGGCAGTATTGGGTCATTTCACCTCAATTCACTCAACATTTTTTAATTTGAACCCTCATATTGTCCAATTGCAAAGAAAATTGGCATGTGGGTAAGTCATAACCAAGAAAGCCAAAATCTTAGCATGATCGGAGTAACGGTTGCTGAGGTATCGCAGTTAATTTTTTTTACTTTTTTGCGTGGTCGCCGAAATTCAAATTGCATTTACTCAGCAACTACTGGTCTGTTATCAAAAACCAAGGTGTCTCTGGAAAGGGGAAATCGTAAGGAATCCAAATAATTTATTTTTGCATTTGGGTACTTTTGATGGGGTAAGTCAACTTCTAGGTAAATCTGTGTGAAAATTTTTTACACAGATTTTACACAGATTTTTTATATGTTGTAATAGATGTATAGGGCTAATTTTTTTCTATTGGTGTCATTGAGATCGGGTATGTCTCTTATTGTCAATTTCAAGGTCAAAATATAGGTCAAAAAGTAATTCATCTCAAAAGTACTCACTGATGTTGATTCCTCATGATTTCCCCTTTGCAGAGATATCTTGGTTTTTGATATCGGACCAGTAGTTGCTGAGTAAATGCAATTTGAAATTTGGCGACTACTCAAAAAGTGAAAAAATTAAATTGTGATATCTTATAAATCGTTGGTCTGATCAAACTAAATTTTGAAATTTTGGCTTTTCTGGCTATGATTTACCTATATACCAAGTTTCATCCAAATTTAACAAAGTAGGGTTTAACTCATTGGGTGAAATGAGGTGGACTGACCCTATTCGGGGTAATGTGTATACATGCACACTGAGAAACCGGGATACTCATATCTCTCTATATATGATGACATGTAGTGTCCCGGTTTCTTGACATAATCTTACAAATGAGCAAGCGCAAAAATTATATACTTACTAAACCAGGAAAAATACAACCAACCATGAGCTCCTTTAGCGTAGGAAGCTCGTGAGGTTCCTAACCAGTGGTAAAGATCAAACCCAACATTTGCAAACACAAGTTTCACACTGCAGTAGATTGTTAATTAAAATCTTCTGCATAAATAAACTCAACTTTACAACATATAAACCATAGCCACTATAGAGCCACATCAGACCATTTGATAATATAATTCAGCTTTGCTGCATTTGTTTACGTTTTACATAAACTTAAAACTACATGGCTCATTTCCATAAACTATAAGTGCTGGAAAAAAACCCAGCTCGCTCCCTGTGCTGCTGATGCAGTCAGCCTCTGTCGGGCTAAAGGACAGTGGATTATATGTGTTCTTTCTGATCTTAAACTTTTCAGAGCTCATATGTGTGCAAGGTCATACAAGTACAGATTGTGCAGGTTTAGTGCAGCTCATATATGGTTACTTTATTTATGCTGGTCACTTTATTTTTGTTGGCTACGGTTGTGATGAAAAGACTGAAAAGTGTTTGTCTTTTGGACACTTTATGTTGCCGTATTGAGGATACATGCCTTAGTATCCCAGTTACTGTCGGAATATGAAACCTGCAGTATCCCAGTTTCTCATAGCCATTTGATTAACCATGATGGTGTGTAGGAAAAGGCAGATTTTTCCAGCTCAGAGAGGCACCAAGAGACAGTAAAGAGTAACTGGGAGGATGAGCGAAGCCGTTAACTACCTGAGATTAAGATACCTGGGAGGTTCCCCTGTATGGTTTTGTTAATAAATATTAACAAATGCTGTTTTCTGCAAATTATTAACAATATCCAGCCAACTAAACCATAAAGAGTGCAGTGGTGAGTGAAACTTCGCATTGGTGATAAACCTCAGTGATGCATGATACACAGAGTCCAGTTTGTGCAGAATGGAAGAGGGAGTTGCATATACGGTATCACCATCGTCCACAACAGAAAGAAAAACTGCTTCCAGCTGTTTTTTTCTTAGCATGAAAGAAAAGCAATATCTGTATAATATTTATTTTCAGATACAGCTGTTATATCCACTTTGCAGTACTTGGCTAGACTTGAACTTAAACTAAAGACTCTCCACGTTTATTGGCCATCCCGAATTACAATAAAGAAACATATGCATTTGTGATCTTTGCATTAGAATATCACTTCCTTCTGTTTTGATCCTTTGAGATCTGCCGCCAAAGCCCTGCCCTCTTCTTCTTTTAACATAAAACAAAAGTGATTTTCTTTGATATTCTCTCCTGATGGTCCTATAGCCTCTCTCACACACACAAGAGCCCATATAGAACAGTGTTTGGTTCATAACATTTAGTTCAAAGTGGCAGCACTCTGTCATATGGATGTTTGTTTTGTCTTTTAGCCCTCCCTTTCTCTTTCTCTCTTTACCTAAACCTGATCAAACATAAGTGAACCATGTGTACTTCTAATACTCCTTTCTTTGAACTTGTTTTAAGTAGAGCGTTGCATATTCATGGTTAGCAGTGATCGCACGTTTAACATCAGAATGTGAAATGTATTCGTCTAATTATAAAAACGAGATGGTTGTGTTTTTTTTTGTGTCTTTTGATGGCGGGTTAGTGCGCGTTTGAAGATAGCAGGGCTCCGGATGGCTCTAACCCTGCAGACGGAGCCTCGAGAGCGGGGAAAGGAGAGGGGCGAGGGGGGTCGGTCCTGGAGCAGAGGTGGAGATGGTAGGGCAGCCTCCCCGTGGCTCTTACACCATGGACGGAGCCTCGAGAGCGAGGAGAGGAGAGGGTCGAGGGGGGTCAGTGCTGGAGCAGAGTTGCAGCAGGTTCTCAGGCCCTGGTTTGACCACTGGGCTCAGGTGAAGTGGTGGTCACAATAATAAGATGGAGTCCTGCCCACCCCATTTGAAACCACGTAAATGCAACAGAATAAATTTTAGCAGGAAACCATAGAGATTTATTTTGTTGTTATTTGTATCCTTGGAGTTATAGCTAAACCAAGTGTGCCCAACCTTCTGCATGAAGCTATAATAATTACCGTATTTTTTGGACTATAAGTCGCTCCGGAGTACAAGTCACACCAACCAAAAAATGCGTAAGAAAAAAACATATATAAGTCACACAGGATAATAAGTCGCACTTTTTGGGGGAAATTTGTTTTATAAAATCAGGAACCGACATTTCATCTTGAAAGTCAAGTTCTAGTAATAACAATAGAACACAGAACAACAGACTGTTAACGTCACATATGAACAGTTCTTCAGATAAACTATAACATAAACAACAGAACAGAACAAGTTTACCAAACTCTCCATCTCACTCCAAATCACTAAATCTATTCAATTCTTCATCCTCTGTGTCATTTCTGAGCAACTCCGTGACCTCCAGAGGTAAACAGAGCGCTGCTTCCTCTTCTGTGTAGCTGTCGTCAGACTCAGCATCAGTTCAAGTTAGAATTATTCCAGCCTTTCTGAATCCAGACAGGATGGTTTTGGTTGTCTTTATGTTTGTTTAAATTTATAATGTTCAGTGGTACAGAAGTAATGGTGCGATCGACTGACATGATACAGACAGAACAGAGGCTCTTTCTGCAGGAGACATGCGCAGTAGAGCCAAGTGACAGTGGTACAGGAGGAATAGGAGCAGCAGATACTGACACACAAGACTAGAACCTCTCAACGCTGTCAGTGTGAAAATTTTAATATGTAAGTCCCACCGGAGTATAAAGTCGTAGGACCACGCAAACCATGAAAAAGGTGACAGTTATAGTTCAAAAAATACAGTAATCAATTAATTAATCAACCAACTGTGTTTTTGGTTTGTTTGTTTGTTTTGTTTGTTTTTTTGTCACTGGTGCCCAACTGTGGCAACTGGTATTCACACTGTTAATAACAAAGCTCAGACCTTATTCCACTTTTGCCTCTACTTCCACTTTTAAATGCTTTTGAACTGCCCTTTCATTGGCACTTCCAGTTAAGTGGGAGTCTCATTCATTTCAGTGCAGAGTTTGAGAAAAGTTGATTTAGCTTGTAGCAAAATCCGTTCAGTTGTTCAGGCTTGTGAATATGAAATTTGACTCAATGTGACAGAGTATATTTACAGAAGTAGTTTTTCCATCAAACACTATATGCACATGTGTCCTGTGTCACTTTGACGCAGTTTTTACAAAAACAGTTTTCTGCCGTGGAAAACCAGCTTGGTTTTGTTTTGGAAACTTGTCAGATTTCAGTGTCACTCCCCATAAATTTACAAACATTTCAAAGTGTGAGACGACTGCGAGGACAGTGTGTTTGTTTGCTCCTCAAATGAACACATCAAATTGACTAAAACATAAAATATTTTGTGAAATGGCAAACAATTGTGGTGACTCAAGGTATTTAGCCTGAGCTTGGAGCTGGACAATACAGTGATAAAAATCCACTGTGGTCTGATCCCTGTGACCATCTGCTGTATAACTGTTATTTCTCTGCAGTGTTAAATCATCATGTCGTGATTCACTCATGTTCTCTTGAATGTAGCTCTATAAAACACCACCCCGTTTTCTGATCTTTTTTCCTGTTGGACAGTGTCATGGTTGTGAGTGACAGCTGCATTTAAAGGGCCTCTATTCCTCTAATGCACAAAGCTCTTACCGTCTGCATGTTTTTCACAAACTAAACTGTAAACTGTATTGTCGCTAAAATATGCTGAAGTACATCTGTCAGCGTCGTCATGTTTGTTTGGGTTTGCTTGAGTGCCTCCCTTTTGGCTTCTGCACAAACCTCAATGCTGTGACGTGATTGGTCGCCCATCACCTGTCGGGCCCTATCATACCAGCAGACACCAAGATGGATTCCTGTGAGTTTGTGAACTCACAAATATTGCAAGAATTCATCTTGGTGTGCAGGGTTAGATAAACACACAAACCCTGCATATTTAGGTTACAGAAAACGCAATGTTCCATTTTGTGATGTCATATTTAAGAAGAAGTGCCCCACTGTGTTTTTAAACTCCATACATCTTCACTAGAAACATTTAGGTCATTTCACCCCTGTACCCGTTGGGTTCAGCACACCAGCTGTTTCCTGTCTACAGTAAAACCACTCTCTTTGAGACTATTAAGTCTGTTATTATTTTTTGTGAAATGTGGTGCAGTACTTCAGATACATGATTTTTAAAGCATAAAAGATTGGCAATAAAGTACACAGGTAGAGTCACTATTGCGAATCTGCAGCTTCACCTTGATCTGCGCTCAGGATGTAAACAGACACACAAACTACTTTCGTGTTGTACTTTCAAATAACACCTCAAACTGGATTCACAGCGTGGTTTTGTGGACTGGATGTCATTATCTACGGAGGACAATTTCTATAGATAATGTGGATGAGATGGTGCACTTTAAATATTCCACTTTACAAGAAGTGAAGAATAAATCTTCTCATTATTTTTATTCTATCCCAACTGTGTATGTTGCATCTCTGTGCCCGTTAGAGGCAGTGACGGTCCTACACTGATTTTTCTTCCCGGGGGGACCCCACCCCAGAATTGAGGAAGGAATTGAGAAATTTTAGGACCCATGCTTCCCTACACAACTACACAAGCAATATCCTCCGTGTGTCATTAGGCCTATGAAAATAGTGTGATTTTAAATGTGGTCAGGTTCGTACACAAATATCTTAATGCCTATCGGCCTCGGGTCAGATTCGATCACTGCTCCGTCGGACACGAGCCGGACTCAGACAGAAAAATTCTGTCCACACTGTAATGTAGACAGACTAATAAACCAGAATTACTCAAACATGATGAATGAAACAAAACACAACTCCAGGTCTGTTTGTGATGAAGTAACAACATTATAACACACAGTTCACACAGCACAGTCAACTTTCTGAAATCTGATCTGATCAGACTCCAAGAAAATCGCAATTAATTTTTTGGCCCACCCCTACATCTCAGTGAAAAGTACATTAATATTCACTAGCTTCCTCACACTATAACCAGTACATTTGGTTGGACAAGAGCAGAATCAGATGAGTGTGTGGTTAAATCCTGTGTTCAGAGAGAGAAGTCCCTCCTGTCGCACACACACAGGTCTGAACATCAAAGCTCTGCTCTCCTCTTTATTTTATTTTTAATTCACAAACCTCCTCCTCAGTGTCCTCACAGGGTTCAAACGCATCTGACCGTCCCTCCAAACCCCCCTCCCTCTCTCTCTATCTCTCTATCCTCTGCCCTCCCTCTCCCTACTCCCCTCTTCCTCCTCTCCTCTCTCACTTCAATCTGACCTTCCTCTCTTATCCCGATTGCCCTTTCTTTTTCTCTCTTTTTCTCTCTCTTTCCGTCTGTCTCTCTGCCTATCTCTCTCCTCTCTTTCTTTCTCTCTCTCTCGCTCTCTCAACCCTCTTCTATCATCTGCCCTTCTCCCTTTTTCTTTTTATGCTCTCTCTATTTCTCTCTCTCTCTGACCTTCCCTTTGCCGTCTCTCTTCTCTGTCACTCTTTTCTCTGCCTCTCTCGTCTCTCTCTCTTTCTTTCTCTCTCTCTCACTCAACCCTCTTCTATCCCCTGCCCTCCCCCCCTTTTTCTTTTTTATGCTCTCTCTCTCTATATCAATCTTTCTAACCTTCCTTTTGCTGTCTCTTTTCTCTCTCTCCTTTCTCTGCCTCTTTCCTCTCCTTCTCTCTCTATTTCTTTCTTTCTCTCTTGTGCTCTCTCAACCCTCTTCTGTCCACTGCCCTCTCTCCCTTTTTCTTTTTATGCTCTCTCTCTCTCTCTAACCTTCCCTTTGCTGTCTCTCTTCTCTCTCACTCCTTTCTCTGCCCCCTTCTCTCTCTCTCTGCTCCCCTTCTCTCTATCTCTTACTCTTTCTCCTTCGCTCGCGCTTGCCCATCCTTGACCCTCTCCTCCCTCCCTCTTTCTCTTGTCCTTCACCCCGCCTCACTATCTCTCCTCGACCATCCCCGCCCCTCTTCTCTCTTTCTCCCACTCCTCACCCATCACCGCTCCTCTTCTCTCTCTTTCTCTGTCTCCTTCTCCTCATCCATCCTCGCCCTTCCTCTCTCTCCAACCTTCTCCTCTCCTCACCCCTGCCCGTCCCTCGTCTCTTTCTCTCTTTCTCTCGTCTCACCCATCACCGCTCCTTTTCTCTCTCTTTCTTTCTCTCTTTCTCTCTCCTCACCCCTGCCCCCTCTCTTCCCCTCCTCCCTCTCCTCCTCCCCCCTTTCAGACCTTTCCCTCTCTGTTTGAGGTCTTCATTCATGTGTCTCTCTTTCATTCGTCCCATCACATCAGACGTTCGGACACTGTGTGGACAATAGTGCTGATGTGAATAGATTTAAAAGAGCTATGTCCAGGGAGAGCCTCATTATGATTTCATTTAAAGATGCATTCTGTAACATTAAATAGGGGCTATTTTACTTCTACCTGGTATTAACTGCTAACACGTAGCATATTTAGATCATGGTGGTACCTTTTATTGATTAGAAAATGCAGTATTCATGGAAAACAACGTATTATCATGTTTCATTTTAGTTTTTCATGTTCTGAGTTAGGGATGCACCGATACCGATATTGGTAGCGGGTGTCGGTGCAATATTTCCTTAATATACTCATACTCATTAAACATTTGTCTATACCACGGACCGATACCACTATTACACGACACATTACGCAGTATCCTGGGTTCAGTATCCCAAATAAGCCAGTATCCCAGTAAATAAAGAGCTGCGCTACACATGTACGACCTTCTCACCTATGACTAACCGCACATACATACAATCTGCACACATACGACCTGCACACCTGTAACTACCACATGTACGACCTGCACCACACACGTATGCACCACCACACATACATCCACACGTATGCACACGACCACCACCTGCACACGTACGTATACGACCACCACACGATGCACACGTATGCACACACCACCACACGTACGTACACTTGCACACGTTGACCACACGTACGACCACCACACGTACGTGACCACCACACGTACGACCACCACACGTACAACTTGCACACGTACGACCACCACACGTACGACCACCACACGTGACCACCACACGTACGACCACCACACGTGACCACACGACCACCACACGTATGACGACCACCACACTGCACACGTACACCACCACACACGTACGACCACCACACGTACGACCACCACACGTACGCACACTTGACCACCACACGTATGCACACACCACCACACGTACGACCACCACACGTACGACCACCACACACGTACACGACCACCACACGTACGCACACGTATACCACCACACGTACGACCACCACACGTACGACCACCACACGTACGACCACCACACGTACGACCACCACACGTACGACCACCACACGTACGACCACCACACGTATGACCTGCACACGTATGACCACCACACGCACGACCTGCACAGGTACGACTTGCACGCGTATGACCACCACGCGTATGACCACCACGCTTACGACCTGCACACGTACGACTTGCACACATATGACCACCACACGTATGACCACCACACATATGACCACCACACGTACGACCTGCACACATGAGCTCTGAAAAGTTTAACATGAACTACAGAACAGACTCACCATCAGCAGCACATCCCTCTGTCACAGAGAGAACACTCATATTCCACTGAGTCATCATTGAGTTTAGTCCAACAGAAGCTGAACCGCATTAACGACACAAGGAGCAACTTGTTTTTTTTTCAGCGCTTATAGTTTATGCAAATTGGCCATGTGGATTGCAGTTTCATAAAAAACGTAAACAAATGTGGCAAAGCTGCATTAAATACATTATAAAATCATGCTTATTTGTATTTTTCCTGGGTTATTAATTTAAATTAAGTAAATTTTTGCACTTGCTCATTTGTAAGATTATGTCAAGAAACCAGGATACTACATTTGATCATGTATACAGAGATATATGAGTATCCCGGTTTCTCAGTGCGCATGTATACGCAGTATCCCGAATACGGTCATAACTGGGATATGGCTAATAACCTGGATACTGATGTGCATGTAAACGCATTCAGTGTATTTTAACTTCTTGGGTTCTTTTTAAAGACAATGCAGTAAAGTGTGTTTACCTTGTTGACATGTTTCGGCTGCTAGCTGCAAGCCATCTTCAGAACTGTCACCGGGTGTTGGTGGTGACGTGTCGTATATCAGCTGTTGTTACTTCCTGTAGGCGTGGTCAGCCTGATGGACCTGGCAGGTGCTGCATTCAGTGTATGTTCATGAGGGTTAAAGTATCTGTATCAGTACACAGTTTCGGCAAGTACAGAAAAAATTATACTCGTACTCATAACGGTTTTCAAGGTGCTTTCCTACTCTGAGTCCCCGTGATAAGTCACTCCCCCTTTTTTATAATGTAGTTTCCTCATCAGAAATATACTTGGAGTTTTGTTTTGTTTCATTCACATGTTTGAGTAATCCTGCATTATTAGTCTGTCTACATCTCCAAAGCTCAAAATTTTGAGTTTGAAGTGGTAGTTTTCAAGTTAACAGCTCCTTTTACCTTTAGTTTAGTAGAGATCTGCAATTCCAGGGTTGAAATCATGCAAATGATTCTAGTGAAGGTGTTTGTATGCAGGGTTTGTGCGTTAAACATGTGTAAATAAAACAAAACACAACTCCAGGTCTGTTTGTGATGAAAAAACCAGACCAGAAAATAGCGTCATATGATCCCTTTAAGCTCACAGTCGATTTTGCGTAATATAGGAGGACATTTTAAAAAAATCTCAGTTGGTTGTGAATGTTTGGGACTATGTTTGCCCCTGGACTTGTCATTGCGGTGTGTGGAAGCAGATTGCGCGATTAAAAAGAGCCTTACCACCAAAGCAGTCAAACGTGCCTCAGTTACTCCCTCTCGCTCTCTCTTTCTCCCTCTGTGGTCTGCTGTTGTCGTGTCTCTCTTGGGTCAGTTTCAGTTCACCTCCGTGTTGTTTGGAGCCGAGTTTTAATGTCCTTTTCATGACAAACTTGTGCTTTTCCCGAGGCCGGTCTGTGGCTCACGTTACACACCGCGGTCTGGCCCCGTAACCGCCGGAGAGGCCACGGCAGCCGGGCGTGTGCTGCTCTGCTCCCGCTGATTTCAAGTTTAACCCGGCTGTCCCTCCGTGGCCCCTCTACGTTTATTCCTCTCTTTCTCTCTCTCTCTCTGTCTACTTCACCCTTTCTCACCTCGTCTCCCCTCATTCTTTCTCCCTCTCTTTACCCCTGTCCTCCTCTCATGTCTCTCCGCTCCTCTTTTGCCCTTCTCTTTCCCTCTCTCTCGTCGCTTTTCTTTCACTCCTTTTCCATTTCCCTCTCTTTCTCTCTCTGTCTATTTCTCCCTCTCTCGCTGCCTCTCCCTTCGTTCTCTCTCACCTCTTCTTTCTCCCCCTCTTTCCTCCTCTCCTCCGTCTCCTCTCTCCCCTCATGTCTCTCTCCTCCTCTTTCATCCTTCTCTTTTACTCCTCCTTCTCCACCTCTCTCCTTTTCTCTCTGCTATGTTTTTCCTCCCTCTTTCTCTCTCTTGTCTATTTCTCCCTCTCACCTCCTCTTTCCTCTTCTCTCCTCCCCATTTTCCTTCTTTCCTTCTCTCCTTACTCTCTCTCTCCGTCTCTCTCTCTTTCTCTCTTGTCTCTCTGTTCTCCATCTTACCCTCTCGTTCCTCTAGCATCTTCTCTCTTCCTTTCCCAATCTCTCTTCTCTCTCTCATCTGTTCTTCTCTGTCTACTTCTCCGTCTCTCACCTCCTCTCCCCTCATTCTCTTTTCTCTCCTCATTTTCCTTCTGTTCTCTCTCCCCATCTCTTGTCCCCCTTCTTTTTCTCCATCTCTCTCTCCTCTCTCTCTTCCCCCTCTATTTTACCGTCTCTGTCCTCTAGCATCTTCTCTCTCCCTTTCCCAATCTCTCTCCTCTCTCTCCTCTGATCTTCCTCTCTGTCTACTTTTCCCTCTCTCTCACCTCCTCTCCCCTCATTCTCTCTCACCTCTTCTTTCTCCCCCTCTTTTCCTCCTCTCTTCCTCTCCTCGACCCCTCTCTCGTCGCCTTTCTGTCACTCCTCCTCCATCTCCCTTCCTTTCTCTCACTGCTGTTTTTTCTCCCTCTTTCTCTCTTGTCTGTTTCTCCCTCTCTCACTTCCTCTCAAATCACGCTCTCTTTTCTCTTCTCTCCTCCCCATTTTCCTTCTTTCCTTCTCTCCTCTCTCCCCATCTCTCGTCACCACTCTCTCTCTCTCTCTCTTCTCCTCCTCTCTCTCCCTTTCCCAAACTCTCTCGTCTCTCTCTCTCCTCTGTTCTTCCTCTCTGTCTATTTCTCCCTCTCTCACCTCCTCTCACCTCAGTCTCTCTCATCTCTTCTTTCTCTTCTCCTCTCTCCTCCCATGTCTCTCTCCTGCTTTTGCCCTTCTCCTTCCCTCTCTCTCTTCTCTCCTCTCCCCCTCTCTCTCGTTGCTCATCTCTCACTCCTTCTCCATCTCTCTCCCTTTCTCTCTCTCCTATGTTTTTCCTCCCTCTTTCTCTCTCGTCTATTTCTCCCTCTCTCACCTCCATTCCCCCTCACTCTCTCTTTCTCTCTGCCCCATTTTCCTTCTCACTTCTTCATCTCTCTCCCTGTCTCTCTCTCTTTCCCATCTGTTTTACCCTTTCTGTCCTGTAGAACCTTCTCTCATCCTTTCTCTCTCTTTTTCATCCTCTCTCCCTTTCCCAATCCCCTCCTCCTCTGTTCTTCTTCCCTCTTTCTCTCTTTCTCTCTCGCTTCCTTTTTCTCTCTCTTCCCCCCTCCGTCTTCCCCTCTCTCTTCTCTTGCATCCTCTCTCTTCCGTTCGCTCCCTTTTCCTCTCTGCTATGTTCTCTCTCTCTCTCACCTCCTCTCCCCTTACACTCTCTTTTCTCTCCCCCATTTTCCCTCTCTTCTCTCTCCATTTCTCTCCCATTCGCTCTCTTCCTCCGCCGTTTTACCCTCTCTGTCCTCTAGCATCTTCTTTTCTCTCTTCCTTTCTGTCTCCCCCTTTCTTTCCCTGTCCCAATCGCTCTCCTTTCTCCCCTCTGTTCTTCTTCAGTCTTTCTCTCTCTCTATCTATTTCATTCATTTTCATTTCCATCTCTCACCTCTTCTTGCCACCACCCCTTTCCCTCTCGCTTCCTTTCTCTCTCTCTTCCCCCTCCGTCTTCCCCTCTCTCTTCTCTAGCATCCTCTCTTTTCCATTCTCTCTCTCCCTCTCTCCCTTTCTCTCTGCTATGTTTTTCCTCCCTCTTTCTCTCTTGTCTATTTCTCCCTCTCTCTCACACTCTCTTTCTCTTCTCTTGTCTCTCCCCCATTTTCCTTCTCTCCTCCTCTCCTCCCTCCCCGTCTCTCTCCTTTTCTCTCTCTCTTTCCCCTCTGTTTTCCCCTCTCTGTCCTCTACCATCTTCTCTCTTCCTTTCTCACTCTCTCTCTCTTTCCCAATCTCTCTCTCTCTCTCTGTTCTTCTTCCCTCTTTCACTCTCTATCTATTTCTCCATCTCTCACCTCTTCTCGCCACCACCCCTTCTTTCTCTCTCTCTTCCCCCTTTGTCTTCTCCTCTCTCCTCTCTCAGTCTCTCTCTCTTTCTCTTTTATGTTAGTCTATCAAGTCTCCGTGTATGTCCCACACTCCTCTCTCTCTCCCACATTTTCTCTCTCTTTATCTGTCTCTCCTCTTTTACTCACTCTTCCCCCTCTCTCAAATTCTCCCTCTCTTCCCCTCCTTTAGCCTGCCACTCATCCTTTTACCTCTCTTCCCCCTTCCTCCGTAAATCTCTCTCCTTCTCTCCTGGTCACAGAGCGCATCATTTTCGGGTGTGTTCTGTTTTCGTTTTGCCTGATTGAGTGTCCCTCCATGGCACCTCTTCGTCCATTTCTGTCTTCCACTTTCTCTCTCTGTTTCTCCTTTTCTTTCCCCGTTGTGAATGTCACATAGGCCTGTAACGATAACAAATTTTGCTGGACGATTAATTGACCAAGAATTTATTGCGATAAACGATAATATTGACATTTTGAGACCAATTTCAACTAATATAATGACCATGGAATAAAAATGCAAATACATCCTCTCAATGATCAATAAACCTTACTTTCTAAAGAACATTTAACACAGGAAGTGTAAGACAAACAAAAACAATAAGCCTAAATAAAACAGACTTAACATAGGACTAGCCTAATGTGTCTGGCTCACAGCGAGGACTTGTTCACAAAAATGCACTTGAATAAACCACTGTTGAACCAAATCCAACCAAAGCAATAAATAAAATGGATTATTAAGTCTCTGTAACAAAATTGTCCTTAAAAGTGATTTTAGTTAGTGACTTACATTGGTATATTGTGTCTCGTCTCTCTGTGGCTGTTGCTGTGAGCCTCGTCAACACAGGATCCTGTTTCGCTATGAGGGAGCCTCTGTCCTGTCTGGTGTCGTGTCGGTTTGGTTTTAGGATTTCAGGCTCTCCCGGGCGCTAGGCTAGTTCTGTCGCTCAGGTTTGGGTTTATGTCGGCTGTTGGGGTTTGAGACATTTCTTCTCGTCGTTTGCACACTCGCTGCATTTGACACATGTGACTGTTGAGACGTGTCCCACTCACCAGTGTTGATTCGGCATCGTGACTTGTTTTGGCGGTGAACAACCATGAACAGTTTTGTCACTCTGACAGCGGCAGAAAGCACGCAGACTACGCGCTCATCCGCTCTGTTGATAAACTCAGCGCACCTTGGTTCAAGCGTCATTACCCTTTTTAAACGAGAGGAGTCAGAGTGATAGAAGCTTCTAACATTCAGTCTCTTTGAGAGCGAGAAAGAGTGAGAGAGAGAGCGAGGAAAACAAACAAGTTGCAAATAGAATTTATCGGTGGCTGGAAAAGTTATCGAGCTCGTTAAAAGTTATCGTACGATTAATCGATTTATTGATTATTGTTACAGGCCTAATGTCGCATGCCCATTATACCACCAGCTTCATTTGCTCTTTTTACATCCCTTCTCAAACTCTCGTCCCGACTCCCTCACCCCCCCTCTCTCATCTCCTATCTTCTATCTTTACCTCCCTCTTCATCTCTCCTCACTTTCTCACACTCACTCTTCGCAACAACACTCTCACTCCTCTCTCTCTCTCTCTCCCTCTTACTCCTGTATCCTGGTCTGTGTCCCCCCCTCTCCCCAGACCTCTTCTCTCTCTCCCTCTATTTTGCAATTAGTAGAACTAATCTGTGTATGTAATAGGGGTGTAACTGTACGTGTATTTGTGCTGAACTGTTTCGGTACGGGATGTTCTGTTCGGTGTGCGGCTGTGCACGAGTGAATTCAAGCAATTTGTGTGTGTTTACATTCCACTACTACATGTACAGCTATACGGAGGCTCGGCTCTTTAATATTCACGAGGGAATATTAGTGATTGGGGCAGTATTTCCCACAGCGCTTTATAGTTAGAGCGGCTATTAGAGATGGGCATTCGATGAAATTTTCTTAATCGATCGTCATAAGAATTAACGATCAATTATCGATTAATCATTAACGTTTTATATTAAAATGATCATCATTATTATTACTATCTGCACTACTAATCTGCATAAATAAATTCAACTTTACGACATATAAACCGTAACGACTCTAGAGCCACATCAATCCGTTTGACATTATAATGTGTTTAATTCAGTTTTGTTCAACTCTCACAGAAACAAAACTTAAAACCGCATCGCTAATTTGCATAAACTAAGCGAAGATAAAAATACAGCTCTTGTGTCGCTGATGCTGTCAATTTCTGTCGGATTAAAAGACATGATTCAGTGGAATACAGGTTAGTGTGACCATATTTGCGTTTGTCAAAACCAGGACACCGTACGGGGGGAGGGAGGTGGGGACTCGTCATCGACATTGGCGCGACTCTCGCCTGGCAAAACTTTTTCCCACTGGACACCGAAACATATTTTCCTGCTTTGTTCACTGTGCACATGGACTCCCACTTGTCCCGAACGCAACGGAAAGCGTGGAATTTCTTGTACAAATCATCGTTAAATACGCATTTGTGCTTCGGTACGTTGCAGACTGACTGACTGTTTGTGTCTCGCTCCTTCTGAGTGCAGAGAGACACATGTACGGACCCCTGTTTGGTCACGCTATGTACAGCAACCTACATTCGGTTTGTCGATTAAAATTAACGTAATAGATGAAATTCTTAATGATCAATTATCGATTAATCAATTAATCATGCCCATCCCTAGCGGCTATGTCCCTCTGAACCACTCGAATCCTTGCAAAACTGCGGTCGTCCTGCCCCAGTCCTCACTTTCACTTTTCGCCGACACGGGCCCCCCCATCCCCATCCCCTACCACACCTGCACCTCTGTACCTAGCAGAAGTGTATGTTCCACCTCTAGGCACGTTGTAACTGCAGCAGATCTGCACTTATTGTTTTTTCTGTCCAAAATATGAAGCTTGAAAAAAAAAGTAAAAGTTCATGCTGGAACTGTTAATGCTGCACTTTACTTTTTGAAAAGTTTTGTTTACTGTTTACAAGGAATTTTTTTTTATGATATTTTATACATTTGTTGCTTATTTGAGAATATTTTATTTAACTTATTAGTATTACCAAGCAGCACTTTGCATTTATTTTATTTTCCCGTTTGTATAATGTTAAAACAAATTGTTGGTTTAATAAAAACACAAATAAGCAACAAGTAAATGGTTTTGCATTTTGTTCCCATACTGTACTGCAGTTGTCTCCAGCCTTTTTCCTCTGGTGAGCTACTTTTACAAAATGAAAATGCCAGAGAGCTACTAATTTTATGGATTGCAAGAGATGTATATAAGAAAGACGGCGAGCCTTAGATGGGGTACACTTATATGCCTTGACAACATAAACCGTTGTCCATTTATTAGTGCACAGAGTTAATCACCAGTGGTAACAGTCATGTAATGAGTACATTTTGAGTTATTCAGCATAATACATATAATTCAGAAATCCCTTGGCGAGCTACTGGGAAGGCGGTGGAGAGCTACTGATAGCTCCCGAGCTCCAGGTTGGAGACTCCTGCTGTACCGAAAATTGAACTGAACCGTGACCTCAAAACCGAGGTACGCACCAAACCATGATATTTGTACTGTTCCACCCCTAATATGTCATGTAAATGCTTGATTCACTTTTATGTAAGTAGCACGAGGTGTAGATGAAATTTGGTGCAAATGTTTTTTGACAAACACAAAAGTTCTGTTAAAAATCAAAGAATCTCTTTCTCTTGCTCATTGTCTCTCTGCTCTCACTCTCTCTTCTTCGTCTGTTTGTCAGGATGGTGCAGGTCAGACTCAGGCTGGAGTTTGGCCTCTTCTCCATGAACAACGATGAGGAAGGATTTGAGGAGCGCTGGGGCTTTGGGGGGGTGTTGGCCTCTGTTTTGGACCCCTGTTTTTGTAAATATTGTAAATGGTGTAAATAGTGTAAATAGTATGTGTATGTAATGTCAATATTTTTATGTAAATAGCACGAGGTGTGGATGCAATTTAGTGTAAATGTTTTTTGACAGACACAATAAAGGTCTGTTAAAAATGAAATCAAAATCTCTTCTTCTCTTTCTCTCATGCTTTTTCTCTCTCCTACTTTCTCCTTTCCTTCTCTTCTCTTTCTCCCTACTTCTTTCTTGCCGCTTTCTCTCCCTTTCCGTCTCTTGCTTTCTCTCTCTTCCCTCTCTCTTCTTCTCTTACTCTCTCTCTTGCTCATTGTCTCTCTGCTCTCACTCTCTCTTGTTCTCTTTCACTCATGCTTTCTCTCTCTCCCCCTCTTTCTCCTTCTCTTTCTCTTCTCCCTCCCTCTCTCTTGCCTCTTTTCTCTCCGATTCCTTCTGTCTCACACACTCTTCCCTCTCTCGTTCTTTTATTGTCTCTCTACTCTCACTTTCTTTCTCTTTCCTCTCTCTCGCTTTTGCTTTTTCTTTCGCTCACTCTTTCTCCTTCTCTCTTTTCTCTCTTCCCTTCTCTCTCCCTCTTCCTCTCTCTCTATCTCACTCTTCCCTCTCTTGTTCTTTTAACTCTCTCTAACTCATTGTCTCTCTGCTCTCATTCTCTTTCTCTCTGTTTCTGTCTCTCCTTCTATCTTTTCTCCCTTTCTCTCTCTCACACTCTTCCCTCTCTTGTTCTCTTTCTCTCTCTCTCTTGCTCATTGTCTCTTACTCTAATTCTCTCCCCTCTCCCTCGTCTTTTCTCTCCCTTTCCTTTTCTCTCTCTCTTTCTTTCTCCCTCTCTCTTCCCTTTCTCTTGTTCCCTTACTCTCTCTCATTCATTGTCTCTCTCTGCTCTCACTGTCATTCTCTTTCTTTCTCTCTCTCTCCTTCTCTCTCCGTCTCTCTTCATCTCCTCCTCTCTTTTTTCATCCACCTCTCCTGCCTCTTTCCCCCCCCTTGTTCTCTTACTTTTTCTTTTGCTCATTGTCTCTCTGCTCTCACTCTGTCTTGTTCTCTTTCTCCCCCTCTTTCTCCTTCTCTTTCCTTCTCTTTCTCCCTCCCTCTCTCTCTTGCCTCTTTCTCTCCCTTTCCTTCTTTCTCTCTCTCTCCCTCTATCACCCCCTCTCTCTCTCTTTCTCTCTCACTCTTTCCTCTCTCATGTTCTCTCTCTCGCTCATTGTCTCTCTGCACTCACTCTTGTTCTCTTTCTTTCTCTCGCTCTCTATTGCTTTCTCTCTCTCCTTCTCTCTTCTTCTCTCTCCGTCTCCTCTCTTTCTCCTGCCTCTTTCTCTCTCTTCCCTCTCTCTCTGTCTCTATGTTACTCTCTACAGTTTCTTGTATACCACACACCCTCAGCAGTCTGGTCTCTTTACCCTCTCCATGTGCATAATTTTGTTTCTCTCTTTCCTCTCTTTCTCCTCCCTCCCTCTCTATCCTACTCTAGCCTGTTGTGTACTCTATCCCGCATTCCCCTCAGCGGTCTGCTCTCTTTACCATCTCGAGGGCATAATTTTCGGGCGTGTTCTGGTTGGGTTTCGCCTGATTTGAGGCTAAACTTGCAGCTTGTCATTTGGCTGCTGTTTGTCTCAGTCTGAAGCAGAGGGGCACTTATCCGCATTGGCAGCCTGTGTAGTGGTTCAGAATGTTCCATGGAGTGACTTTAAGTGCCCTCTTCCTTTATCCCGGGGAGACGTTGGTTTATTTGAGTGCGTGCATGTCTCGGAGTCAAGAGAGGTACTGCTGGAAATGAGTTTTGTATAGACTTGTGAGCTTTAAAGAATACTTATTGTGCTCGAGGACGCGGGGAGTTGGTGTAAACGTCATCACAACAAAGAGTATAGGAAGTAGTGGATTAAATTTTTTTTTTCATGAGTACTGAAATGACTCCGCCGAATCCTACGTGTACCACAGAAAAAATCCAATCCCACTTCATTTGTATAGTACTTTTTACCAACGCAAAGTCTCCAGAGTGCTGCACAAAATACGCACAGTATCAATTAACACATTAAATTGAATAAAGCATAAAATAAATAAATAAGCAAGTCAATAAAAAACATAAAAATACAAAAAAAATTGCAAATAAAATCAATAAAAAAACAGTCAGAGGACCACACAGTTCTCATGCCATGTTAAAAGCCACTGAGTGAAAGTGTGTTTTTAAAAGAATCAACTAACGGAGCATTCTTAATGCAAGGGGGGAGAGTGTTTCAAAGTTTGGGGCCAACCACAGAAAAGTCTCGGTCACCCCTGTCTCGTTTGAGTCTCGTTTTTTGGACGACAAGTTGGAGCTGACCCTCAGACCTCAGAGCGAGCGGAGGAGTATAGGAACAATGAGGTATGTTGGGATCAGTTCATGAAGTGCTTTAAAAACAATAACATTTAATGAATGAGGAGCCAATGTAATGGCGATAAAATAGGTGTAATGTGTTTTCTACGATGTGTGCCAGTTGAAAATAAAATTGGAGAACAAAGTAAATACAGAGCAGTGGGTGTGTACTGGTGGCGGTGAAAGCGGGTGATACATGTAGAATTCAACAGCTCTATAGTCACTAGGGATGCAACGATATTCGATATAAAGGCAAATTGTTTGATATTGGTCTCACGATTCGATACATGTGTTGATATATGCACGTGTCCCTATGTGCTGTGTCCTCCTCAGAAGCAACGAGAGAACAGCTCCATATGGACTTACAGCTGAAATATTCTAACAGAGGAGGATTTTGTCTTTCTGTCACTTTTTATTTGACATTGATAGACCCAGGAATGGCAAAGATATTCACTTTTAAATACTTTAGAATCGCTTTGGCTTTACATCGGCTTTAATCAAATCACTGGTATACACACCATCAACGTGACTCGTGATATACGCAATCTTTTCTCTGACTCAATCTCATAAGTTTTAGTCAGAAAACGATCTGTTGAGACATTTGTATGTAATATAACATAGTGTGAGGATGGTAGTGCGCTGTGTGTCACAGACTGTAGCAGGGCAGTGTGGGAGGAGCTACGTACTATTGCTGCTGGAGGAGACTGAGCGGTGCTGGCACAGGCCTGTGCACACAGTGAGAGGAGAGACAGACTCAGGAGGAAAAGAAATCAGGAAATCATTATCTAAGAAGGAAAAGTCTGATAGTGTAGCTTCCCTTTCAGTCCATATTGAGAGTAGACTGGTATATTATAAAATATAAAATAGCTTGAGAAAGCTCTGCTCTCTCATTTTCACTGAATAAAAATTCTGAGCTGTTAATCATTGAACCAAATGAACTAAACACTTCAAATATAAACTCCAGCTGTACAGTAGTTCTACTGTAATGTATTGTATGTAATGTTAACATCATAGTGTTATTATGTTATACTCATTAGCAGAAAAAATGACATGAGATTGTTTTGGTTTTTTTGGCGTCTTAAAACATATCGAAATCGAATCGATATTGTGACCCGTGTATCAAGATACATATCGAATTGTGGGAAAACCATATCATTACATCCCCAGTAGTCATTGTGGTACAATTTATAGAATAATAATGCATTAATCTTATATTTCCAGACGCTCAAAGTTGCTTTACAGTTTCACGCATTATTCATTCACTCCATACCTGGTAGTGGTAACACAGTAAGTAACACACACACTCACGCCATTTTCATACTAGGCAATGCGGGTGAAGTGTCTTGCCTAAGGACACGACAACAGTTTCTGCCACTGGCGCCCCTTTGTGGCACCTGGTATTCCCAGCGGTCTCCCGCCCAAGCACTACCAGACCCAACCCTACTTAGTTTCTGAGATGTGATGAGATCAGTCTTCGACAAGGAGCCTCTCTTCCTTCCTCACACTCTCTCCTCTCTCTCTCAACTGTTCTTCTTCCTTCTTTCTTTCTCTGTCTATTTCACCATCTCTCCCCTCATTCTCTCTCTCCTCTCTCCTCCTCTTTCACCATTCTCTTTCCCTCTCTTCTCTACCTCTCTCTTGTCCCTTTTTTTCTCTCTCTTCTCGATCTTTTCTATCCCCCTCTCTCTCTGTCTATCCCTTTCTCTCTCTCTTCCCACTCCGTCTTCCCCTCTTTCTCCTCTACCATCCTTTCTCTTCCTTTCTCACTCTCTCTCTCGTTAGTCTATGACGTCTCCACACACTCACACCATTTTCATACTAGGTGTGGTGTATGCAATGCAGGTGAAGTTTATGTTGTGAAAATAGAAAAGAATCCTACAAAATCCGCCGAACATGGCATTGCGCTCTGTGGGAGAATTCTTCGAGGGCCAAAGCTCCCGGGAGCTGCAGTACCTGGAGCGGCCACTAGTTGGTCTCGAGCCAGGACAGAGGGGTAATGCCTTATCCAGTTTTTTTATTATAAATGCCCAATGCTGCTGGTACTTCTCTTTGGTCGATAATGTCATCACTTCTAAATTGACCAGCAGTAAGGCAAAAATAACAATCACAAAATGGATTTCTGTTTTTATATTTCAAAATAAACTTTATAGTGATCTCACATAAGAATCTGGTTCCATCGGGCAATTCAGTGGTCACGAATGTATAATTTGGGCACTTTGAATGACTTGTACTTTAGTTGTATTTTGATGTGCAGTTGTGGAAATGTTGCTATCGTGACAACCCAGAAAAACAGTGAAATAACAAAACCATCTTTGCACGAACAAAAGTAAAAATCTTGTAATCTCACCCTCTCTTCAGATAACCCAGACGCCTTCTATAGTCTGGTACTTTTCAGTCTATTCTTCTGTCTCATCTCTCCATCTCCTCTTTTTTTTGTTCGTTTCGTGTTTTTTACTATTTTTGCAGACTTGCCCCTCCTCCCTCGCCTCCCTCCCTCTCCTCTGCCCCCTACTGATAACATCTCATATTTCAGTTCTCCCCGGATGTTTTTGCCTCTCGTAGTAGATGTATGGATAAGGACCACCTGTCTGGAGCCTGGGTGCTTTAGCGTGCTCCAGTTGTTTGGGTGTATGTAAGTTTAAAGAGAGACGGGACAATAGAACGTACATCTGAATGGAGCTGATCTTTTGTATGCACAGACAGCATCTATTTGAAGTCCATATTGTGGCTACAGCAATACACAGATACCACTTTTGTATTTTCCAAAGAGAGGTACACCAACCATTATTTTACTAGTCGTATTTTTATGTTGAGGTTTTTGATGCTGAGTACATTCTTAAGGGAAGAAAGGTTGAAATATGGCGACTGAAGGCTTTTAGATAGAGATTTATTGGCAAACATGTTCACTTTTTTATTCTTTTAAAACATTTTCATATTATTATTCCATATATATTGTAATTTCCAGACTATAAGCCACTACTTTTTTCACACACTTTGAACCCTGCTTGAACCCCTGATACGTCTTAATAACCCGAATGCGTTAAATGCAGGTGAGAAGAAATGTCTCAAATTTCAGTAGTCGGACATCCACTCATACCTGATCGATACAACTAGCCTCGCCCCCGAGAGAGTCTGAAATCTGTTGAAATCCTACAAGACACTGACATGATACAGACAGGACAGCGGCTCTTTCTGCAGGACAGCACCAAGTAACGTAGTCTGATAATCTTGTAGTTTTACTGCCTTGTTACAGGCACTGTTCGGAAAAAGCATGTACCGGTATTTAATTTAAGAAACAAAAAAAACTTTCTATGTATCATCTTATCATCATCTAAATATCTCAAGTTACAACCTGGACACCAACGTGGACAAGTGCCACCTATATATGTACACATTTTTTTGCTTATATTCAGGTGCACTCAATAGTCAGAAAAATTACAGTAGGTCTTTTGACTTTAAAGTGCACTGATCTGACACTACTATCGGCTATCGACACCCATACTGAAAAACACATCTGAAAGTCTCATTATGTTTGAATTTCTGTATGTTTTGTTTGTTTACAAAGCTGTTCTGCTGTCACTAGTGCTTGACAAATAACAGCTACATACAGTGTTGGGAAGTAACTGAATACATGTACTGAAAGTTCGTGTTCCAAATACACAATCTGGGTAACTGTATTCTGTACAGTTACCCAAATTGTTCACACTACAGTTATGTCCCTGCACAGAACCACTGAAAAAATAGAAAACACCACTGCTGTGCTGAGGACAAGTCTGATTTTTTTTCTTCTCCATGTAGTGACATAAAATACAGAGCAAACAGTGAGACAAACATGAAGCTGTTTTTAATCCTATGTTGTGTTTTTACACTATAATACAAATGTGACTCAATTTTAAAGTATTCTCATTCTATGTATTGAGAATGCAGTAC
>NW_026570970.1:33311157-33425657 GCF_026225935.1 Boleophthalmus pectinirostris | reverse complement strand
AATCAGGAAATCATTATCTAAGAAGGAAAAGTCTGATAGTGTAGCTTCCCTTTCAGTCCATATTGAGAGTAGACTGGTGTATTATAAAATATAAAATAGCTTGAGAAAGCTCTGCTCTCATTTTCACTGAATAAAAATTCTGAGCTGTTAATCATTGAACCAAATGAACTAAACACTTCAAATATAAACTCCAGCTGTACAGTAGTTCTACTGTAATATATTGTATGTAATGTTAACATCATAGTGTTATTATGTTATACTCATTAGCAGAAAAATGACATGAGATTGTTTTTTTTTTTTTTGGCGTCTTAAAACATATCGAATCGATATTGTGACCCGTGTATCAAGATACATATCGAATTGTGGGAAAACCATATCATTACATCCCCAGTAGTCATTGTGGTACAATTTATAGAATAATAATGCATTAATCTTATATTTCCAGACGCTCAAAGTTGTGTTACAGTTTCACGCATTATTCATTCACTCCATACCTGGTAGTGGTAACACAGTAAGTAACACACACACTCACGCCATTTTCATACTAGGCAATGCGGGTGAAGTGTCTTGCCTAAGGACACGACAACAGTTTCTGCCACTGGCGCCCCTTTGTGGCACCTGGTATTCCCAGCGGTCTCCCGCCCAAGCACTACCAGACCCAACCCTACTTAGTTTCTGAGATGTGATGAGATCAGTCTTCGACAAGGAGTCTCTCTTCCTTCCTCACACTCTCTCCTCTCTCTCTCAACTGTTCTTCTTCCTTCTTTCTTTCTCTGTCTATTTCACCATCTCTCCCCTCATTCTCTCTCTCCTCTCTCCTCCTCTTTCACCATTCTCTTTCCCTCTCTTCTCTACCTCTCTCTTGTCCCTTTTTTTCTCTCTCCTCTCGATCTTTTCTAACCCCCTCTCTCTCTGTCTATCCCTTTCTCTCTCTCTTCCCACTCCGTCTTCCCCTCTTTCTCCTCTACCATCCTTTCTCTTCCTTTCTCACTCTCTCTCTCGTTAGTCTATGACGTCTCCACACACTCACACCATTTTCATACTAGGTGTGGTATATGCAATGCAGGTGAAGTTTATGTTGTGAAAATAGAAAAGAATCCTACAAAATCCGCCGAACATGGCATTGCGCTCTGTGGGAGAATTCTTCGAGGGCCAAAGCTCCCGGGAGCTGCAGTACCTGGAGCGGCCACTAGTTGGTCTCGAGCCAGGACAGAGGGGTAATGCCTTATCCAGTTTTTATTATAAATGCCCAATGCTGGTACTTCTCTTTGGTCGATAATGTCATCACTTCTAAATTGACCAGCAGTAAGGCAAAAATAACAATCACAAAATGGATTTCTGTTTTTATATTTCAAAATAAACTTTATAGTGATCTCACATAAGAATCTGGTTCCATCGGGCAATTCAGTGGTCACGAATGTATAATTTGGGCACTTTGAATGACTTGTACTTTAGTTGTATTTTGATGTGCAGTTGTGGAAATGTTGCTATCGTGACAACCCAGAAAAACAGTGAAATAACAAAACCATCTTTGCACGAACAAAAGTAAAAATCTTGTAATCTCACCCTCTCTTCAGATAACCCAGACGCCTTCTATAGTCTGGTACTTTTCAGTCTATTCTTCTGTCTCATCTCTCCATCTCCTCTGTTTTTTGTTCGTTTCGTGTTTTTTACTATTTTTGCAGACTTGCCCCTCCTCCCTCGCCTCCCTCCCTCTCCTCTGCCCCCTACTGATAACATCTCATATTTCAGTTCTCCCCGGATGTTTTTGCCTCTCGTAGTAGATGTATGGATAAGGACCACCTGTCTGGAGCCTGGGTGCTTTAGCGTGCTCCAGTTGTTTGGGTGTATGTAAGTTTAAAGAGAGACGGGACAATAGAACGTACATCTGAATGGAGCTGATCTTTTGTATGCACAGACAGCATCTATTTGAAGTCCATATTTTGGCTACAGCAATACACAGATACCACTTTTGTATTTTCCAAAGAGAGGTACACCAACCATTATTTTACTAGTCGTATTTTTATGTTGAGGTTTTTGATGCTGAGTACATTCTTAAGGGAAGAAAGGTTGAAATATGGCGACTGAAGGCTTTTAGATAGAGATTTATTGGCAAACATGTTCACTTTTTTATACTTTTAAAACATTTTCATATTATTATTCCATATATATTGTAATTTCCATACTATAAGCCTTAATAACCCGAATGCGTTAAATGCAGGTGAGAAGAAATGTCTCAAATTTCAGTAGTCGGACATCCACTCATACCTGATCGATACAACTAGCCTCGCCCCCGAGAGAGTCTGAAATCTGTTGAAATCCTACAAGACACTGACATGATACAGACAGGACAGCGGCTCTTTCTGCAGGACAGCACCAAGTAACGTAGTCTGATAATCTTGTAGTTTTACTGCCTTGTTACAGGCACTGTTCGGAAAAAGCATGTACCGGTATTTTAATTTAAGAAACAAAAAAAACTTTCTATGTATCATCTTATCATCATCTAAATATCTCAAGTTACAACCTGGACACCAACGTGGACAAGTGCCACCTATATATGTACACATTTTTTTGCTTATATTCAGGTGCACTCAATAGTCAGAAAAATTACAGTAGGTCTTTTGACTTTAAAGTGCACTGATCTGACACTACTATCGGCTATCGACACCCATACTGAAAAACACATCTGAAAGTCTCATTATGTTTGAATTTCTGTATGTTTTGTTTGTTTACAAAGCTGTTCTGCTGTCACTAGTGCTTGACAAATAACAGCTACATACAGTGTTGGGAAGTAACTGAATACATGTACTGAAAGTTCGTGTTCCAAATACACAATTTGGGTAACTGTATTCTGTACAGTTACCCAAATTGTTCACACTACAGTTATGTCCCTGCACAGAACCACTGAAAAAATAGAAAACACCACTGCTGTGCTGAGGACAAGTCTGATTTTTTTTCTTCTCCATGTAGTGACATAAAATACAGAGCAAACAGTGAGACAAACATGAAGCTGTTTTTAATCCTATGTTTGTGTTTTTACACTATAATACAAATGTGACTCAATTTTAAAGTATTCTCATTCTATGTATTGAGAATGCAGTACTCTGATTGGACCATGTATCAGAATATGTTACAAAATACATTAGAATGCAGGTATTCAGTATTCTGTATACATACAGAATACATTTGGATCTGTTTTGTCTTTTTTATTTGTGTTGAAAGGAAATAAAATGCTGTTTTGAGTCTGGTTCTGGGATTGGCATTCATTATATCAGGTATTGGTAGATACTCAAAGTTATAGTATCGAAATTGAAAAAGCTGGACCAGTGCTTCCCCACTTTGACGTGTGTGTGTTAAAGTCTGTATTGTGTGCATGTGTGTGTTATTGTGTGTATTTTGTAGTTAACAATAACATTATAATTATGATTATTTCAAGAGTTGACTGGTCCTGATTATTCTGTGTAATTGTCGCAGTCTAATACTGTGTAATGTTTCTGGTGGGGGGTCTGCCACCTGCTTATCTCCATAAAGATGTTATTGTTTGGTTTGTAATGTTTCAGTGTTTGTCTCCATGGGGATGAATAATGCCAGGTTTGCCAGTTTGATATTGTGCCAGTTTTTGTTTCATGTGGATGGGCGCAGTCATTACCCAAATATTAACCATAAACCACATTCAAACATCTGCGTTTTGATAGCTTAAGGTAAATTCCACCACAAACTTCTGAACCATCCTACACCACAATTTTAAACTAGGCTACAGTGGCTCACCCACATTGCCTCGTATGGTGGTCGGAGGGGCCGACGGTGCAGATTGGCAGCCTCAATTCTGTCCCAGGGCAGCTCTGGCTACAGAACATAGATTGTATACATATAAATGGACAGAGTTAATGCTTTAACTGCCATTTTCCAAACAGGAAGTGAGCATGGGCGCACTTCCGGCTCCTTCTGACTCCAGCTCCTATTGACTCTCATTAGAATATTGTCACCCCTCTCTCTCTGTAACTGCCGCTGGGAGCCTCGTCATTTTGGTCCTAAGATGTTCATAATAACCCGCTCTACACTGGTGTTTTTATTTTGCTTTTTTGTCCGTTAATAAATTCCTATTCTTAATATGGAACCTGGCTCCAAATTAAACACTGTGGATGCTCACGTTATTTCTGATCTGAGGGACTTCTGACACTGCATTTTTTTATTTTATAATCATTTGCAAACATGGTTTTCTATATTTTCGGCAAATGAACATTTATGCTCCTCTTTACTTCTGACGAGGATCTGATTAGTCTAAAATGGTGATAAAATGTTTGTATTAACTCGCTCTACATGATCCTGGTGTTTTTATTTTGCTTTAATAAATTCCTATTCCTAATATGGAACCTGGCTCCAAATTCTCCCCTATAACGTTGTGGATTCTTGCTTCAGTCATGATCTAAGGGACTTCTGACGTTGCATTTTTGCTTTATCATCATTTGCAAACACAGTTTTCTGTATTTTGGCCAAAGAAATGATCATTTATGCTCCTTTTTACTGTTGGCAAGGATCTGATTAGTCAAAAATTATGATAAAACGTTCATAATAACCCGCTGTACATGATCCTGGTGTTTTTATTTTGCTGTTTTGTCCATTAGTAAATTCCTATTCCTAATATGGAACCTGGCTCCAAATTCGCCCCTCTAACATCATGGATTCCTGTGTCAGTCATGATCTAAGGGACTTCTGACACTGCATTTTTTTGCTTTATCGTCATTTGCAAACACGGTTTTCTATATTTTGGCCAAACAAATGATCATTTATGCTCATTTTAGTGTTGGCAAGGATCTGATTAGTCAAAAATTGTGGTAAAATGTTCATACTAACCCGCTCTACATGATCCTGGTGTTTTTATTTTGCTATTTTGTCTGTTAATAAATTCCTATTCCTAATATGGAACCTGGCCCCAAATTCGCCCCATAGCTCTTTTGACTGGCGCCGAAAACTATGGGTGATGTCGCACTCCCCTAGTCCACTTCTTTGTACAGTTTATGCTACAGAAGTAACTTAGAATCAGCGAGTGCGGAGTGAATGAATATTGACAATGGCTTTGAGGGCTTTCAGAGTCTGTATAGGTCATTATGAGTGAAAGGCAATGGACAGTTTAGAACATATGCTGTTGTTTACTACTGCGCCTGGTCTGAAAGAACAGTTAATACTGAAGAAAATATGTCCTTTATACCTTTATTGTCCCACACAAACGAAGCATGTGTTTCATTATTGGGGTCAAAGTTTGTGTTAACCTCAGATTTTACAGTCTTTATCAGTCTCTGTGATTCCTTTGGTATTTAGTGACACATCGTAAACAGCATCTTATCTCCAGACTCTACACCTGCCTCAGTTGAGCAACACGTTCGGAGTCATTCACAACCGACACAAAGATCACAATAAAAGTCAATCGCTTGCTCCGTGCTGCAGCTTTTATTTGTTTCTATGACTTGATTATGGGCATGTATAATAATCCAAATATGCAGTATCAGTCATGGGAGAAACTGCCCCAGTATCACTTACTAAATATAGAATAGAATATGAATGTGTTGATTGCATTGAAAAACATGTGTCCTTACCCTGAGTGGGCTTGCATCTCCACAAACCTGACTGTTATTTGGCCTGGAGGAGGGTCACTGAGAATGGTATAAACAACATAATTTAGAACTATGCCACCCCATAGGCTAGTAGTTGTCCGTTAAGGTTAAGTAAATTTGTCCTCTGTATTTGACCCATCCTTCAGTGCTGCTGGGGCATCTCCTCAGCAGCAGCAGTAGGTGCACAGTCCTGCGCCTGGGGACCCATCTTGGTGATCTTGTTGCTAGGCTTGGTCAGGGCTGCCTGGACAACTAAGGGATTACACAGACCACATGGGAATATATGAGAGAGCACCATATTTTTCGGACTATCAGGCACACCGGATTATAAGGCTCAATATCAATAATGTTGAATTCTGTTGTCTATATTCATCCATAAGGCGGATTATAAGGTGCATTAAGCGAAACAAAACAGTCAGATAAAACAGATCAAACTTTATTCAGCTCATTCACAATAACTCTCACCATTGTTCAGTTGTAACACTTAAAATACTAAACAGTACACTCAATTTTTCAGTTCATTCCTTTTCCACGATTCCATAAAATTTTTCCACTTCTGAGTTTAACAGCTGGGCGATTTCGTCATCAAGCATGTCCGAATATCTCTCGTCATTATCCGAGTTGCTGATACTTATCTGTTCAGTGATGATTCGGGCCTTTGTGAAAGCTCGGACGACACTTGAGACTGATCCCTTAGCCCAGACATCCATGATCCACTGGCAGGTCACGGTGTAACTGACCCAGCGTTGCCTCTCCGTCTCGGTGAATGTGTATTACTCCGCGAGGCTCCTGAT
The DNA here is from genome assembly GCF_026225935.1 of Boleophthalmus pectinirostris. Classification (NCBI taxonomy): domain Eukaryota; kingdom Metazoa; phylum Chordata; class Actinopteri; order Gobiiformes; family Gobiidae; genus Boleophthalmus; species Boleophthalmus pectinirostris. The sequence continues at coordinate 33,419,251 of NW_026570970.1, read as the reverse complement.
TACGGTAGCTGTAATGCTCCAACTTCATTAAGCGGTGCGGCTTTGTAGCTTATCAAAGTTGTACTAAAACATTTTGACAGATTTTTGAGCACCGCCGCCGTGTACCACATAAAATTGGTTTGAGGTCAGTAAGCACGACCAGAATTAATACATAAGGCGCACTGTCGATTTTTGAGAAAATTAAAGGATGTTAAGTGTGCCTTATAGTCCGAAAAATGCAGTACTATAATTTCATGTTGGAAATCATATTCTACTGTTTAAATAAAGATGTTTTTTATTATCATTGTGGTATCAGAATTAAGTATTGAGTCCATTCTTTAGTATCAAAATGAAGTTTGAAATGTTAGTATCGTGACAACACTATGCACAGTGGATGTAAATATTATCATCAGTCCTTTTAGTCTCTTCCACATAAACACGTTACATATTTGTTGTGTTGTAGGATGCCAGCGCCCTGTGGGTCTGTCTCGGGGAAAGGCTAAAGTGTGTTTGTACAGCGGTTGGTACTACTGCTCCAGCTGCCACCAGGACCACACCTTCCTCATCCCAGCCAGACTGCTCCACAACTGGGACACACCACCCGGCACAAGGTGGGTCTCCCGCTGCAACCCAAAACATGCACAATCCATGGAATTTTGGCCTGTTGTCATAGCAATCAACTATTTCATTGAATATACTGTACTGTTTACTTGCAATGACAAAACATCAGAACTTTTATATGATGAATGTTGGGCTGTTAAAGCCTCCAGCTAAATCTTTACTAAGCTCAAAATCTGGAGAGTAGTAGTATGAGTAGGAGTAGGAGTAGTTGTAATATTAAACAGTGTATTTCCTCCTCAAGTCTCTAAACAGGCTGGAGTTCGTAGTAGTAGTAGTAGTAGTAGTAGTAGTAGTAGTAGTTGTAGTTGTAGTTGTAGTTGTAGTTGTAGTTGTAGTAGTAGTAGTAGTAGTAGTAGTAGTAGTTGTTGTTGTAGTAGTAGTAGTTGTAGTTGTAGTTGTAGTTTGTTGTTGTTGTAGTAGTAGTAGTAGTAGTTGTTGTTTGTAGTAGTAGTAGTTGTAGTTGTAGTTGTAGTTGTTGTTGTTGTAGTAGTAGTAGTAGTAGTTGTTGTTGTAGTAGTTGTAGTAGTAGTAGTAGTAGTAGTAGTAGTAGTAAGAGTAGTATTAGTAATATTAAACAGTGTATTTCCTCCTCAGGTCTCTAAACAGGCTGGAGTTCGTAGTAGCTGTAGTTGTAGGTATAGTTGTAGGTGTAGTTGTAGTTGTAGTAGTAGTAGTTGTAGGTGTAGTTGTAGTTGTTGTAGTTGTTGTAGTAGTAGTTGTTGTAGTAGTAGTAGTTGTTGTTGTAGCAGTAGTTGTTGTAGTAGTAGTAGTAGTTGTTGTTGTAGTAGTAGTAGTAGTTGTTGTAGTAGTTGTAGTAGTTGTAGTAGTAGTAGTAGTAGTAGTTGTAGTGTAGTAGTTGTAGTAGTTGTTGTAGTAGTTGTTGTAGTAGTTGTTGTAGTAGTAGTAGTAGTAGTAGTAGTAGTAGTAAGAATAGCATTAGTAATATTAAACAATATATTTTGGTTTTGCAGGAGTTTGGACAGGCGAAAGAGTTCCTGGAGTTTGTCATTTTAGTAGTAGTAGTAGTAGTAATAGTAATAGTAATAGTAATTGTAGTAATAGTAGTAGTAGTAGTAATAATATTAGTAATAATAGTAATAGTAGAAAGAGTAATAGTAGTAGTAATATTAAACCGTGTATTCCCTCTGCAAGTTCCTCTGGAGTTCGTAGTAGTAATAGTAGTTGTAGTATTAAACAATGTATTTCCTCTGCAGGTGTCCAAACAGTTAAAGGAGTTCTTGAAGTTCATAATGGTAGTAGTAAAGTAGTAGTAGTATTAAACTGTGCATTTCCTCTGCAGGTGTCTAGACAGGCGAAGGAGTTCCTGGAGTTTATAATTTTAGTTGTTGTAGTAGTAGTATTAAACTGTGTATTTTCTCTGCAGGTGTCTAGACAGGCGAAGGAGTTCCTGGAATCCATAGCAGTTGTAGGAGTAATAGTTGTAATAGTAGTTGTAGTATTAAAAAAGTATATATAAGTAAATTATGCAGGTGTCTAAACAGGTGAAGGAGTACCTGGAATTCAGAGTTTTAGTTGTTGTAGTAGAAGTTCTAATAGTAGTAGTAGTATTAAAAAAGTATGTTTCCTCTGCAGGTGTCTAAACAGGCGAAGGAGTTCCTGGAGTTCGTGTACGAGGAGCCCCTTCTGGACGTGCAGAGGTTGAACCCGTGTTTGTACGATCACTCGGAGGCCCTGAGCTCAGTGCTGAGGCTCCGGCAGCAGCTGCAGTCTCTCAGGGCCTATCTGTTCAACTGCAGAGCGGCTGTGGCAGAGGACCTGAGGAGGAGGTACGGACTCAAGCAGTACACAGCGAACATGAAGGGCTGACTATTGATACTTTGACTGCGTTGACATCACGCTGGGGGGGTTCTGTTGGCGGAATGTTCACAAAAAATACAAAATGGATTTAAACAGCACATTTTCAGGAGCCTGTGATCAATACAAACGTTCATGGTCCTGTTTGGGTGTTTGATTTTCAACAAAAAGTTGAGAGCGACTAACTGAAATGTTGTGTAAGAGACTTATGTTTATTTTTAAGCGACTCGTTTAAGCTCACAAATCAGTTCACCTGTTGTATTTCCAACCAACTCTGGCTCTTTGTGTTAAAACAAAGCTCAGATTGTAGTCTAATTTGAGCAATTTCTAAGCTTCCAACATAGAGTGACCAGATTTTCAAAATTCAAAACTGGGTCACACCCAGGTTGGGATGGTTGGTTTAAATAAAACTGTGAAAAGAGCATGTAACATTGTGGATTCTCGCGTCAGTCATGCTCTGAGGTAAACTGATTCATCAGCCGGTTTCACTTCATGGAAACCGTCTGACCTTGCAGCATTAGAATTTGTTTGCTTGACGGTAGGCAGATACTTTTTTATTTAACCAATCGCGGCTATTTGGTCGTGACGTATTTAATGCGCTGCTAACGGGGCTAACTGGTATATTAAGCTTTTCTCAAATCCCATAGGAAGAAGGGCAAATTTCCCCTTGATAATATTCACCAAACATTCTCTTTGTTCCGGCTTAAAATCCTCAATCTTGGTAATTGTTGCCAAAACAGAATGTATGGCTCTTCACTGATTGGCTGGTGGCCGGACTCGCACTTACGGGGGTTCTTGCAAACCGTCTAGTGTATTCTGATTCCTGACCTAATCGTTGGAGAGAAACGAAATTGAGTGGAAGCACTAGGTGGCACCAGCCTGGAGATCTGAGGGACTTCTGACACAGAATTTTTTTGCTTTATCATCATTTGCAAACATGGTTTTCTGTATTTTGGCCAAACAAATGATAATTTATGCTCCTCTTTATTGTTGGCGAGCATCTGATTAGTCACAAATTGTGATAGTCCTGGTTTAGAACAAATTGGTGAAAAATAGGGACACATGGGACATTTCTTGTATAAAAAAACAGGACAAATCAATGGTTTTGTATAAATCTGCTGGGATAGGGGACACAGGGCTCAAAACTGGGACTGTCCCGGGTAAATAGGGACATCTGGTCACTCTGTTCTAACAGAGCAGTGCTTTCAGCTAGCTTCACATCCCCAGAAATGTCAATTATCAGCTGTCATTATCAGTAGGCCTCTGATACTCTGAAAATAAAGTGTTTTGGGATCACTAAATGAGCTTAGTTGGTTGGTTCCTCTTGTCTGATTGGTTGTATCCTTCTAAATCTCCATCAATCCAGCTGAGTGCATTTTGAGCGTGCATAGCTGCTCTGAGAAATGCATTTATTATTTTTTTTAAAGGAAACATCTCTTTAGACTTTCATAAACCTTTGCACGTTTCTCCATTTCTCATGTTCTTTGATAGCAGGAGGCAGCCACAGAGCACCACGTGATTTAAACATCTCCAGTTAAAGAACTCACAGTAAACAGTCCCCATGTTGATTTTGACCAAGGTTTTTGAACTCAATGCTGGTTCTTATGTTTATATGTGTGCCCGTTTTGATCTAGGGGCGTGTCCCGGTCCATTACCCTGAATACGAGTGTGTTCTGGTGGGGGAGCAGTGTTTACATCCAGCCTCTATTTGAAAGAAACACCTCTGATAGATGCTCCTCTGCCCAGTACAGGTCACCAATTTATCCTCAGCTACCACCATCCAAGCTAGTGCACCTTTCGTTTTGATAGAACTCTCTGCAACTTTTTGGTTGGAGGTTCGTCACCTGCTTGTTTCTATGGATATTTCATTATTCTGCCTGGAATATTCCACAGTATGACATTAAACAGCTCTACCTTACATTTATTCAATTATAGGTCATTTTATAGCTCAAAAATACCTAGAAAAACAGGTATTTTGACTGTGAGCTGGGTCGCCGCTCCACAGACCTGACCTGTAACTTGGTCTGGTTTGGTCTCCATGAAGATAAAAATTTTAAAGCCCTACTGTGAAACATTCCAGACAAAGCAATAACATCTCTACGGAGAAAACCATTTGACTCGCCCTGCACCAGAAATGTCACACATTGCACCCTTAAAGGAGCTTAAAGTATACAATTTTAATTAAAAGTTCATGAGCATATTTCACAACTTTTAGAAGGGTGTTTCCTGGTTCGCAGAGGATAGCAAACGCATTGTGATTAGATGTACACAATACATAGGTATCATGGAATTTGAAAATGTCATTTTACAGGCTTGAAAAAGTCATACAATTTTGTAAATTCTATGAAAGTTTTAGAAAAGCCATGGAATTTTAGTATCTCTTTCACGCAAGTACAGCGTTTTGTTAAGTTATCATTAGGCTGTTATGATCATTTCCGAACATCTGTGCCTTTTGTTTAAAATAGACGACAATAAATACATTGACAATATTTAAATGTTAAAAAACTATAATCCCAAACCATAAGGTGAGTGGGAAGGGTTAACATTTCATATTTAGCCCTAAAAGTCTGATCAATTTTACACATGTAGGTGCTGTAAAGTCATGGAAAATTCACTTTAGGTCATGAAAAAGTCTTGGAAAAGTTTTGAAATTTTGTTGAAAAAGAGTGGGAAACCTGATCCAAGCTAATACAATATTTTAACTCTAAAGGAGCTGTATACAATGTTTTGATGTAATAAAAGTACAATTTGGCAAAAAAGCCAAAATGAGACTGCTGCGTTTTGTATGCATTTAATTATAAAGCATTTTATAGTTGGAGAATCAGGAAGTGAGCTGTTAACATGATAGTTATTCATGGCGTTACTCCACTCTGGCCTTTGAGTATGAAAAGCATTTATAAACTCGTCATGGTGAATAATTAGGACGCTCCGAATGCATAAGTTAAGCGAGGAATAACTTTGGACTACTGCGAACTGTTTCAAATTAACTATTTCTGTTTTTAAAAATCTGATATTTCTTTTCCTAGACTATTCCCCAGTAGGGCTTGAAATGTATTTTTTCTCCATGCAGACAAGCAGTTGACTCCAACAGGTCAGTTACAGGTCAGATCTGCGAACAGGTGATCCCACTCACAGCAAGAATTCATGTTATTTCAAGGTTATTTATTGACTAAATGCAATATAACTGAACGCTTTTAATGCCATACTGAGGAGCATTTTAGGACGCAATTACATCTCCATGGACACAAGCAGGTAAAATTACATAGTGCACTTAAATAATAATAATAAAGTATAGTAAGTACATGGTAAAGCAATACACAATACATACAATACAATACAATACAATACAATATACTAACAGACATGCTTGCTTGTTTTGCCTGCAGAGTTAATCAGGGCTTAACCAAGACTAAGCCAGTTGTATAAATTTTGATGAAGACTACACTAGATGTGAACCCGGGTTAAAGGAGCCCCCCACACATGTCTCCGAGTGGACCTCTGCCTGTCTTGTTTACGTTGGTCCCATTAACGCTCAGAGGACGCAGCTTTTCACTCTAAACATTCAAGATTAATGAAGATCGTGGCACTAAAAACCTCCTCTCTCCATCAGTCACTGCGCACGCACACACACATACACACACACAAATACACAGAGAACACACACATACACACATACATTTAGAGTACAGCGCTCGCCCACCAACACAAAGGTTTCCAGTTCAGTCCCAGCTCTGACCATTGCATACTATTGTTATAAAAGCACCATTATATTACATTTTATTACTTTACTTTTATTACTTTTTAACTTTATGGGAAAATTTAAGAACTGTACCTTATTTTTACAGTCTTAAACATTAAAAAAACAGAATTATTTCATGTCAAAAGTTCTATAATACACAAACTTGACTCTTGACTAATGCTGTTACCTCCTTAAAAATGGACCTGGAGTTGTGTTTTGTTTCTTTCACACATGTTTGAATAACCCTTTTGTATTAGTCGGTCTACATCTCCAAAGCTCAACATGCTCTGTTCCACCTTGTGATGTCGTGAATTGGTAGTTTTCAAGTTAACAGCTACCTTTTACATTTGATCAGTAGAGATTGGCAATTCCAGGTTTGAAAGATGTGAAGATGTGTGTGGTTTTAAAACACATTGGAGCACTTCTTATTCTTCTTATTCAGAGTTTTGCCACAACACAACTGCTAACAACAACTAGCATGCTAACCGCACACTCACTGATCCATGTATAATTAAAAACGTTTTATAATTAGATGTAGACAGTACAGGGTGGTTTCTCTGTGACTCCAAGAGCTGCAGTAGAAAACCTGTTTAAATCATGTAGTTGTATTGACATTAACATTTGAAATATACTTTAGCTTGTCAGGTCCTCTTTTACTCTGTTCAAACTGAAACTACAACATAACTGGTGCACAAAAAAACAAAACACTCAAGTCTGAAGTGTTAATTAATAGTTTTTTTTACACTTTGTACAAGGAGGTTATGACACAGGGTTAAGGGTCCTCTATCAACGCAAAGTCTACAGTCTTGACGCTAAGTACACATCTGTGAATCAGGACTAAGCCTGGACTGAACCAGGACTGAACCAGGACTGAACCAAGACTGAACCAAGTCTGAACCAAGTCTGAACCAGGAGGGAGAGTGAACCAGGACTGAATCAGGCCTGAATCAGGACTAGGGGTGTGCAAACATATTGAAATATCCATATATCGTATCCTTTAATGTGATGATACAGTATCAATATCATGGGCTGCTGTATCAATATATCGCCAAGAGTATTTTTTGGTATATTTTACTAAATTATTTTGTTATAGCTACAGATTTGTTGCTTGTTCAGAGGAAGGAAACTCATTTATGCAACACATTTGACATTTTCACTGTTTTGATGCGTAAAATGGGTGTGTTTCATATTCACTTTGCATGAGAAGTGACTTAAGGACTTGATTTAGACATTATTTTTTATTGAACCGTATTGAATTAATTTGAAATATGCTGTATCGAATCAAAAGCTGACTGTATTGAGATATGTATCGTATCATGGCCTATATATTGAGTTGTGGATCGTATCAGCAACAGCTTAATGATACCCAGCCCTAATCAGGACTGAACCAGGACTGAAAAGTAGAGGACTTTTAGTTGGTCTTGTTGGTTTGTGGTGTGTGTGCAAGTGTGAATGCAGCCTAACTACATGAGAATAAGAAATTAAGCAGGATTGTACTGGGACAAAAAGTCTAAGCAAGAATCACATTACATTGTGTGCGTAGATCATGAGGGCAAAGGGTGAAGTGTGTTGCCTAAGGACACTAGTTTTGTATGCAGTATACACCAGCAGAAGCTAAAATTGACCAAATGTAGAAATTTTTAATTTTTATTTTTTTTATAACTTGGCCTGTTGGCATCCCCAGGGACAGTTTGGAATTTTGGACGTAGAACCTCATTTACTAGTGAGCCAGAGTGTTGGAGATGTGTGGACACACATTTTTAAATATTCCATCCAGTCCTTGTATTTGCAGAGGTCGCTGGTGCTAGGCTAGTGCATGTCAATGGCCATAGTTATCCTGCCACTAAAAACAGTCTTACCCACTCCACAAAGCAGAACAATTATTACGTCAGACTGTTGATGTAAATGTCTGTGTCGAAAGAATAATTTTAGAAGTAAAACTAACCTTGCATTTGAAGGATTTATATCTGACCACTTCCTGATAGAACGCTTGGCAGCAGCGGACTGATATATGAGAAAATAGTCCCTCAACATGCGAAGATTTATGCAATGCAAGGTTAGTTTTATTTCAAACATTATTCTATCAACAGTGACATTTACATGGACAGTCTGGTGTAATAATAGATTTGCTTCAGGTGTTTTGTGGAGTGGGTAAGACTGTTTTTAGTTGCAGGCTAACTATGGTCATTGACATGCACTAGCCTAGCACCAGCGACCTTTGCAAATACAAGGACTGGATGGACTTTTTTTTTAAATGTCTCCACACGTCTCCCACACTCTGGCTCACTAGGAAATGAGGCCCTATGTCCAAAATTCTGAGCTGTCCCTTTAATGCTCTACTATGAAACCTTCCAGGAAAACCAATAACATCGCTATGAAGACAACTGAAACATTAACTTGCCGTTAAATATTTTTGTTAATAGCATATCTGTCAGTTGAGATAAGAAGAAACTCGTTAGTTGGCTCTTTACAACTGAAAAAATAAACGTCCACTCTAACACGTAAGTATGACTACACTCGTGACAATAAGTACATATATTTGAATACTGAAATACGAGCGCAGATTATGAACTGATAAAGCCCTGGTGAAGTTAAGATAGTAGTGTGTAGAGCTGTTAACCCCTAAGACACAAAACACTACACAATGTAAAGAACTTCCTTCTTCCTACTAGACCCTCCCTGTTTAACTCTGACTAATGCACCACGCGATTCGAATCCAAGGCGTGTCTACAGAAAGGAAAATATTACACTTTAACGAGAGGGTTTTCAAGCAAATGTGATGTTGGTAATTCAGACTGATCGGGAGTCTAACCCATAACCTCACTTACTCTTTTGCTCTTGTACAGTAGGCCCATATTTTCCCAGGCTACTTCACATTGCGTTGAGTGTCTTTGGTGCGTTGCCAGGTCCTGTAGTATTTTATCAGCTTGTCCTCTCACTCTAAGGCGCCTGTTCACATCTCAGACATAAGCGGCACTCATCACAGCTCAAGTATGGATTTAAACCAAAACTTCTACTACCGTCAAGTGCTTTTGGACCAGGACTAGACCAGGACTAAAGCGAGAACAGAATCAGGACTGAGCCAGGACTGAATTATGGATTAAAACAGGGACTAATCCAGGGACTAAACCAGGAACTGAACTAGGATCTAAACCGGGACTGAATCAGAACTGAACCAGGACTAAACCAGGACTAAACCCAGATGGAACAAAGGCTACATATATCTCAGCCAGGTCTGAACCAGGACTAAACTAGGACTAAACCAGGCACTGAGCCAGGACTGAACCAGATGTGAACCAGGACTAAACCAAGGATTAATCCAGGGACTAAACCAGAGACTGAACCAGGACTAAAGCAAGAACTGAATCAGGACTGGATTATGACCTAAAACAGAGAATAATCCTGGGACTAAACCAGGACTGAACCAGGACTGAACCCAGCCTATATCAGGGACTGGACCAGCACTGAATCAGAACTGAACCAGAAATAAACCAGGATGTAACAAAGACAAAACCAGGACTGAATCAGGAACTAAACCAGGGGACCGGGAACCAGGACTAAACCGGGACTAAACCGGGACTAAACTGGGACTAAACCGGGACTAAACCGGGACTAAATCAGGACTAAACCAGGACTGAGCAAAGACTATATCTCAACCAGGTCTGAATCAGGACTTGACCAGGACTATAGCAAGGACTGAACCTGGACTGAACCAGGACTGAATTATGGACTAAAACAGAGACTAATCCAGGGACTAAACCAGGGAGTGAACCAGTAATAAACCAGGAATAAACCAGGATGGAACAAGGACTACATCTCAACCGGGTCTGAACTAGGACTAAACCAGGATTGAATTAGGGGCTAAACCAGGGATTAATCCAGAGACTAAACCAGGGACTGAACTAAGGACTGAACAAGGGACTGAACCAGGACTAAACCAAGAATAAACCAAGATAAACCAGGGACTGAACCAGGGACTGAACCATGGACTAAACCAGGGACTAAACCAGGGACTAAACCAGGACTGAACCAGGACTGAACCAGGACTGAACCAAGATTAAACCAGGACTAATCTAGGACTGAACCAGGACTGAACACAGACTGTATATTGCACTGTATCTAGAACTGCACCAGGGCTAAACCAGGATCGAACCAAGTATTAAACCAGGACTGAACCAGAACTGAACAAAGTACTGAACCAGGACTAAACTGTAACACAAGTAGACATGAACACTCAGCATTGTTGTAGTACTGTCCACTGAAGCCTGCCCATGCATTCACTGTAGGGAGTATTATAGCCTTTAAAGACATAGGAATGAGCTGGTACAGTAGTAAATGTGTATAAAGGATTTCATAAGAGCTGGAAATTCACTGGCTCTGCTGCATTATAAGTTATTAATAACGCCATGAGAGAAAAGCTTAAGTTAAACATTACTCACAGAAGTACTCAAATAGAAGCACGCGAGTCCAGGCCTGCTGTCCTGAAGCCAAGGCACGATTCAGGAGCATTTATCAAACGCACCGACTGCTTTGAAGAACCATCATAACACAGTCTGTTTACTATGTGTTCAACTGTGCTGTGTGAGGTACCAGCGAAGTACTCCTGACCCAGATCCACGCTCACATCGAGAGAGGGGTACACTACTACTACTACTACTACTACTACAATTACTGCTACTGCTACTATTACACACAACAATAACAACAACTACTACACTTACTACTATTGTGGTTACTACTACTTTTACTACTTTTGTTACAACAACCACCACAACAACCACAACGATTTTTACTAATACTACCACTACAACTACTACTGCTGCAACTGCTGCTGCTGCTACTACTACTACTACTACTACTACTACTACTACTACTACTACTACTGCCACTATACTGCTGCTACTACTATGACTACTACTATTGTGGTTGCTACTCCTACTACTACTACTACTACTACTACTACTACTACTACCACCACAGCAGCTACAACAACAACCAAAACAACAACAACTACTACTCCTACTACTACTATTACTACATCTACTACTGTTGCTGTTGTTACTACTACTGTCCCACTACTTCTGTATACAGCTCTACAGCTTTGAAGAACCATCTTATTAAAGTGTATCAGTTAATCCTTCAGCTCGGTACTCCTGACCCAGATCCTGGTCCCTGCATTGTGTCATCCTGAGCCACTGGTTTAAGGATGGGTCAAATACAAAGGCAGAATCCTGATATAGAAACCCTTATAAAGTCTTCAGATATAAAATTCTAAAATGAAACCTGAACCTGAAGTTGAGTACTCCAAATGACTGATATTACTACTACTACTGCTGATAGTAGTAGTACTAATACTAATACTTCATTTTGTGTCTTTTCCAGGATCTCTCCCCGGGAATACCTTCTTCAGCACATCCACTTGTACTCGCTGGCCGATCTCCAACAGGTACTACAACTCAGTGTACCACAGTTCTGCTCTACTACTTTATCAATTATTTTTTCCATGGGGTCACATGAGAAACAAAAAATATTATTTAAGGCCAGGCCAAAATACTTAACTCAATTCTTAGTTGTATTTCTTTATAAAAAGCAGTAAATATCATTGTTTTGATGAGCAATGAAAAAGTGAGGTTGCCTTACAAAAAATTGTGAAGTTGCTTTACAAAAAATAAAAGCAATGCAGTTTAGTCTATGCATGAGGTAAAATTATAAAATGTATTTATTTTGTAATTCCAAATGATTGTAAACGGGCGGTCAGAGTCAACCAAAGGGCTGTATGTAGCTTGGGAGCTGGACAATGCCCAGGTTTGTACTGCACTTTTATATTTAAGTATAGTGTAGTACCGATGTTGGCAATATTGTGTTGTGAGCTTGTGGACCGAATTGATAATAAAAAGGTAAACATTTGCCACATTTTTGAGGGAATAATTGCTTCAGAAACACTATTGCAGTATCACATGTACCAGACCTGGGCATTGTACAGCTCCTGGGCCACATCCTGGGGCTCATTTAGAATAACATATTTTACAATTTTACCTCACGCATGGACTAAAGCTGCATTGCTTTTATTTTAGTGGTGTTTTTTTTTTTTTATGATATTTTTGTAAGGCAGTCTCACTTTTTCATTGCTTAACATAACATAAACTCTTACCAGTCTTACTATCATGTCAAAACAATGGTATTTACTACTTTTTATAAAGAAACACAATTAATATTATACAAAACTGAGTTAAACATTTTGGCCCAGCCCTCCACAATATTTTCTGTTTCCCGTGGCCCCATGGAAAAAAGAAATGCCCACCCCTGACCTAGAACCTATTCTAACACACCATAATGCAGTTTTTGTCCAATTCTTGCTAGATTTGGACTGGGCAAAACTGAATACCTTCTGGTTCATGGTCAAATGCATAACCCACTACACCACTGAAACCTCCATGTAGTTACTTTCTCATGTTGCCTTGTTGTAGAACTGTTTCCTAAGAGTTACTTGAACTTTTAAAACTGCACTATGCCATTTTTCTGGTGGATGGTTTGTCACTTTCTAGTCTCTGCGGAGTGATGGTGTAGTGAGTTAAGCATTTGCCCATGAACCAGAAGCTAGCCAGTTTTCCTCGGCTCCAATCCAGCAAGAATGAGACACATTTTTCAGTTACGAGGTACAATATATACATGCAATAGAAAAGTTACATAATGCCTCTTTAAACAGTAGCTGGTCCTGGCCGTGCTCTCTAAACCCAGTGTCCCAGAGCAGAGGGGGTGGAGCAGAGAGGAGCCCCCAGACCCTCTGAAAAGTCCATTGTTTTGGGGTTTTGTCCTCCTCCGCTCCATCGCTCCACTCCTCAGCGCGCTAATTGGACACATGGAGAGGCAGCAGGCAGCTCAACAAAGCCCCACATCCCCTTACGCCCCATTCACTGACCGGACTCCTTTAAACAGGTTTGAAACGGGCCCTGTCCACTGTCCCTGCCCCTATAGAGTGACAAGAGAGGCAAAAATGTACTCAAGAAAAACTACTGTTACTACGAAATGATGTTACTGAAAGGGCTGGTATTACGCTATTTTCTGATCTGTGTTGTAATGTTGTTTCCTCATCAAAAACATATCTGGAGTTGTGTTTTGTTTAACGCACAAACCCTACATATTTAGGTTGAGTCTTTCTCTCAAACAGAAAACACTCTGTTCCAAATTGTAATGTCATGTGGTAATACATGAAGGGCTCGACTGTGTTTTTAAACTCCAAACACCGTTACAAGATCGTTAGGATAATTTCAGACCAGGAACTGCCACTGTCCTCTGAACAAAAAGTAAAAGGTGAATGTTGAAAAGTACGACATTTTGAGCTTTGGAGATGTAGACAGACTAGTAATAAAGGATCACTCAAACGTGTGAATTAAAGAAAACGTGCCAAATTTACAGAAGCCGGGAGGGCTCATAACAAACACAAACACCGCAACAAATACAAACGCGACAACACAACAAAAAGCCACAACACACCAAAAAAAAAAGCCACAAAGGAAGTGACCGCGGGACTCGATTTTAATGTAAACGCCGCAACGACTACAAACGTCACAACACAAATGCAAACGCCACAACAAACCAAAAAGCCACAACGAAAGCGACCGCGGGACTCGATTTTCCGACGGACCAAGCGAAGCGTGAAAGGATCAAGTGGGAAGTGAATGGGAAAAGTTGAAGAGGAACAAGAATGTGAAAAGTAAAGGAACGGAAAAGTGAACGAAGTTGGAAACGTAAGTAAAAGTAATTTATCGTTTTGTGGCCAGGATTGATGTCACTGTCTGACCGTTGCTTGGTCCGTCGGAAAATAGAGTCTCGCAGTCACTTCCGTTGTGGCTTTTTGTTGTGTTGTGGCATTTGCATTTGTATTGCGGCTTTTGTATTTGTGTTGCGGCGTTTGGATTAAAATAGAGTCCCACGGTCAATTCTGTTGTGGCTTTTTTTGGTTTGTTGCAGCTTTTTGTTGTGTTGTTGCGTTTGTATTTGTTATGAGCCCTCCCAGTTTCCGTACAAATCTTATTTAAAGCGAAACTCAACCTGCTCCCAGATAACATTCAAAAACTGTTCTGCACAAATGAATTCAAATACAACCTGAGAGGTCAAATGATTTTTTAAAAACAATCCTCTCAAACCACTCTCAAAACCATGTGTGTTCCCAGACGTGGAGTAGACTTACGGAACAACTTAGATGATATCAAAGCTCGTACTAACTTGGTGCACTTCAAAAAACAATATAAAAGTCTAATCTTACAGAAATACCTAGAAGATTAGAATCACAAGTCTTCAAGTCAAACAAAACACATGCTTTTCTTTAACATTACCTTTTATTTTGATACAGTCATAAACAATACATTGTGTGCCTTCTTTATCATTATTATTAGTTTGTACGACCATAAACGAAAACAAAAAAATCCTTACTTTTTTTCATTCTCATTGTGGTTTATTTTGTACGATCATGAATGATAAACTTTTGTGCCTTCGTGAACATTAGTATTAGGTTGTATGACCATAAATGGATAGAAAAAAAACTAGCATCTTTAAAAAAAATAAATGAAGATAAGTACTAAAAAAAAGTGATATATGGAGCAATCTGAGTGATTTTTAAGTCTAACACTGTAGAAGCCTTTAAAACAAGAGTATGAAAAAAGTGTTATGTTTTCAAAGATATCAAGCTCTGGAATGAACGAATTATGGATTAAATTTTGTTAGTTTGAATTTATATTTTGTCTCTTACAGTAAGTCATAAGTGAAATTGTAAATGCAAACTTGCTGTTTATACCCTGCTTTCTTTCTTGGAATTCTGTCATTGTTTAATAGGATTAGGTGTTATAAGTACGTTTAACTTCAGCCTAAACCCTTTCGGTCTTGATCCATGGGGTTGTTTATTTTGTTGTTTGTTTTGTTGTGTTTTGTAGTGCTGCAAAATGACTGAATAAAAAACTACTACTACTACTACTACTACTAAACACAACTACAAGCATGTTTTGAGAAGGCTACAACATTTCTTAAAGGACACAAGTGTCAAATTTATGTAATATAAAACTTTTTAGTAAATATTTGTGAAAAAACTTGTGAAAAACTTGGAACATTCTCCATGGAGATGCATACGTTTTATGCCATACTGTGTAATATTATAGCCAAAGGAACAACATCCCCATGGAAATTCCCTCCTCCTGGCCAAGTGAAAGTCAGGTTTGTGGAGATGCAAGCCTGTTCATATTAAGTATGCGTGTTTTTCATCCCCTCCTCTCCTTTTCTCTCTCACCCTCTCCTCTCTCCCCTCTTTCTCATCTACTCCCCTTGCCTCCCACTCTCTCTTTCTGCTCCTCCCTTTTTACTTTCTCCCCACTCTCTTCTTCGTCTCTCTCCCTCTCCTCTTCTCCCTCCTCCTCCTCCTCTCTCTCCTCTTGTCCCTAATTGGTTTTCCATATTAACGAGGATCCTCTTTGCGTCAGTCCTGAATAAAATGGCTCCCTTAATCAGCGTGTCTCTTTTGTGTGGTTGTGGGGTCAGCAGAGGCTAAACCCACCACACTTTAACCACATGTGTTTGGACAGAGACAGATTGGACCAGTGTTTCTTTTATAAAACCAAATTATAGTTTGAATGGACACATGTATCGAGCAGATTTTCAACAGTTACACAGAAAATGCACCTGTTGCTATTTGCGTATGAGAATTAGACAGGATTTAGTCCTCATTTGGGTTCTGTTTTTTACAGTCACAGCTGTACCTAGGTTTCCAGAGGCTTAGCCTGCAGATAGAGAACACATAGAAGTGTTTCTCATTGAGTGTGTTTACATGCACAGCAGTATCCCAGTTATGAGCCTTATCCCAGTTAAGACAATATTCTGGATATGGAGTTTACGTCTACATACAGAATTGATGTCTTACTTGACACCTCTCTCTTGCTCTAGTATCTTTTTTGCTACTTATTTAGAATTTATTATTACCATTTATATGTTTTACTCTTTGTTATTGTATTATATTGTGATATGTGAGTTACTGTGTCCAAATCATTTCTCTTGTGGAGCAATAGTTTGTCTAAGTTACATGTCTAAGTTACATGTGCTCAAAGAAAACAGGATACTCATGTCCCTCTATACAGTACATGCGCCATCAGAGTATCCTTGATATTTAGAGTGGTTGCTATGGTAACTATCACACAGATATGGCAAAGAGCTCAATATGTAGCAACTTTGCTAACTCGAGGCTTTTTAATATGTTTATAACAACAACAAAAGAATATATACATTCAAGTAGGAACATAAGACTGTGGAGCACTGACCACAGCTTAAGAAAAAGGCATTATTAACAGATGGAAAAATACTCCAGAGTCCCACAGTCAGCCAGAATTCCCCCCCTGAGCTGCAGAGACTGCACTAGCACTGACTCACAATTGCTGCAGGTGCTGGGGTTGAGGTAGTGACCATTCAGATCAGAGAGAGACATTTTAGGTTTGAACCAGCTGGATTTCAGCATTAAACCTGATGACCCAAATGAGAGCGTCATGTGGGGCCTCATTCTGCTTTCTAATTGGATAATCGTCTTCAGAACCAAAACACCACATTATCATACATACAATTTATCCATCATCTTCTGTGAACTTTTGTAATTAAGAATACATGTGCATTACAGTTGTTGTTTGCTAAAGTAATATTTGATCTGATCATGTCTACCTCATTCATATCTGGGGTCACACAATTGTCTCTTCACCAGGGGTGTAACAATAACCGAAATATCATGCTATCGTATCATCAAAGTTCTCACAACAATATCGAGGACCATCACAATATATCGAATTACAAGACTCTTTGCTTAATTTAAGAGTGATGGTGCAGCAGTAGCTAAAAAAAGAATACATGAAGAAATAACAGTTCTAAGCACTTTTAAGTCTTAGTTCTTTAGCTTAAATCTTGTCAAGGCATTTTAAGAAAAAGTAGCATATTAACAGTTTTGTTCGCCTTCACAAAATATCACAATAAATATGGTACCGTGAAGTTCATACTGTGACGATATCGTATCGTGAGACTTGGATATCGTTACACCCCTACTCTTCACAGATCTGACATGTAACTTGACCATGCCTTACTGTGTAATATTCTAGTCAAAGCAATGTCCACGGCACACACTTGTGGCAGAGCCTCAGATTAGTGATTTCTGGTGTAGTTCTAGCTCTCACTTTGCCCTCTCTCCTCTCAGTCCATCTGGCTTTAGTCCTGGTTTAGTCCTGGGTTTGTGTGGGGCTCAGAATCAGGACTCTGGGCAGGACTTGGAACTCTTAAAGACCAGTTTTAGCGGATTAGACCTTTTTAGACACAAAACCTGAAAAGGAGGGGGCGGAGCTAAAGCGTGTGTCGACAACTCGTTTAAACAAGTCAAAACCGGGGCTAATCCAATTTACTCTGTGTAGCCTTTGTCAATATTTGGAAAAACTCACAGCAGAATTTATGTGTTTGAAATACAAATTCTAGATAACCTGTCCCTTTGAAGATGCATTATGTAACTTTAAATGTTCCATTTAGACTATTTTCTGATCTTTGTTATAATGTTGTTTCCTCATCACAAACACGTGTGAATGAATTGTGTTTTGTATCATTCACACATGTTTAACACACAAACCCTGCATTCTTGGGATTCTTGTGTTTGCTTATCAGTTCACATTTCAGTCTTTTCTTTTACTGTCCTAAAAACGTGAAAAACAAAAACAAAAAGGTTCATTTTAAATAATTTGCTGTGGTTCAAAGTTATCCAGGATGAGTTTATAAGCAGTTTTCACAACTCCCAGAGATCAGTGCAGTGTTTTGCCATCACTGTAACAACAACTAGCATGCTAAGCTTTCTCTTCGTGATTCTCAGACAGTAAAACATATTTTTATTAGGTGCAGGCACTATACAGCAGACTTATTTTGACCTCAAGAGCTGCTTGCAAGTCAGAGTTTGCTCAAATACACAGTACTGGCCCTTAGAAGTATTTGTTTACAGTGTGAACTCTGAAGAAAATCCTACTTTTTAAACATATATTGCAAATTCTTGTCAGAAAAATGCAAAAAAATGCAATTAGATTTTTTTTTGTTTCCAAATTTGTGCTTCCTTATGTAAATTTGAGCCTCGTCTTCTTCTCGTGCAGGTGATCGACGGGAAACTGGCCCCGTTTCTGTCCAAAGTGATCAAGTTCGCCAGCTCTCATGTCTTCAACTGCAGTTTGTGTCGAGAGAAAGGCTTCATCTGTGAACTGTGTCAGAACGGACAGGTGCTCTACCCTTTCCAGGAGAACGCCACCAAGAGGTAACGCCCAGATACTACAACTAATGTAATACTGATACGAGATATTAGGTGTGTCCAGTGTGTAGTGGTCTGTGAGGTGTTTTAGACCTGCTTTAGAACTGCTTTAGACCTGGTTTAAACCTGGTACAGACTTGGTTCAGATCTGGTTTAGATCTGGTTTACATCTGGTTTAGACCTGGTCTGTAGAGATGCAAACCCTAGTCAGAGTACATAGTGGGACATTAATTCTTAATACAGCTCCTCCGGGGTATTCCCAGTTTGCAGTTGTCAGTATCTATCAAAGCTTTAGACTTATTTCAGCCCCAGAATAAAGCTGATTTAGTCCTGGTTTAGTTCTGGATAAGACCTGGTTAATTCCTTGGTTATTCCATGGTTAAATCCTGGTTTAGTTTTTTATTATTTTTTTTATCTAGATTTATTTGTGCCAACTTTATTTTCTTCAGTAGAGTAGAAAGGATGGATGTAGTGGCCTCTCTGTGTTCTCTGTCACTCTCTCGTGCTGACAGAGGCTGGTATCACTCAGGACCTGAGCCGGGATCTGAGGCTTGATCTGGCCTTTGTGGGATCTTCCCCTGTCCTGTCTCTGCTTTGTCTGGACTCTGTCAGAGATAGGGCCTGATAGTGTTTCGTGGAAGTGTCGCCTCTAGAGGGTCATAGTGTTCAGAGGCAGAGGGGCGGCGGCCATGTTGGGAGGGTCTAACACTCACAGACACAGTGTGAAGTGTGGACAGATAGAGCTGTTACTGTACTCACACCAACATGGAAGATACACAGTGGATACTGACAAGGAATGTGCTGCAGTAAGCAGGCACTGTACTGGCTGTACATGCTTGTCAATATCATGTCTCCTATGATCTCTGAGGCTAAGCAGGACCGGGTCTGGTTAGAACTTAGATGGGAGACTGCAGGGAATACCAGGTGGCACAGAAAGAGGGAGAGATACTGTACTGATTTGCAGCAGCATTTACACTGTGCTTCTCAGTGGTCTTTGTGTCTCAGTCAGTACTCTCAGTGCTGTGTAACAGGAGGACTGGTCAGGCAGGGTCATCAGACCCATGTGAACACAACAGGAAAGGCCTCACTCCTGCTCTGCTCTAGAGTTTCCTTTGGTGATGAAATGGCTGATTCCCTCAGAGTATTTCCTCTGAAACGTCTTCTACCACATTTGCAGCTATTGTAAAAAGCCTGTAGCATCTCAAATGTCAGTTATTGTCATTGTGTCCCTAAGCAAGACACTTCACCCTCGTATGAATGTGGTGTGTGTGAGTGTTGTTGTTTTTCAGAGGGGTCGATGGTGCAGATTGGCAGCCTGGCTTCCATAAGTCTGGCCCAGCGCAGGTTTTATTTCATTCCTACTGACCACCGTTAAAAATCAGAATACATAATAAGTATACCAATACCTTGGACAACAAAATATTTCCAGAACTTTGTTGTCAGTTCTACAAAGACGCCACGTAGCTGTGCAGAGCCAGAACTAGACATGATAGAAACTTTGTGTTTTCTTCTAATAAGAGCTTATTACTGTATTTTCCGCACTATAGGGCGCTCTGGATTATAAGGCACACTGTCATAGAATGGTCTATTTTTGAACTTTTTTCACATATAAACCACACCAGACACAACGAAACACAACAGTTAGATGGGTCTGTCGGACTTTGGCGCTTTCACGGTGACTCTGGGCTGTGTTCAGTTGTGGCGTGTAGGGAGGGTGCTGTCTGGGACGCTGGATTGTCGGCGTGTTCTCAGTGACTCAGTTTTTCAGTTGTGTCTAGAAGTGGCACTCACTTTTTTGGTTCGTTCCTCTGTTCCATTCCTCGTCCACGTGGAGTGTGTCTGTGGGTGTTTTTCGCTGCAAGGTCGCTGTCTGCTCCATGTGTGTTTGCGTGCGCTGCGGGTGGTGCAGCTTTGTAGTTTACTGAAGTCGTGCTGGGACACCCGAGTGGATTCATGTGTACAGCGCTCTGGATTGCGGGGCACGCGGTCGTTTTTTGATGGGGTTGGAGGCTTATGAGCGCGCCCTATGGTGCGGAAAATACGGTACCTGACATGTTTCGGCAGTAGCGCTTTCGCTTTCGTCAGAGGTGTCACTGACTGCTGTGACGTGTCTCTTATTAGCTGTTGTTCTCAGGCGTGCTCAGTTTGACAGATGGTTCGACAGGTGGTCTCTCGAGAAGGGAGTCCTATGTGTGAGCCGAGGTAAACACCCCCTCGTCTCTGTTGATGGTCCTGCTTCTTCTTTTCAATAGCCTCTCTTATCCGTCTTTTGTATTTGCGCTCCTCTGTTCCTACTAGTTTAGCTTTGTTCTAGTCCATGACATGGTTTTCCCTTTTGCAGTGGTTGGATATTTCTTTCTCAGATCTTGTTAGTCATGTTGTAGTTTCCTAGACATTTTCCTCGAAGTGCTAATTTTCAACTCCTGTTCCTGGTTGGGGTTTCCCGTACACTAAACAGTTCAAAACACAAAAACACAATCTTTAAACACATTTTTACAACAGTGCAGTTTTACGTTTCAGACACTCCCACATTCAAACACACATTCACAGACATACAAACATAATACAACACAATATTTACAGGTGGGTACAACTTTGGTTTGTTTTTGACCAGGACTTGAGCTTTGAAATGAACATCTTGAGTTCTGTTCTGCACTTCAGTTCAGGTGGCATTGAGTTCCATAGTTTACAATGTCGATATGAAAAGGCTGACTGTCCAAATGTGGTTCTGCGGTGTGGGATTGCACACACTAACACAGCTCCCCCGGATACGCATACGGACACGAAACGGCTGCAGGATAAATAATGCGTTGCTTTCTTTCTCTCCAGATGTGACAGCTGTGGGGCAGTCTTTCACTCCGAATGCCGCCTCAAAGCTCAGCCGTGCCCTCGCTGTGTCCGCCGCGAGCTTCACCACAAGCGCCCCTCGTCCTTCTGGTCACCCGACGAAGACCCGGGCTGCCACCACCTGCCCTTCCAAGACACGTGAAAATACACCCCCCTAGATAATTCCCCCCCAAAAAACTACCCCTTAAATCCGCAGAGAGGGCGCAGGGACCTCGAGCCCGCAGTCCTGGAGCAGAGTGGAGCCGCGTCAGACGTGTTTGGGTTGCCAGGTTTGGATCTGAGGGTTGCCAGGTTGGACGTTTACCTGGAAAAAAAAAAAAAAAAAAAACACAAAAGACTGAGACCCATAACTTTAAACAGCAGGGAGAACTCATCCACTCAAGTATTTGTACTAAAACAGGTCCGAGTTATTGTAATAGCTTAAAGATGTTTGTAATCCAAGATAATCAAGTTAAATGTGTGAATGGTCCGGCTATGTCCACATAAATAAGTTTCATTATTTTGTGTACGGAACAATGAAAATAAATACTGGTGGATAACTTCACCAGAGGACACTGCGATTAGAAAGGTACTATAATTGCCCGATTTGGCCCCTTTTGAAGTTAACCTGTTTAACTCTTTTAAAAGTGTAATCTTTATACTGTTTGCTAAGCTTAAATACATTAATATAAAAGTTTGACAATTTCACTGTTTATTCTTAAAAAATAGAAACAAAAAGATTGTATTTGCAAAGATAGCTGTTCAAACTTAACTCAACTGTGCTCTGTTTTCTAACATTTGTTAAAGGTGCACTGTGTAACTTTTTGGTTAGGGGTCCGTCACCTGCTTGTTTCTATGGCGATGTCATTGCTCTGTCTGGAATGTTCCACAGTGTGACATTAAACAGCTCTACCTTACATTTATTAAATTACAGGTGGTTTTATAGCTCAAAAATACCTAAAAAAAAAAAAAAAAAGCTGGTATTTTGACTCTGAGTGGGGTCGCCTCTCCACAGACCTGACCTGTAACTTGATCTGGTTTGGTCTCCGTTAAGGGTGTGCAAAAATATTGAAATATTGATTTATCGTATCGTTTAATGTGATATAGTATTGATATCATGGGATCCTGTATCGATATATCGCCAAGAATATTTTTTGGTGTATTTTACTAAATTATTTATAGTAGTTACATCACTACAGTTGTGTTGTTTGATTAGTGGAACAAAACTTGCTTATGGGACACATTTGACATTTTCACTGTTTTGATGATTAAAGTAGGCATGTTTCATGTGAACTTTGCACAAGAAGTGGTTTAAAAAAAGCTTTTAGTGTCACTTTATTTTTTTATTGAACTGTATCGAATTGATTTGAAATAGATTGTTTAGAATCGAAAGTGCACTGTATCAAGATATGTATCGTATCGTGGCCTATGTATCCAAGTATGTATTGTATATTGTATCAGCAACTTCTTAATGATACCCAGCCCTAGTCTCTATGTTAATAGAAAAGTTTAGTACCATACTGTGAAACATTCCAGACAAAGCAATAACATTTCCATGAAGAAAAGTATTTGACGCACCCTCCACCAGAAAAGTTACTCAATGCACCTTTTATCAGATAAAATACTGAATTTTCACGGACTTTGATCAAGTATTTATCAGTAAAGCTGATGCTATTTCAAGAGTAAATTTGATCAAATCAAACAAATCTCAAAATTGAGGTTTGTCTTAGTATGGTTACTATAGCAACTTCAGCGCTTGTGTTCAAAATATGTGGGCGATACTAATGCTGATACTATATTTAAAAATTTGCTTGCAGACTGTAATAATCAGTCTTTACAATTTTTATTTTGTTGTTTTGTGCGATTTAAAGTCTTAATAAAAGTTAGCACTGACGCACAAAGACGTACCTTTCTAAAAGCAGATGAGTCCTCCGGTGAAGTTTTCCTTGCATTTGTGTCCAGCCATCAGATCTGTCGGGATTTAGTGATTTTAGCGCAACTCGGCAAAAACCTCATCGAGATTCCATTACAGCGGAAACGAAATGGTCGCGCAGGTTGTCCCTAAAGACCAGAACTAGCCGAGTTGCACACAGAGCCGGTTCCTTCAGTGCATGCACAAGTAATCATGCATTGTTTTCAGCAGCGGCCCCTGTAATTGTCACCCAGGCGTCATAGAACTGTAGTTAAATCCGCAACTCCCGTTTTAAGCACACAGGTACTAAAATACATGATACTGAAACTATTCATGTGGACTCGGCCTCATTGTTTCCCCTCGTCTTCCATTTCCTGAGCCTCACCCAGAGCCGACCTTTCAAAATAAAAGCCTTTCTTTACTGTCTCATAAGCTGCTATAGTTTGAGGTTTGGCGTCCAATAAGTCAACACTGAATGGCAGAACGCACAGCCAGCACATGACAAGAACCCAACCTATAGCTGTTTTACAATGGGACTTTGTATTGTTAAAATAGTTGAGCATCCATACCATCTAGTAGTTATTTAAAGGTCCATATTACACCATTTTCTGATCTGTTATGTTATAATGTTTCCTCCTCAAAAACAGACCTGGAGTTGTGTTTTTCATTTACACATTTAACACACAAACCCTGCGTATATAGGCGTATTATCTTTTCTCAAACAGAAAACACTCATACAGGAAGTGCTTCACTGTGTTTTTAAACTCCATACACCTTCACTCGAATCAGTTTAGATGATTTCAGCGTTGAGATTGTTCATCTCTGCTGAACAAAAGGTAAAATGTAGCTGTTCATGTGAAAACTATCACTTCATGACATCACAAGGCAGAACAGAGCATTTAGTGCTGGAGAGGTAGACTAATAAAGTAGGATTACCATATTTTTTGGACTATAATTCGAACTAGATTATAAGGAGCAATATCAATAATGTTGAATTCTCTTGTCTATTTTCATACATAAGGTGCATTGGATTATAAGGCGAATTAAGCGTAACAAACGGACGACACTTGGCGTAACTCACCCGCCATTGCCTCCCTGTCTTGGTTAATGTGTATTATGTGAATGTGGGTGGATAATAAACATATTTTTATTATTATTTCCTACAAGGACTCAAATATACATTGAGTAATAATGTGTTTAATGCAGCTTTGTGCACATTTGTTTACATTTTACAGAAACAAAACTTAAAGCCACGTGGCTCATTTGCATAAACCATAAGCGCTGATAAAAAACTCGCTCCTTGTGCCCTGATGCTCCTGACTACAGTAGCTGGAATGGTCCAACAATCCATCAAGCAGTGCAGCTTCGTTCATAGCTGATCAAAGTCGTACTAAATCATTTCAACGGAGTTTTGAGCGCCGTGTACCACATAAAATCAGTTCGTGGTCAGTAAGCACAACCAGACTTAATACAGAATGTGCATCAGACTATAAGGCACACTGATGATTTTTGAGAAAATTAAAGGATTTTAAGTGCTCCTTATAGTCTGAAAAATACAGTACTCAAACTTGTGTGAATGAAACACAACTCCGGGTATGTTTCTGAGGAGGTAACAGCGTTATAACATGACTTAATGCTCACAAGAGTTCAATTTCCGTACTATAGGAGCTTTAACATTGTATTTCTTGTTTATCAGTGTTTCTGAATACAGTGTGGTTACTATGAGCGCAGGGACTGTGAGTTCCTCTGGCTCTCCTCTCATTGGTTTAAAATGTCAGGCAATAATTATACAGTAATATATTGTAACTTATTCTTCGAGTGTTGCCTTTCGCTTCCCTCTCCTTTTTCCTCTGCGTCAATCATCTGAGCTTAAAGCCACGCTGTGTAACATTTTTACTGAGAGTCCACCACCCGCTTGTGCTCATGGAAATGTCGCTGCTTGCCTGGAATGTCCCACAGTATAGCATTAAGGTGGTTTTGCGATTGCTAGTGTTTTAAATGCGGAAAGTGATCCTGAAAATTGTGCAGTATGGTCCCCTCTCCACAGATCTGACCAGTAACTTACAGATAGTACTACATGCTTTTCTCCATAGTGATGTAGGTATGTTTAAAACCATATTGTGGACCATTCAAAGAAAAGCAAGAACATCTCCGTAGAAACAAGCAGGTGGCGGACACTCCACAAGCAAAGTTACGTAGTGTAGCTTTAAATGAATATAACCCAAACAGAGCAGTTAGCTTTAGCTTTAGCATTTAGCCTCTCTATGCAAACTAGACCTAGGCCTTTTCAATCAGTGATTTCGTTTATAAAGGTCTAAACTGCATTTTCACTTTTGTAGCAGCTGTGTTCCCAACTAAAGTCGTATTTTGAGTTTTGACGTCGCCATAGTTACTGAGTCTACGTATTATTTTGTCAGAGGGAAGTGTTTGGGGAGGGGGAAGTCAGTTCATTTTGCCGCAGGATTCGTCAATAGCTTATGATTGCACTTCTAATTGCGATTTTTTTTTTTGACAAGCATCGTGATTGTACTTAAAACTTTACAGCATTTACGATTTGCTAATTGCGTCAAATTAAATATTTTTTTTGTAATAAGAATCATGTATTTTTGCTTTCAGATTTTCTCTTTCTGAAGTGTGTGGCGGGAACACAGCTGCAAATTTATTATCTTTTGTTTTATTCTCTTTAAAAATCTAATTTAATTTTCCTAATTGTAAAGAAACTATGTTGTGATGGATGGAAATATTTTTGTGAGTTAGTTACTGAGGCATGTTGGACTATTAATCCCAGTTTGCTGTCATCTATATTAGGATTATGACAATGGACAAAAATGAAATTATGAAATGAAAATTGTATTATTTAAGTTTACAGAAGTTTGAATTGCTTGATTTTTTATTTAAGTTGCTTTCTGAGATTATTTATGTTTTATTTTGTTACCTTTCGAAAAATGTAGCTCAGACGTCAAAGGGAAATGTAGTTTTTGGTTTATCTTGACATAGAGAATCCAATAGGGCTGTAGTTGACATGTCCTGAAGTTTGATTGGTCGACTAAAAAGGGGGGCGTGGCCAAATATCTAAAAAATATACGTTGTCTGTTGTCCGAGGTCCCCGAGAATCCGTGTGTCGTACATTCATTTGTTTTTCAAAATAAAACCAAAAATAAGAAACCAAAAAAACAACAATTTTCTTCATTACAACCAAAATGAAAAAATGAATAATGATTAATTTTTTCAGTTTTTGATTTTGTCTTTAAATGAATTATGGAAAACGGCCGTTTCCTGTTTACGTGACTTCCACAACTGCGATGCCAGACTGAACCAGGACTGAACCAGGACTAAACCAGATCCGGGACCAGGACCAGAACTGAGACCAGGATTGAGACCGAGAACAGGACCGGGACTGAGACCGGGACCAGACCAGGACTGAGACTGGGACCAGACCAGGACCAGACCATGATTGAAACCGAGACCAGATCAGAACCGAGACCAGGACGGAGACTGGGACCAGACCAGGACTGAAAAGGGTTTAGTCCTGGTTTAGTCCTGGTTCAGTCCTGGTTTAGTCCTGGTTCAGTCCTGGTTCAGTCCGGCATCGCAGTTTAAGTCGTGTAAACAGGAAATGGCCGTTATCCATTTTTTTTCCATTTTTCATTTAAACACAAAATCGAAACCTGAAAAAACTAATCATTATCTGTTTTTTCATTTTGGTTTTAGAGACAAATAATGAAGAAAATATATATATTTTTTTGTTTGTTTGTTTTCTAACTTTTGGTTTTATCTTGAAAAACAAATGAACGAATGATACACGGATTCCAGAGTCTTAGTGCCCCAGAATTGGAACCTCTGCTTATTTATTAATATTAGAGGGGGGCCCATGTGAGTCTTCTTGCTCCGGGGCCCCCAAATTTCTGTTCCTGGGCCTGTCTCCATGTATCTGACCCAAAATGCGCTCACAGGACTTCACCTACAGAGGGAGTTCATGCAAAAACTACTATTTATGGAGAAAAAAGTATCAAGAAACAACAAAATATTATGTAAAAACAGATTAAATTTTTGAATCTGCCTTTTTACATAATAAAATGTCTCATATAAATCCTTTTATTAATCGATTAATACAAATTTTGGTCAACAGGTAGAACCGATTAATCAACTACAGCCCTAAAATCTACAGCACAAAATGATCTTATAATTTACATGCATACACTCAAACCTCCTGTATGTATGTGACCTGTACCTTTTGTTATCTTCAGATGTTTCAATGCTGTTTTTGAATGGGAAATATTTGATTTCATTTGCACTTTTTGTTTAAGTTATTCAGAATTTTCCTGTTTTTGTTGTTGCCAATCCCAAAATCCAGACTGGGACTTCATCTGGATTAAAATTTGTTTCTCCACAGATCACTGATGCCAATAAAGACCTCTTAACAACAAACAGCACTGGATCTGCTGAAAAGTCTTTTATACTGGATGCATTTTAGAGGGTGATATTTGAACAGGTTGATCAAAGTCTCAGGTTCTTCTGCAGGTGCATTTTGGCAAGACCTAGTGGTACCTTTCAGCTGATGCCATCAATATTTTCTAGGGGTGTGGGTTGGCTGTAAAACAGAATTGTAAGACCCTGACGACGCAGATTATATCCTTTGCTACACTGCTACACTTTGTTTACATATCAGACAAACTTCATAGTTCTTACAATGAACAAAAAAATAATTGGTCATGCACTGTTCTTTGAAAACTCTCTGTCAAGTTTTCATACTTTTAACACTCACCATTTTGCCGTCTTTAACTGCACTACAGAACTCTGCATGTGCGTCGACTGTCACTGTCTGATCTTGAGCTTGTCAGGTGACAAAAATTCAGTGACAAGTGTAAATACGTCATATAATAATTTAAATATAATACTTCATATAAATATAAAAAAAAATTACAAAATGCAAGATGCCGATGTGTTATTATTTGCCAAAAAATAATGGCATATAAACCCCAAAAATAGCAATGAGTTCAAATATTTGTGCAGAGAAACACAAATCTATTACAGAAATCTTTTTAATTGGTGAACTCTTTCTTTTACAAAATATTATAATATTATGAACAACCTGAAACTTTAAGAAAAATGCAATTTCAGCACAATGTTTTAACATGAACTTTTATAGAAATTGGAATAAGCCAGTTTTTCTTGGAAAATCCTGCACTCAGCGTTGACTTTTGATTTCATTTTTGATATTTTGTTGATGAGGGTGTCACGGTCAACAGTCAAAAGCGATCGTCCTTTAAGAGCGTTTGGAAAGAGACAAGTCTTCATTTGTGCTGCTCTGGTGGGAGGGGCCACGTACAGAGACACTGGAGACTCTGCTATGCTCAGTGCCGCAGAAAATTACCAATATTCTAATAGAAAATATAATTAAAATATTTTTGTAGAAAATCAGCCAAGGGCCACTTTAAAGGTCTTGGAGGGCCGGATCCGGTCCCCGGGCCGTATGTTTGACATGTGTGATGTAAATCCTAATAATTATTCGGAATTAAACTTAAATCCGAATTAAGTGGGTGGTTTATTCTGGTTTTAAAGCCAAATTAATTTATTCCGTGAAAATGTAAAAATTTATTCCACTTCAAAAAATAATTCCGGTTGTTCAGCGTGTGCTTTGGGTCGCTCTTCTGACGCAATGATGCACTGCAAGATGGTGAAAAAAGTTTTTAACATATTTGTGTCCCCATGTATCTGTTTCCCGGTGCCTATGTAATTACGAAATGTACCGAGGTTCCCTGTTAACACCTCGAGCCGTCCTCATCCCAACTTATCATCATGAACTCATAAAACAGCAGCATGTAGAACTTTGTACACAACTCACCGCACATCAGCCCAGAACAGAAGCTCTCAGTTTGGGTAACAGAGGTAAAGACATGGGAGCACTCACCATAGTAAATTATAATTTCCAAGTAAACTCGAAGGAGAATAATTGAATTCCAAATTCATTAATTCTGAATAATTAAATTGGAATTAAAAAACATAATGGAAATGTGGCCAATTCACAATTCATGCACAAGATGGAACAGAGCATTTTGACCTGTAGAGATGCAGACAGACTAATAATGGATTACTCAAATATGTGTGAATGAAACAAAACACAACTCCAGGTCTGTTTTTAAAGAGGTAATCGCATTAAACTAAACGCTCACATGAGTCAGTGTTGCATAATATGGGACATTTTAAAGTGTTTTTTGTCACATCGCTCCCCCTCTCCTCTCCTCTTTCTAACGTGGCTCATTTGAACACATTTCTTCGACCGTTGCTCCTCTGTCCCTCTCCTAAACGTCATCTTTTGTTTTTGTCCGTGCATTTCTCTGGCGGTGGCGTAAATGGTTTTGACGCTCCGCGGGCCACTGGACACGCACAAAGCCTGACGCGCTCGCTACAGTCCGCCCTTTGTGAACAGCACTCTGCGCCCTGATCAACTCTGACAATTAGGAACGCCACAGACTCAACACTAATTTGTCCAGGATGGAGGGAGGAGAGAGGAGAGAGAAGAGAGCAGAGAGGAGAGGGGAGGAAGAGGTGGACTAACTGAACACTTGAGTTATCTCTCGCTCAGTCAAAGTTGAGCCTGGCAGCGCTGTGGTGTACTACTGATACTTTGTAGTGATTGTGTACGGCGGAATGTTCGCATACCGCCAGAAGTACATGCACTTCAGTTTGAGAAACGCTACTATAGGCTAAACACACTAGGGTATATTTGGCGCTCAAGGCAAGATTTCATTTGGCACAGCTGCGGTAAAACAGAGCTCCATGTGGGTACTTTGTCATGATTTGTAGAAATAAGGGCTCCTGAATGTAATGCTGGATTGACATGAAGGGGTCTGGGGGTTGTCCCTCAGGAAATTGTGAGCAAACTTTCATCACTAAACACATTTGCATTTGCCTTTTCTGTCCATGCCACAGGCTGGTTCTGGAGAGGTTAAATCCACTCACAGAAAGAATACATGTTTTTCAGTGAATATTAGATTAAATTAGATTAGATTAGATTCAACTTTATTGTCATTATCCATGCATAAATAAAAGATAAACAAATGTGGTTTAACATCCAATCAGAAGTGCAAGGAGCAGCAAGTATGATATACAGAATGTGGAGTATATACAATACAAACAATATACACTTTATTATAGTGTTGATTGTAGTGAATATACACAAATAAATATTGCAGTATGAACAAGTGGGAATTAGGCATAATATGCATGGGGTATATATAAGCAGATGTATTGTAAACATAATACAGTTTACATGAAAAACTTTACTAGAATATACAGGGTGCTATAGAAAATATAAATCTGTATGACATACCGCATTTTTCGGACAATAAGTCGCACTTTTTTTCATGGTTTGGGTGGTCCTGCGACTTATACTCCAGTGCAACAAGACAACTGAGAAGACTGAACACAAATGCCTCCCAAAAGAAAATCAGATTACAAGATGCAAGTAGCAAAGTATGCAGCCGAAAACAGTAATCAAGCAGCAGAAAGAAAGTTTGGAGTGAGTGAGAAACTTGTGACACTGGGAGGATGCACCATGAAACTTTCCTGAAGTCACTGGATGGATGGACAAAGCCTGGACTTCAGTGACGCTGAAACCATCCTGTCAGGATTCAGAAAGACCAGAATAATTCTAACTGGAACTGATGCTGAGTCTGACGACAGCTACAGAAGAGGAAGCGGTGCTCTGTTTACCTCCAGAGGTCATGGAGTTGTTCAGAAGTGACATCGAGGATAAAGAACTGAATGGATTTAGTGATTTGGAGTGAGATGGAGAGTTTGTTAAACTTGTTCTGTTCTGTTGTTTATGTTATAGTTTATCTGAAGAACTGTTCATATGTGACGTTAACAGTCTGTTGTTCTCTCTTCTATTGTTTTTACTGTAACTTCCCTTTCAAGATGAAATGTCAATTCTTACAGTCCAGTGTGACTTATAGTCTGAAAAATATATATGAATAAAGATATATATGAATAAATGCACATTTTGTCATGTTGTTGTTGTTGTTTTTGCTCGTTTGTTTGTTTGTTTTGTTGTGTTTTTTCAATAAAATTACATTAACACAAGTTTAATCGGAATGTTTCAGGCAAACTGCAAAACACTGACATTTCCATGGAGCAAGAGATACCCCCCCGACAAGAATGGACTTTTATGTTATGCAGAATGGACTTTTATGAGCTTTTAATCATGTTATCATGTTTTCCCCTCACCATTTACTCACTTGTAGTTGTATTTGAAATGATTTGTGCACGTTTGAGCAATCTTTAATTACAAATACACAAATCACTGCCACCGCACAGACCCACTACTCTGTACTTACTTCATTCTCCAATTCTATTTCCTTAAACAGACAGTCATACACATAGAATTCTGCAGTGGTGGACAAAGTACTCAGTTTTATTAAGTAAAAGTAGAAATAGAGAGGCAAAAGATTACTAAAGTTAAAATTTAAGTATCCTAAAAAATAAAGTATTAAAGTAAACCTATTAAAGTACCTGTTTAAAAATCTACTTTAACAGTACAAAGTCAAAGTATTTTGTAGAGATTTTTGGAACAATTAAAGCATCAAATGTATTTTGATCAACAGTTTTGCTGATTTTAAGTGATTCAGTTGAATTCTTATTTTTTCTAGCTGTTTTTCTGTATTTGTGTTTTTGGTTTGCTCAAAGCTGTGAATTAACTTTTTAAATGTACTAAAAATAAGTCTCAGGCATTTCAGCAGGTCTCAAACCATAAAGAAAAGTACTTTTTACTTCAGTCCAGATCTAAAAAGTAGTGGAGTAGAAAGTACAAACACATGCTCTCAAATGTAGTGAAGCAAAAGTAAAAAGTATCTACTGGTATCTAAGTATCTAAATGAACTAAAGTAAAGTACAGATAACTAAAACTGTACTGGGATTTGGCAGCGTTGCGTCATCAACAAACAAACAAACAAAACAAAATCCTGACAGCACGTGACTCTTTGTTGTGATGACATTTCTAACACACAAGTCAGCAGATTTGTTTCCTTTATTAAGTCATTTCAGGTGAATAATGTGCAAATTATAACAGAATGATCCACTAATGCAGTAGATTATAACTATACTTATAATTATACAGCAGACATAAGCATCTACTATAAACAGTGTTGGGAAGGTGACTTTTAAAATGTATTCCCCTACAGATTACAGATTACATACCCCAAAATGTAGTTTGTAACGGAATCTATTAAATTACTTAAAGTGAGTAACGTAATCTGAATACTTTGGATTACTTGGTTTGCTGTAGAGAAGCAAAGACGAGGATATCGTAACATAAGACGTTTTGTCTGCTAAAAGAAAATAAAAAGCCCAGTTTTTACTTAAACAAATTTAAAATATTATTGATAGAAGACGAGGAAACACTGTCCACACAGCATGATTTAGTCCTGTTAAATCCTATTTGAGACATAGTTTAGACCTGGTTTTAGTCCTGGTTTAGACCTGGTTTAATCCTGGTTTAGTCTTGGTTTAGACCTGGTTTGGACCTCTTTTAGACCTGGTTTTAGTCCTGGTTTAGTCCTGGTTTAGTCCTAGTTTATACCTAGTTTAGACCTGGTTTTAGACCTGGTTTGGATCTGGTTTAGACCTGGTTTAGACCTGGTTTGGACCTGGGTAAGACCTGGTTTTAGTCCTGGTTTAGACCTGGTTTTAGACCTGGTTTGGATCTGGTTTAGACCTGGTTTAGACCTGGTTTGGACCTGGTTTAGACCTGGTTTTAGTCCTGGTTTAGTCCTAACTTAGTCCTAGTTTAGTCCTGGTTTATTCCTGGTTTAGTCCTAGTTTATATCTAGTTTAGACCTGGTTTTAGACCTGGTTTAGACCTGGTTTGGACCTGGTTTAGACCTGGTTTTAGTCCTGGTTTAGTCCTAACTTAGTCCTAGTTTAGTCCTGGTTTATTCCTGGTTTAGTCCTAGTTTATATCTAGTTTAGACCTGGTTTTAGACCTGGTTTAGACCTGGTTTAGACCTGGTTTAGACCTGGTTTAGTGCCCGGCAATGAGTGAAAACAGGAAAATACACTCACTCACTGAAACAGTAACTGTAACTGAATACAGTTACTCATAATTTGTACTCTGATTACATAACTCTAGTACATGTAATCTGTTACTCCCCAACACTGACTATCAACTAAAGCAGTGTCTAACCAGAGCTAAACCAGATCTGTCTGTTTACTTCTATTATCACTGTTGAGTTTAAATCAGAGCAACACCAAACACACACTTAACTAGAACCACGCCCCGAACTTTGGACCTGCCTCTGGACCTTTCTCCAAGTTTGTTTACGCTGTTACCATGGACACCGCGGTCAATAAGTAATTTGGCTTTGTTTACTTTCTCTTAGAGGTGACAAAATGTAAACACAAGTCATGTTTTAAAGAGAAATTAAGTATGGGTAGCGTAAGGACACTCAGAGAAATCAGGAGTCTAACCCACAACCTCCATATGATACTTTTGTCAAACAGAAATATTTACATAAAAGTCCTGTATTACATGAAATTGACTCTTGTGAGCTTTAAGCCATATTAAAATGCGGTTTCCTCCTCAAAAACAGACCTGGAGTTGTGTTTTGTTTCATTCACACATTTTTGGTGATGTGTGAATCTATGGGCTAAAATTAATATATTTGCCTTTATTACGTAAAGGTGCACCATGTCACTTTTTGCCTGGAATGTCCCACAATATGGCATTAAACTTATCCATCTTTTTTTTTTCCAAATACATGTGTTGTATTGCTCAAAATGCTTTAAATTCTCACTCTGAGCTGTGTTGCCTCATCACAGATCTTAGCCGTAACTTTGCCTAGTGGCTGCACCTGGTTGTCTCCATGGAGATAGATATGATTAAAGCCATACTCCCTCCAGCAAGAAAGTTACATGGTGTATCTTTAACCTAGCAATGTTGTTTTTTGATCCAGTATTGGAACTAAATTACCTTCATTTCTTTAATATTAGTCTAGCAGTTTATTAGTTTATTTCAATACTTGAGTAAAAAAGAAAAAATAAATAAAAAATCTTATTGCGTAAGCTTAGTTAAAAGTGCATTATGTAACTTTTCAGATGGGACAAGTCACCTTCTCTTTTCTATGAATATGTTATTGCTTTGCTGAGAATTAGACTTATTGACCCACAAGGGAAATTATTTGGACACAGCAGCTCAGCTTGTACAGTTGTAAGGAGTATTACACATCACAATATAATATAATAACATAGAATAAAAAAAAAAAAAAGGTAAATTCTAAATAAGTAGCAAAAAAGATAGGCTGAGTTGTTGTACAGTTGTAGGGAGTATTATCTGTCCCTCTATAGTCTGGTGCGGTGGATGAGTTGTAGTACAGTTGTAGGGAGTATTATATGTTCCTCTATAGTCTGTTGCAGTGAGTGAGTTGTTGTCCAGTTGTAGGGAGTATTATCTGTCCCTCTATAGTCTGGTGCAGTGGGTGGGTTGTTGTACAGTTGTAGGGAGTATTATCTGCCCCTCTATAGTCTGGTGCTGTGGGTGAGTTGTTGTGTAGTTGTAGGGAGTATTATCTGTCCCTCTATAGTTTGGTGCAGTGGGTGAGTTGTTGTCCAGTTGTAGGGAGTATTATCTATTACATAAGGGTGAGTTGTTGTCCAGTTGTAGGGAGTATTATCTGTCCCTCTATAGTCTGGTGTGGTGGATGAGTTGTAGTACAGTTGTAGGGAGTATTATATGTTCCTCTATAGTCTGTTGCAGTGAGTGAGTTGTTGTCCAGTTGTAGGGAGTATTATCTGTCCCTCTATAGTTTGGTGCAGTGGGTGAGTTGTTGTCCAGTTGTAGGGAGTATTATCTTTCCCTCTGTAGTCTGCTGTGGTGGATGAGTTGTTGTGCAGTTGTAGGGAGTATTATCTGTCCCTCTATAGTCTGATGCAGTGGGTGGGTTGTTGTACAGTTGTAGGGAGTATTATCTGTCCCTCTATAGTCTTATGCAGTGGGTGAGTTATTGGACAGTCATAGGGAGTATCTCCAAGACGATAGAAAGGTTTAATGCCATACTGTGCAACATTCCAGACAAAGCAAACATCTCCATGAAGAAAAGCATTTGAAGAGACCCTCCGCTAGAAAAGTTACACAATGCAGTGAGTATTGCAATTTCAGGCTAGTCGTTGGGCTCAAAAATCTAAAATAGCAGCCTACGCTCCACTCCTCCTCTGCTCTCTCTATCTCTCCTCCTCCTTTTTCGCCCGGTGCTGCCTTTTCCCGTCGGCCCTTGAACTCAGCAGCGCTTGATGAGACTCCGCTGTTTCCTCCTCTGCGTCATTTACGTCCCTGAGCTCGAGCTGCGCGCACCTGGACACGCGCTCCCTCCGCTCCGG
Source organism: Boleophthalmus pectinirostris (assembly GCF_026225935.1). Classification (NCBI taxonomy): domain Eukaryota; kingdom Metazoa; phylum Chordata; class Actinopteri; order Gobiiformes; family Gobiidae; genus Boleophthalmus; species Boleophthalmus pectinirostris. The sequence continues at coordinate 33,383,692 of NW_026570970.1, read as the reverse complement.
GTCCTTCAGAGTCCCGCTGCCGTTTGATTGAGTCATTTTTAACCGAACACTCCACACGCAAATCTGTTTTAATCACGACTAAAAACCGGATCAAACTACGCTCGAGTTGGATTAAAAACTTTGGACAACATTCGCAAAGTTGATTTTTGGACATTTTGTGACGTTCTTGCACAATTTCTCAAGTCTTACCGCGCTGAATCGCTTTAATTTCAACTGAATTCTGTTTAACTTGGATTTTAAGATTTGCGTAACATTTTAAAGTGGAATTTCGTCCGTTTTTGAAGATCATTTTTACGCCAACTTCAGATTTGGCGATGCACGTTTTTCATTTTTACGCACGAAATGGATTGTTTAAAATGTTCTCTCGTTAGTTTTTGTGGGAAGTGAAAGGCGAAGGAAGATGCAGACGTTTTTTACACAATGATTGCCCGGGACGAGGTGAATGATTGACAGCCGAGATTGTGGATTAAACTCGGGTTTAAATTTCAAACCGGGATTTGTTGGAACTCCGGCTGCGCTTCATGAGGCAGAAAAAGACGAGGCTGGACTGAACTGCGACAGGTCCTGAACTAAAAAAACGCTGCAAAAAGTAAGTTCTGTCTTGCAATCGATTAAATTTGCTTGGCTATATTTAAAAAAAAAAAAACATTCGTGGGTTTAAAGGTGCATTGTGTAACTTTTCTGGTGGAACGTCCGTCAAATGCTTTTCTCCATGGAGATGTTATTGTTTTTTTCTTGGAATGTTTCACAGTATGGTATTAAACCTTTCCATCTTCCAAACCGGACCAAGTTACAGGTCAGACCAAGTTACAGGTCAGATCTGTGGAGAGGTGACCCACTCACAGTCAGAATGTCTGTTTTTCTAGGTATTTTTGAGCTATAAAACCACCTGTAATTGAATAAATATGAAGTAGAAGTTGTTTAATCGTCATATTGCGGAACATTCCAGGCAGAGCAATAATGATGTATCCATAGAAACAAGCAGGTGACGGATCCCCAACGAAAAAGTTGCACAGTGCAGTGAAATCCATGGCTATCACTCTTCATATCTTCATATAAATTTTGCATAGTTACTGTAATCTTTATTTACAAATTTCATGTTTTTATGCATGGTTGTAGTAGTAAGTAGTAGTATTGGCAACTGCAGTACTGTAGTAGTAGTAGCAGCAGCAGGAACAAAGGTGGTAGTAGTAAGATAGGGTTGGGTTACTCTATTACTATTTTCTGAGCTATGTTAGAATTTTGTTTCCTCATCTCAAACAGACCTGGAGTTGTGTTTCGTTTCATTCACACACAAACCCTTCATATTTAGGCTGAGATCTTTTCTCAAACAGAAAACACTGTTCCACCTTGTGATGTCATGAGGTAATACAGGATGTGCTCCACTGTGTTTTTAAACCCTTCGGATCATTTCACCTCTGGAATTGCTGATCTCACTTGAAAACTACCACTTCATGACATTTGGAGATGTAGACAGACTCATAGTTACTCAAACATGTGCGAATGAAACAAAACACAACTCCAGGTCTGTTTTTGAGGACGCAACAACGTTATAATTAGGGCTGGGCATCATTTAAGAAGTTGCCGATACGATACATACCTCGATACATAGGCCATGATACGATATATATCTCGATACAGTGCACTTTTGATTCGATACGGTATATTTCAAATCAGTTCGATATGATTCAATAAAAAATAAAGGGTAATTCATGGCTGTGATACTAAAAGTCTTTGTTAAACCACGTCTTGTGTGAAGTTAATATGAAACACAAACATTTTACTCATAAAAGCTGTGAAAATGTCAAATGTGTCACATAAACGAGTTTCCTTCCACTGTACAAGCAACAAAACTGTAGCTGTAACAAAATAATTTAGTAAAATACACCAAAAATAACTCTTGGCGATATATCAATACAGCAGCCCACGATATCGATACCGTATCATCACATTAAATGGTAACATATATCGATATTTTGATATTTTTGCACAACCCTAGTTATAATAGGACATTTTGCTTCCAATTCAATGATGGTTTAATAGTTTTTATTAAGACAAATTTTATAAAGAGTTAACCTTGACTCCTGTATATATAAATGTGTATGAATGTGTGTTTTCCAATCGTATTTACATGGAATGATTTTAGATTGTAAAAAAATTGTTTTGGATTGTAAAAAAAAACAAAAAAAAAACACCAACAACTGACCATTAGCCTTTTTGAATTGTACTTGTGGTAAAAATTTGGATGTACGTAAGGATTAGTGTACCTTAACCTTAACATGTACGTTTTTAATTTGATTAAAAACAACAACAACAACAACATAGTAGCCCAGAAATAATTGTCAATGATTAGGCCTCTAATGTGTTTTTTTTTAATTAAACACGATACATCGCTAAGGAAAAATCTTGCCATAAACGATGATATTGACTACTGCTACTTCATTGATAATCAAAGCAACACATAAATGGTAGAATAGCATTTAATAATTAGCCATAGAAATTATTTACTCAACCCTCTACAGCTTAAAATGATCTTCTGGTATTAAAGTTTATTCCAGCTTTCGCATCCTGAACGATAAGTCGATATTGTGATTATCGTGACAAGTTTGGGGGTACCAGGAGAATGATATGCAGTTTTGGGAATAGGGGACAAAAAAACAACCACTGCTATAAATCACAACATGCTGGCTCAGGCTGATGTGAAACTAAAATAATATAAAGTGATAAAAACTAAATGACGCTACCTAGAGATGTAACAGTAACCGAAATATCCTGATACATTATCGTCAAATGTCTCACAATAAGTCTCTGCTTCAGTATCAAATTACAAATCTCTGCTTTTAATGTATTTTTTTATTCTCTAAAACACTTTGAATAACTTTGTGTATGAATTGTGCTGTACAAATAAACTTACCTTGCCTCGCCGTGGTGCAGCAGTAGCTAAAAAACAGAAAAAAACTACATAGACCATGATCCTTTGGTGTGTCATTGCAGACTACATGAAGAAATAACTCTTATGAAGCACTTTTAAATCTTAATTCTTTGTATTATAACAGTACCAAAGGCTTTCTAAGGCTTTAAAAAGTAGCATATTCAGTTTTGTTAGCCTCCACAGAACATCGCAATAAATATCGTATCATGAGATGCATATCGTGAAAATATCGTATCAAGGGATTTTGATATCATTACATCCCTAACATTACCACTACTCCAGTACACAGTCTTGGTTTGAACCTGTGACCTTCTGATTGCAGGGCGAGCGTACTACCGCATAAAGTCTATAAATTCACATCATTTTGTGAAATTCAGTTAAAACATTCACATTTTATATAGAAAATAATATGCAATTTAAAATCACTGATCATGTTGGTTGCGTTCCCGCCTGGTGAGCTACAGTGGAGTGACCCCTCTGCTCCTCTGTGTACTGTCACCTGGGCTAAAACTAACGTCGTGTTTTCAGACAGAGCTGAGAACGGCCTTTAGCACCAGAAGAATGTGTGGAGTCTGTGCTAATCTCCACCTACATCCTTTCGACTGCACGTGGAGGTGTGATGGGGAATCCCTAAACAGAGAAAATCCCCATGACAAGGCCTGTCACAATCACTCATTTTGAAGTGCTAAATATTTGTATGTATTTATTAAAGGTGCAGTGCATATTAAAAGGCAAGATACTGCTGATACTGGTGAAGAATATAGACCATAAACCACATATATAGACTATATATAACTCAGAATGATCACAATAAAAAGACATTAATGAAAGTAAACAAGACTGACTTTTGATCTTTGCCATTTAACACGAAAAATCTTCAAACCACTTGCTTTTACTGACACAACATTGGCAGTTGACCTCTTCATTCAACAATGATTGACTATTAGAAATTTGAGTTAAGGGAGGGTTTTCTAAGATTAATGCTATAATGTTTAATGCCATGCTGTGGAACATTCCATGCACTTGTCCATAGAAACAAAGGAGTTCTGTAGTGCACCTTTAACTCCCATTTTATCAAGTTTGTTACAGTGGCTGAATAGTTATTAGATTTCATGAAAATTGTTGTTTTATTAGTATACAATTTTATTTAAGGAATTGTATAATATTTCTTTTTCATGACTAACTGTATCCCCAGACACAAGATAAACATGTTCAAATTAAAAATAACTTTTGCTGATTCATTCTGAATGACAGAATATTGGGCATGATGCCAATTTTGTTATAATTTGATGTTTTTGCTCCTTCTGCTTGAGCCTCAGGTGAGTCTGTCATTTGGGTTGCCAGGTTCAATGTTGGTTTAAACCTCTCTCTGATCTGCATGGTCACTCACTAAACCCCAGCACCTGCACCAGTCATAAGTCAGTGCTAGTGCAGCCTCTGCAGCTCAGGGAGGGAATTCTTGAGGTTCTGAGCTTTCACATGAGCCATGGTCTGTCTAAAAGCTTAATTACTGGCACTGGCAAATGTATGAAAGGTAAACTAATGAACAGCTGTGCAACAGCCTGAAAAACTGCTGGGAGATCTGGCAACACAACCCTGAGCTCTAATGCATTTTGTATAGCCCTCATTTGACCCACTCTTCAGTATTCCTGGGGTTAATAATCCTGTCAGGAGCAGTGGGCAAATGCAGTACTCTGAATTTCGATCCAGGATCTGAGAGTACCAAAGATTAACTACTGTGCTTTTATTAAAATCTAAAGAAGCATCTCAAACTTTTCTCTGTTTTGTAACTCTTTGTAACAGTAAGAATTGATCATATTATTTTGTGGGTAAAGAATTGTTCATAAAGCTGAACGATTTGGGAAAACTACCTAATTGTGAATTTTCTCACCAGCATTGCAGTTACATTTAGATTTGTTTTAATGACAGGATTCTTTTCAGAGTTCACATTTAAAACACGCAAGGAGAGGTAACAAAAAGACTGAAATACGAATTTTAAAAGGATGTATTTCAGAGCATGTTTGTACAGACTTAACTACTGAGTTAGCAGTTTTTATGCAGAATAAGACAGAAGATTTTGTACCTGATTTATAGTGTCCTAAAAACATGAAAAACAGAACTTGTTCATTTGAAACAGTTTGCAGTGGTCCACAGTTATATCTGACTTATCTTCACTGTTTCCTTGTCTCCTTGATTTCAGTGACCTTCTCCATGGCGTCCCTGTTGCTCCTCCTCTTCCTCCTCCTCTCCTCTCCCCTCTCCAACATGGCCGCCTCCAAAGATCTGGTGTGTGAGCCCATCACTGTGCCAATGTGCCGCGGCATCGGGTACAACCTCACCTACATGCCCAACCAGTTCAACCACGACACTCAGGTACGGATGTTAACATGGCAACACTTACTGATTATTGTGAGAGGAAAACCCTGCAGTTCTTAGGATTCTCTTTATATCTAGTCTTTAATTCAGGTTCTCTGTAATTGGGTGAGGAATCATAAAAGATCATACTCATTTTTACAGGGTGATGGGTGGGCAAGAATTTAATTTGCATGGACTAAGTGCACCTTTGTCTATAGTTAGATCTGGCCTTCTATCACACCATAATTACAGATTTTATTTACGGTAAACACTATTTTAGTTGTTTCCATTATCCTATTCTCATTGTCCCACCCAAAAATAATACATTTTTGGTCAGGCAGATCATGTTTTGGGTGCAAATGTTTAGTAATTTTTAAAGCATTTTCATAACGTCAAAAGAAAAAGTCACATTCCTTGCTATATTATTTTCATATTTTATGTTTTTATTGCATTGGAAATCTTAAATTGTATTAAAAATTAAATTATATTGCATTGGAAATCTTAATCCTTATACTGGGGATGCACCGGTCCGATACTGGTATCAGATATTGGCACCAATACTGGAAAATTAGTTGGATTAGATATTGGCTTGCAGATATCAATTCAGCCGATATCCATAAATTGATGTAATAAGACAATTTACTGGTCGTAGCCAGTGCAGTAAGTCTTATAATGTTAGAATTTGTATACAAAGCTGTTGTGTAGTTACGTGAGAGATAAATAGCAGCTACATAACACATTTGGTCTTATGTTCATTTTTTAAAAGGAAATAAATGTATTTGTCAGTCTCTGGTATCGATTAATATCAGGTATCAGCAGTTACTTAAAGCCATAGTATCATTATTGAAAAAGCTGGATCGCTGCATCCCTACTAGGGCTGTGCAGAAATATCGAAAAAATTTTATCATTTAATTAGATGATACAGTATCGATATTGTGGGCTGCTGTATCGATATATTGCCAAGAGTACTTTTTGGTGTATTTTACAAAATAATTTTGTTACAGTGCTACAGTTTTGTTGCTTGTTCAGAGGAAGGAAACTTGTTAATGCGACACATTTGATATTTTCACTGTTTTGATTATTAAAATGTTTCATATGAACTTTGCATAAGAAGTGGTTTACCAAAGACTTTTAGTGTCACAGCCTTGATATAGGCATTAGTTTTTCTTGAACCATATTGCATCAATTTGAAATATATCGTATTGAATCAAAGTGCATTGTATCCAGATATGTATCGTATCTTGGCCTATATATTGAGGTATGTATCATATCAGCAACTTCTTAATGATACCCAGCCCTAATCCCTCCCTTATACCCAAAGGAACAACATTTGGTTCTCCCTCAGGCTAAGTATAACATTCGCAATATGATATAAAACTCTTCTATCTCTAAGGAGAATGTTCTAAAGTATGGTCTTAACTATTTCCATGAATGGGTTAGCTTTAAAATATATATGTTGACATTGAACTGCCTGTTGACAATAAGCTACATGTCCCACCTCTTTTTCTATTTGCGTTCATTACTAAATGGATTAATCTTGTCATTTCTGCTCCCAGGAGGAAGTTGGTTTGGAAGTCCACCAGTTCTGGCCTCTGGTCCGAATCCGCTGCTCTCCGGATCTCCTCTTCTTCCTGTGCAGCATGTACACGCCCATCTGTTTACCGGATTACCGCAAACCTCTGCCTCCGTGTCGCTCCGTGTGCGAACGCGCCAAACGAGGCTGCTCCCCTTTAATGAGCCAGTACGGATTCGAATGGCCCGAAAGGATGAGCTGCGAAAGACTACCTAAACTCGGAGACGAGACTCTGTGCATGGACCAAAACAGCAGTGATACGACGACGACGATCACACCGTATTTTCCGAAACCGACCCAAAAACCCAGACCTCGACCCGTAAATTCCAACTCCCCACATATCTGCGATCGTGAATGCCGCTGTCGAGATCCTTTAGTCCCGATAAAACGCGACTACTTCTACAATCGCATCAGTACGGGGCCGCAACCGAACTGCGCCCAGCCTTGCCGGCAACCTTACTTCTCCACGGAAGAGCACGCCTTCACGGGATTTTGGATCGGATTGTGGTCGATTTTGTGCTTTCTGTCCACACTGACCACCGTAGCAACATTCTTAATTGACATGGAGCGCTTCAAATACCCAGAAAGACCTATAATCTTCCTCGCCACGTGCTATCTTTTTGTTTCACTGGGGTACATTCTAAGATTAGTAGCCGGACATGAGCGCGTAGCATGTAGCAGCAATACTGATCCACCGCACATTTTGTATGACACGACGGGCCCCGCGCTTTGCACACTAGTTTTCCTCCTAATCTACTTTTTCGGCATGGCGAGCTCAATCTGGTGGGTCGTGTTATCTTTCACCTGGTTCCTGGCTGCCGGTTTAAAATGGGGCAGCGAAGCTATTGCCAGCTACTCGCAATATTTCCATTTAGCAGCTTGGCTAATCCCCAGCATCAAATCTATCGTCGTTTTAGCGCTTAGCTCCGTCGACGGCGATCCTGTTGCCGGTATATGCTACGTCGGCAACCAAAACCTCGAGAATTTACGCGGTTTCGTGCTCGCCCCGTTGGTCGTCTACCTCTTCACCGGCTCTCTGTTTTTGCTCGCCGGATTTGTGTCGCTATTCCGTATTCGTAGCATTATAAAGCAAGGGGGGACCAAAACGGACAAGCTAGAAAGGCTAATGATTCGAATAGGCTTGTTCACAGTGCTGTACACCGTCCCTGCCACTATCGTCGTAGCGTGTTTAGTTTACGAACAACATTATAGGCCAGTTTGGGAGAGGGCGCTAGCTTGCTCTTGCTTGTCAGATCCGCAGCGTTCAAGTTTAGGCCCGGATTATGCCGTTTTTATGCTCAAATATTTCATGTGTCTCGTTGTGGGAATAACATCCGGAGTTTGGATTTGGTCCGGAAAAACGTTGGACTCTTGGAGGAGGTTTATAGCGAGGATTTGCCGCTGTTGGACGCATAAAAGCACAGCCCCTCCGTCGATGTACAGTGAAGCTAGCACAGCACTAACCGGACACACAGGCACTGGGCTAACACCGGGGATGTACCACAAAGCTACTGCGTCTCATATTTAAAAACACTGGAAGAAAAACTGTTGTGAAAATGGACAAAGATTCACAGCACTACATATATACACGTGTGTTTGGGCTGACGGCTAAAGCTCTTCATGGACCTAAACTAGGGTGACCAGATGTTCCTGTTTACCCGGGACAGTCCCAGTTTTGAGCCCCGTGTCCCCTGTCCCAGCAGATTTATACAAAAACAGTGATTTGTCCCACTTTTAGTCAAGAAATGTCCCAGGTGTCGCTATTTTTTGACCAAAGGTACATTCAGACTGCAGCCTAAAGTGACCCAAATCCAATGTTTTCACCCCATGCTCCTGTATCTGATCTTTTAGGGCCTGTTTACATGAGAACGACAAAATATTTTATTGGAAGTGCCTTTTGTTTAAATGGTGATGGCGTTTTTAGGGCTTAAAAACGCAAAAATCTGAAACCTCCAGAGTGGAAAAATTTAATATGCGAAGACGCAAAACTCTGGTCAGATCTGCTCATGTCTCGTACGTGTTTACGTCACATACATCACCACCTAGCCGCCTGGCATGCATACCCAATTGAATTCCACACACTTTTGCATTACCGTTTGCTCGCAGATTTCCTCCTGAAAGCGCTTCTCTAAATGCGGAATATAAAGTGAAAATGCGACGTCACTTTTGCGTCTTCTGTTCAGACCATCATCATATAAAAGTAGCCTTAATGACAGTCTGAACGACACAGATCTGATTTTTTTTTTTTCAAATGCAACCCAGGCCACTTGGATATGTGCTCCTAAAACCGATACATATCTGATCTTTTGACATGCGACTTCAGTCTGAATGGACAGGTCACATTCATCCCACCTACACATAACAAATGTACACAAACGTTCTTCTTGTCACACGAAAGTTGTGTATGAACTCTGTGTCAGTGAAGCAGCGACGCACATAACAGTCCCACCACTCCTGGCTGCGACTCCGCACCCACATGTTCCTTTCTACAGACTTTGCTGCCGCAGGGTTAGCCCTATGTTCCCATATTTCTAAGATTTTTCTCTAAATAAAATGCTAATTTAAGTCATTTTCATGCTGCATTTATAGGGATGATTCAGAGTAATTTCAACCCCTTCGCGCAATGACCTCTACAGTACATCTCTAGTCAACTGCTGCTGGATAATAGATTGGGTGTAATTGACGACCATATTGGGAGAAATGGGGATGAATTCTGATGCAAATGGATGATAAAGGGAATGAGGGAACATAGGGCACGCTCCCCTTCTTCTCAATCTTCTAAAACGAATAAGCTGTACATGTTCTGGCTCTGGTAAGACAGCAACTTTAAAGTTCACACTGGAGTTGTATGTGATATGCAAGTCGCACATGTGAATGACCTTGCAAAAAAAAATAATAATAAAAAAAAATGGAATTGAGCATTAATCCCTGCAGTCTGAATGTAGCCCAATTTGATTGAAACCAGGACTAAAACAGGACTGCCACAAGTTTTGACTAATCAGATCCTCGCCAACAGCAAAGAGGAGGATAAATTATAATTTGTTTAGTCAAAATACAGAAAACCATGTTTGTAAATGTGTCCCAGTTTTGAATTTTGAAAATCTGGTCATCTTAATCTAAGCTTCCTGTTATTTATGACATTTTAAAGCAGAACTAAGTAATCTTTTACCTCATTGAACATCTTTGTAGGTCCTTGTGGTGGCTAAATATGAATTTTTGGGGCATTTGAAGCATCCATTGTGGAAAACCAGCCTTGCAAAATGACAACATCGAGAATTTTCCAGAGAAACCATGGTTATGCCAGCTCTATCTCCAAAAGTTACTTAGTTCTGCTTTAAGGACATTTTCCACATTCAAAAGATAAAATATTGTAAGTTGTATCAACCGCTATGACAATATCATTTTGAAAGCCCTCAGATTGTCACCAGCAATACAATGTTCTCATTCACTCTGGCACCCTTAACATAACAAAACGAGCCATGAAGATGCTGTTACTTTGTCTGGAATGTTCCGCAGTATGGCATTAAACCCATGCACCTTATCTTGCATTTTATTCAATTTTGCGAGTTTTATATGGATCAGAAATACCTGGAAAAACTATTTTACTGTGAGCGGGTTGATCCCTCCACAGATCTGACCTGTAACCTGTCGTCATCTGCTTGTCTCCATAGAACTAGACAGAAAAGTAACACAGTGCAACTTTTTCAAATGTGACTCTTCTGCTCAAACATTGAAAACCCTTGTGGAAAAATATTCCTAAATATATATTATAAAGGACACAAGTCAGGGTCCGTCTCCAAAGGTAGTAAACTACACTGAGTACTATGGAATCAATTTGAAGAAAATAGTTAATAGTTCAAAGAACACTTTTAAAATATCAAGCAGAAAATGAAAATGAAAATTAGCTAATTATTTGTGTAAAGGTGTAAAATCTCTGTCTTTGCCTCTTTGGAAACATGTTGATTTTGTTCCGAGTCTTTCTCAGTTTTGTCTGATGCTGTTTTCTTTGGTTCTGATTGTTCCCGTTGGACTTTTTGGTGCAGTTTTGACACAAACGTGACAGGTGGGCAGGATTTCCATGGGTGTATTCCCACTGGCTCATTTATATTTGACGGACAGCTGAGCTTGGAGCTCCTGAAGCTGTTGTGGATGTTTCCTGGTGAAGTTTTGGCGGTTTGTTGTTTGTCTAGTACTTCCACTGTACAGAATAAAGCTGCTCCAGAAGAACTGTCCACCAGAGAACACTGAATATTAGAAAAGCTCTGAGCACCAAAACTTCACCAGGAAACGTGCACAACAGCTTCAGGAGCTCCAAGCTCAGCTGTCCATCAAATATAAATGAGCCAGTGGGAATACACCCATGGAAATCCCACCCACCTGTCACGTTTGTGTCAAAACTGCACCAAAAAGTCAAACAAGGAGAATCAGAACCAAAGAAAACAGCATAAAAAAAACTGTACATGATTTAATAATTAAATTACACAAATAATTTAATTGCAAATTAATTTTATTTTACTTTTTTTTGCTTGTGTTTTTTTTTTTTTTTTTTATGTTTTAAAAGTATTTGAACTATTTGACAGGTCTCAATTAGGGCTACAGTGGACTAAAATAAGTAAATAAATAAATGGGTCTAAAATGGTAATAAAACATAAATGAGGTACTTCTAAATTCTAATTAACCCACAAGAGCTCAAAGTCATGAATATTTTTTATCATTAGACTCAAACTGCAGAGGGCCTTTTATACCACAGTTTGAGAAACACTGTCATAGGTTCCTCATAGTTGCCAATATCAGTGGAAAGCATTTTATTTAGTGTTTTTCAGTGCTGCTATTTCTACTTCTTATTCCTATTTTTGATTCAGAGATAGAAGACTTGTTTAAAACTGTAGATAAATGCAGATTGTAACTGCTCAACTTTCAGGACAAAGTAACAGACTCCACAACATCTTTTAAGGAGAAAAAAATATCTGTTTTGTATAAGAAAGCACTGTACTTTAAAAAAAATGGACCGCACAAGGGAAAAGTAACAGCGTTTATAGAAGTTTGCAGCGAAAGTTCCCAGTTTGACCTTTACTAAAAGATAAAATTCAAGGTTTTCAGACAGCAAGTATTCAAAAAGTGCAACTATTTACATATGTTTTAGATAATGTAAAAGTGCTTTTCTGTAGCGCGGCACAATGTCCTTGCAGTGTCAAAGTAGCCAAAATAGAGCAGCCAATATTGTTCTAATTTCACACAAACATTGAGAGACCAAGAGGCATTATAATAAAGTGTATTTATTGCTGTAAATATCTGTATTATAAATGTAAAATGCAATAGTCAGAATCTATGAAAAGCGTTTTGAAGGGCCCATATTACACAGTTTTTTGATCTATGTTTTAATGTTGTTTCCTCATCACAAACACATCTGGAGTTGTGTTGTTTTGTTTCATTCACACATGTTTAACACACGAACCCTGCATATTTACGCTGAGCTCTTCTCTGAAATGCAAAAACATTCTGGTCCACCTTGTGATGTCGTGGTTATACAGGATGTGCTCCACTGTGCTTTACTGTACTCAACTCTATGCACTTTCACTAGAATCGGCTCTGGAAATGCCAATCTCAACTAAACAAAAGGTAAAATGCATAATGAAGAAGAAAACTCATACACTACCAGTCAAAAGTTTTAGAACACCACATTTTTCCAGTTGTTTACTGTTTACTGTTGACCAAAACATATTCTAAACTTTTGATTCATAAAAGTGTCCACCTTTGGCAGATAGAACAGCTGAACTTGTGGCTTGTTCTTTTTACAATAGAAATCAAATATTGTTCACAAAGTTCTTAAGTCTGTTGCAGAAGTTTCCATAAATGTGTGGCACTTGTAGGTTGCTTCACTCTTCTGTCCAGTTCAACCCAAACCAGCTCCATGGGCTTTAAGTCTGGACACTGTGCTGCTGGACACTCCATGTTTTCAAGTTTAACATCTTGTTCTTTTTTCCTGAGGTAGTTTTGGCAGAGCTTGGACTTGTGCTTTGTTATGTTGTATCTTTTTTTTTTTTTTTTTACCTCTGCCTGTTCCATTCTTACTTTTGTCCCATTTCAAGCTCTTCATTGGACTTGCACGACTTGAACTGCAATAAAAAACTGGAAATATTAGACTCTTCTAAAACTTAACACCGGTAGTGTGTATAAATTGCACCGGACTATAAGTTGCACTTTTTGGGGGAAATTTATTTTATAAAATCAGAGACCAGGAACCGACATTTCATCTTGAAAGTCAAGTTCTAGTAAAAACAATAAAACAGCGAACAACAGACTGTTAACGTCACATATGAACAGTTCTTCAGATAAACTATAACATAAACAACAGAACAAGTTTACCAAACTCTCCATCTCACTCCAAATCACTAAATCCATTGAATTCTTCATCCTCGTGTCACTTCTGAGTAACTCCACGACCTTTGGAGGTAAACGCTGCTTCCTCTTCAGCATCGCTGGCATCACACTTGGCAACAGTTCAAGTTAAAATTATTACAGGATGGTTTCAGGTGTCACTGGAATCCAGGCTTTGTCAATCCATCCAATAACTTCCAGGAAAGTTGCATGGTGCACTGGTCAGTGTGAAATTTGTAAGTTGCACAGCAGTATAAGTTGCAGGACCACCCAAACCATGAAAAAGTATGACTTATAGTCCAAAAAACATGGTAATTATTAGTCTATCTACATCTCCAAACATGAACAAAACCACAACTCCAGATAACAACATTATCACATGGTTTAAAGCTCATATAAGAATCCATGTGGTGTAATATGAGACCTTTTAAAATGTACAGTCTTGTCTTGTATAAAGATGTACATGAATTGAAGTTTTTGCTTTTATTTGTGAGAGACGTGTGTTTTGGTGACTGCAATGTAAACTTTTCCCTGATAAGGTTTAGTCCTCTGTGCCATTTTAAATCCCGGAAATTACTTGAAATTTGACTGAAATGTTCAAATGTGTTTGGAATTAGAATTTTCAAATGTGATTTTTTTTTTCTTTTAATTTTTAAAATCTAAATTATTATTATGTTTGTTTTTGTGATTGCAAAGTTAAATCTCATTATGATATCAGCGGCTGTGTGTGTTTTAAAATACTATTGATGTTCTGTTTTGTCTCCATGTGCATTACAGTACCTCATATTTTCTTCTTTTTTTTTTACTAATACTTTGCAGTGACATCATTCTGATTCTACAAAAAATACAAAATGGATTTAAACAACACATTTTCAGGAGCCTGTGATCAATACGAGCATTCATGGTCCAAATAAATTAACTCTATGATCAGATAGTGTAAAACAAAGCTCATACTAAAGGCTGATGAAGCTTCAGACAGAGCAGTGCCCTTAGTTAGCATCACACCTGCAGGGAATGTGGGTAAGATCAGCTGCAAAGTATTGTGTTTTTGATTAAAATGAGACATTATTGCAAGTTTTTTAATGTATTTTACAATTTTTTTTATAGACCCTGGATTTTTTTTGTAAATTTGCGCTGGCAATAATAATGTATGTGCTCCCCCTGTTGGTTCACAGAGGAACTGTGGAGTAGTATATACAGTTATATACATTTAAATGCTTCAAAACCCTCTTTTTTTTTTTTTTTTTTTTCCATGTTGAATTAATTTATTAGTCGTCTGAGTCTGAATGGATGTGAATGATTGTAAATAGTAGAAATACTCAGATTGTTCTTTATGACACACTATTTTTGTGTTTGTTTATTTTTGAGTTTCAATGTGGAATAAAAATGTGTTGATAATAGTTTTATTTCTTTGTTCAAGTTACAAAAACTTAAGTTACATGTTTTGAGTTCGGGAGAGCCAAATAAATATACAGGTGAACTCAAGTGTATCGCTGCGTTTTCAGACATCATAACATTGTATTGATACTTTGCAATAACATCAGGCTGGGGGTGTTCTATGTGTATCTCTATGGTTAGGGTGACCAGATTTTCCAAATCAAAAACTGGGACACCCCGGTTTGTGTTGGTTGGTAATAATAAAATTGTGAAACGAGTGTGTAATTAAGGAAAACTGCACTCGGTCCATTCATGACCAACATGTGAGTCAATATAGTCACATTTTCTTTGTGTTTTGGTCATTATTGAGCAGCTTTTCTGTATTTTACCTAAACAGATGGCCATTAATATCTCTTTTTATTGTTGGCAGGGATCAAATTGGTTAAAAATAGGGACACTCGGGACATTTCTTGTATAAAACTAAACTAAATCAATGGTTTGTATAACTCTGCTGGGACAGGAGACACAGGGCTCCAAACTGGGACTGTCCTGGTTAAATCGGGTGACCAGACGTCTCTGTCTATGGTGGATAGGGCTGGGTGTCATCAAGAAGTTGCCGATACGATACATACCTCGATACATAGGCCACAATACGATACATATCTCGTACAGTGATCTTTCAACTCCATATGATATATTTCAAATCGATTTGATACAGTTCAATAAAAAAATAATGTCTAAATCATGGCTGTGATACTAAGTCTTTGTTAAACCACTTCTTGTGCAAGAAGAAAACAAAACACGCCATTTTAATCCTCAAAACAGTGAAAATATCACTTGTGTCGCATAAATGAGTTTCTTTCCTCTAAACAAGCAACAAAACTGTAGTGCTGTAACAAAAAAATTTAGTAAAATATACCAAAAATACACTTGCTGATATCGATACTGAATCATCACATTAAACAATATGATATATCAATATTTCAATATTTTTGCACACCCCTAATGGTGCAATGTGCTCTCATGGTGCTCTCAGAAAAGTAAAAAAAACAACAACAAAAAAACACAAAACTGATTTATATAAGTAACTTCTAGAAGACTGGGATAAATACGAGTGTCCAAGGTCCTGTTGGAGTGTTTTATTTTCAACATGGCTTAGCATACATAACAGCTCGTAACTGTAGTTTTATGTGTGAGACGCTTGTTTAAGATCTCACCTGTTGTACTGCCAAGTAAGTCAGCTCTGTCTGGTCATTTTGTGTTAAATTAAAGCTGAGATTAAAGTCTTCTAACAAAGCAGAGCTTTCACATCCCCAAGGAATATTGGTGCTGCAAAGTATCAATAGGCCAATCATATTTATTACAGATGACAACCAGATTTTTGTTGTACAACAGTAACATCTTAGGTCTAGTCACTAATAGGAATGAATAGAAGTGGATTTATCTTTTGGATATTTCATGACATAATCAACAGGGAAAATTGAATCTGAAAACCACTATTACACAAATAGAGGAAGTTTATGAAGACATATGGTTGAAAGCTCAAAAATGTAATTAATCTGAATAAAACGTTTTATTTGGAGTTTATTGCCACATCCCTTCCTGCCACAATCCCATTCTGACCTAAATGTTTGAATATTTAGTCATCTTAAATAATTGTCTATGGAGCTCAACTAATTTCCCATTAATTTATCCCATAGACTTACAAAATAAAAAACTAGTGACCACAAAAGTCATTTTAAAATCTATTTCTGGAACTTTACAAACTGCTAAGTTATTAAAGCATTTCGTCGAATCTTGTGTTTTAAATGTTTGTGTTTTCTTTACTTGAAACATGGATATTAGTTAAAATGTAGCTGGATGCCTTTGAAGTTTATGAGAAAAATTAATGGAAAATTTACTTTCAGAACAAAAGCGAATTTCGAAATTTAAAGTTTAGGCAGATATGTTTCAAAATAGTAAGAACAAAGTCTATTTACTATCAAAAGAATATGTTTTATAAGTTATACAGAAGTTAAAAGCATGAAATAAATAAAACAGATGACACAAGTTTTTGTTGATTGATTAGTGTTTATTTAAAATAGTCCATCTGCAAATGATTCTGTTAAAAACACGACAGGTTCACAGCTAAAGCCTACACAGTAAGCAACAAGGAGCCGCCCCCCTGGTCTAAACCGGATTTAAACCGGCACTGAACCAGATGTGAACCGGGTCTAAACCAGGTCTGAACCAGGACTTGGGAGGGGCAGCACAATACTGTTAATGGACTTTCAAATGGACCAAACCAGTGTCCACAGCATGTAAACTAAAGTCTCATTGAGGGACATTGGCTCAAAGGTTGTGACTGTTCGGGATACAAGGTTTCTTCTACAGATAACCGACAAAAAAGATGTTCTAAACCTGGACTAAACCAGGTCTGACATCTCTGATACTGATGACTGCAGCGGTCCAGAAAGGTGCACGAAACCAGGACTTAACCAGGACTAAACCAGGTCTAAACCAGGTCTAAACCAGGTCTAAACCAGGTCTAAACCAGGTCTAACATCTCTCATACTGACGACTGCAGTGGTCCTGAGAGGTGCACGAAACCAAGACGAAACCAAGACTAAACCAGATCTAAACCAGGTCTAAACCAGATCTAAAACCAGGTCTAAACCAGGTCTAAACCAGGTCTAAACCAGGTCTAAACCAGGTCTAAAATCTCTCATACTGACGACTGCAGTGGTCCCGAGAGGTGCACAAAACCAAGACTAAACCAGGTCTAAACCAGGACTAAAATCTCTAATACTGACGACTGCAGCGGTCCCGAGAGGTGCACAAAACCAGGACTAAACCAAGTCAAAACCCGGACTAAACCAGGTCTAAACGTGAACCAAACCAAGACTTAAAGACCTCTGATACATATAGACCATTACAGACTAGGACTTGACTTCATCCTCTTATATTCCAATTGTAAACAAAGATGTACAATTGTAGTTCATATTTTTTCTTGTGTTTACAGCGGTACAGTTTTTCTTAAATCACATAATTATTTTATAATTGTATCTTAAAATATACTCTTGTATGAGCCTCTCCAATTTTCACACAATCAGTTATATAGCTATCAATGTACAAAACAAAACGGCAGGTTAAAAATTGGATATAGTCTTAAAAAACAGATTAGAACCTTTAATATGGTCATTTAACTAAAAACCTTGTATCTTTGGCTTATATTTTTTTATTATTTTTTTTAACTTCTATGTCCCGTCTCTGGACTGTGTTGCCGTTCGCGTATTGGCCAAGACTCAAAGACTCAAAATCCATCTATAAATCCTGATGGGAGTTAACAAAAAGTCAAAACTGCATTCTTTTTGTCAATACTAAGATGGCACTGGTGATTCCAACATCTGTATTAACATCATCGGCGGACTAATCTCTTTTTTGCACAAATGTATTTTTTTTTTATAAACATAAGCTCTTTGGTAAAACATAACATATAAAACAAAATCATATTCAAATTCTCTGGAAATCCAAACGGGCTTCTGTCCAAGTGTGGTGGCATCATGAGAAAACACTTATATAAATAATAAAAAAAAAAGAAAAGGCCTATACCAGATTAAGATTCCTCCAAAAAAAAAAAAAAAGCTGTAAAATCGAAGTAAAATTGGCACTAAACCGACAGGACCTCTCTAAGTCTGCAGCTGTCGTCTTGTAATGTGGAAACTTTCATAAAATCCAGAAGAAACTATTACCCTGTTATAGTCACCAACCTTCAAGCCAACGTTTACTGTGGACATGGGGAAGTAACAGACAATTTTAAAGGTGCATTGCGTAGCTTTTCTGTGGGGGTCTGCTACCTGCTTGTCACCATGGTGAAGTTATTGCGTTGCCAAGAATATTCCGCAATATGGCATTAAACTTCCCATCTTGCATTCATCCATTCACAGGCAATTTCGTTTCATGCCAACAAAAACAAGTGCTTTAACTGAGTGTGGCCGCCTCTCCACAGATCCGATCTTTAACTTAATTTCTTTTAATTTTTATTTCTTTTACTGGTCTGCTGAATTCCTAAACAGATGAATAAAAGTAATTTTGATTGCAGGTGGAGCAAAAACATTTCTATGGCGACAAGACAGTGACAGACCTCTACAGAAAAGCTACACAGCGCGCCTTTAAACCTCCAATCCATCCTGAATGTTGTACGTTTTGTAGTAATTTTGGCTTGAGTCCTGGTTAAATGTTTTGTTCGGGGTCAAACAGAGGAAGAGGAAGAGGAGTTTGTGTAGAAACCGTTGGACCGTGAGGACCTAAAAGAGGACCGTGAAAACCCAAGTGAGGACCTAAGAGAGGACGGCGTTGGAGCGGCGGATTCCGATCAGGTTGTCTGCGCTGAAGGAGCGCCTCATTGCGGCCCGGCTCAGGTCTTTGTACTTGTCCTCACACAGACGAGAGATGGCCTGAACGACAAACAAAAACAGCATTAAAAGGAGACAGATTATGCAAACTCAAGCTTTAGTCATGACAGAATTGTTTTCCTTTCTCATTTACCCACTTCAAATGATTCATGTATGTTTGAGCACTCTTTGTTCCGCCAGGAGATTGGCTCTGAAAAATCTGCTGCTCTGTGGATTGTTTCACCAAAGGCAAAGCTCCCAAAACAAAACAGGATGTACTTCAGCCAGTTTCGATCGTACAGTTTATTATTAATCTTTTGAAACGCTCCCCTCTAGTTTCTCAGCCATCTGTGTTTTTATATTGATAGAACATCTTTGACTGCTCTTTTATTTTGAAGGTCCTCTGTTAAATGGCTCCAGGGGAAAGGTCAGGTTGATGCCTATGCTTTTATTTTGTACACATTTTAGACAGTCTTTCATTTGAACGCTCTCATCTCTAGTTTCTGTGCTTTTATTTGACCGTGCAGTTATTTGGTGTTTTATTTTATTTTGAAGGCCTCACCTCTAGTTTTTGGGCCCTCTGGTTGTTGAGTGGCTCCAGGGGGAAGCTCAGGTTGTTGTCGTCGGCGAGCTGTCTCAGGTCAAAGTAATATTTGGCGTAAACACTTGCCGGGACATTTATGTTGAACTGCAGCAGCTCCAGGAAGTGACGCTCCATCTCGTTCCTGTTACGACATGTTTAAATTGCGTTAAGAGCCAGGCGCTTGATTAACTCATCTGGTTTAGAAATATATGGTGTAAAAGAATCAGGTTGTCACTGAGTCCTTGAGCAAGACAATAGATTGTGCTCAAAAATGAAAGTGGTGTGAGTGATGCTAAACCACACCCAGAAAGCATCATGACAAATAATAAAATGATAAACTAAAACCACTAAACTATACCAGAATACTGTAAAGAAGGAGTTAAGTTAGTCCAAGCTTCACCAAAATCAAACCAGGTCTAAACTAGGAATAAACTGGGGGATTGGACTAGGACTGAAATAAGAACGAAACCTAAACCGAACACCAAGACTAGACCAGAACTAAACCAGGTCTAAATCAGGACCACGGAGCAGTCTGAAGCTGGAGTTGGTTTCCCAGGCGACCGCATCCTCTCCATCTCTTTGTTGGTCGCAGCGTCGGAGTAAAAAGCGTTTGTGTGTGATGTCTGGTCGCCCCGGGCAACTAATGGACCGGGCGAGATCCTGGTCCATTATACAGAGACCAAGAGAGGCACTCCAGAGCGGGACCAGGAGTACAAAGGCACTTCAGACAGAGAGGGGGGGGGTGGAGAGAGCAAAGGTGGGGTGCGGAAGGAGAGGGGAGGAAAAGGAGAGAGCGAGAGAGGAGAGAGGGAAGAGAGAGACAAGAGGAGAGAGAGAGGAGACAGAAACAGAAACAGAGAGGGAGGTGGCTTTTAACCATAACTGAGTGAAGTAAATAGACACTCTTTTGAACTTTAAGCCATATTATAATGTTGCTACCTGCTCAAAAACAGACCTGGAGTTGTGTTTTGTTTCCTTCACACATGTTTGAGTAATCCTTTATTATTAGCAGCTACTTTTTACCTTTAGATTTGTAGAGATTGGCAATTCCAGGGCTGAAATCATCCAAATGATTCTAGTGAAGCTGTATAGAGTTTAAAAACACAATAATAAGCAGGGTTTGTGTGTTAAACATGCGTGAATGAAACAAAACACAACTCCAGGTATGTTTGTGATGAAGAAACAACATTATAACATAGGCCCTTTAAAAATCAAAACTCCCCGTCTCCTCTGGTCCTTGTATTTCCCTTCACTTCCGTCACTCACATGTCCTCCACAGTGATGTCCTTGAGGATCTGGCAGTAGTCCACGTTCCAAACCGCCTGGTCGTCCCAAACTTTCGACGCCAAAAGAATGGCCCCCAAAACGATCCTCTTCCAGTTGGCCGGGCAGATGTCCAGCTCGGCGTAAGTCAGCAGGCGCTCCAGGTACACCTAAAGGAGAGAGGGAGGTGAGTGGGGAAATTTATAGAATCATTTTGCATTTTGTTCATGAAAAGCTACAATATAGACCCAGCACAACCAGTGCCCCTCCCCCAGTCAAGTTTTTGCCCTCAAAGCCTTAAAAAAAGCATAACAAAAAACTGGTAATACACGAGATACTTTATGCTTATATTTAATGCAGGGTTCCCACTCTTTTTCACTGTCAAAATTTCAAAAATTTCCCATGACTTTTTCATGACCTAAAGTGCATTTTCCATGACTTTACGGCACCTACATGTGTAGGATTGATCAGACTTTTAGGGCTAAATATGAAATGTTAACCCTTTCCACTCACCTTATGGTTTGGGATTATAGTTTCTTAACATTCAAAATACAGTCAGCGCATTTATTGTCGTCTCTTTTAAACAAAAGGCACATATGGGTCCAGTCAAGTGGTAACGGAGGAGAAGAGGGGCAGATTTTTTACATTCAAATGTCTCTTATTCAGAAACTACAGGGACTATTGAAATAAGTAAAGTATCAGAATGTAGGAAAGAGTTACACTCCAACAGGGTCAAGTTAAACCTGTGATATTCTTTCAAGTTGTTGACAAAAAATTTAAAAACTCATGTCGGTAACGGAGGGAAGAAATATTCAGCACTTTTTGGGCAATAAATCCAAACAGTGATAACTCTTGGTTCTCACTTCCATATCCTTAACAAACTGGTTTGAATATTTGCTTCATATAGTTTTCTACCATATGGTACAAGACTAGGTTGAAAAACCTCTTACTTTTTGAGTCATGAGATTTTTTATTAAGAAAGGTCATGGTAACGGAGGGAAAAGTAACGGAGGTGCATGATTTTGCATAATTTGTCGCTTTTTTCTTCCGAATACTTTAATATTACTTCAAAATGAAAGGAAACTATTTCTATAAAATATGTCCTTCCAAGCAAATTTTTATCATTTTAAATAATTTTTTTTGAAAAATCCTGTACCTTCATCAACAGTTCAAAGATGGAATAACACAAGATATGGTGAAATACATCCATTTATTTACATGATTTGCAGGTCTTTGAAATTTGGGAAATAATTTTTGTTCCATGTTTCATACATGGTCTGTTTAAAACGTATGGAACTTTAGAACCAAAAATGGTACAGAAAAAAGGTCAACAGTTTCATAAACTAGAGTACATATGTATCTGTTCAATACATTTTTATATCAGATGCATTAACTTGAATTTTTGGCCTTGTTGTTTACTTCTGCTTGACCGGGCCCATATGTTCGAAAATAATCATAACACCTTAATGAGAACTTAAGAGAATACTGTAATTGCATGAAAGAGATACTAGAATTCCATGACCTTTTCAGGCCTAGAAAATTACATTTTCAATTTCCATGACTTTCCCAGGATTTCCATGGCCGTGGGAACCCTGTTTAATCTGTAATCAGTGCTTGTGTGATCAGTTAAACCATAGGTGGCATTTATACACAAGAAACCATATTAAAGAAAACCTACTATACTTGTGTCTGCTATATAGTTATAATCTATGACACCCGTGTATCATTATTATTATATGCACTTTTTAATCATAATATTCATCTAAAATAACTTAAAACAAACAAATAAACCAAAAAAATAAAAAATACAACAAAAATAATAAAAGAAACAAGACTGCTGCTTTCTGCGTTATAAAGTTGTGCCCAGTGGAAGCCGATGTCACTGTAAACGTCATCAGAGTAGAGTCACCATCTGCAGAGCATGCCAGCGAAAAACTGATTTTTTTCCCCTTCATTTGGACCAAAATGACTGTGACTCTGCCGAATCTTCTGTGTATTGCCAATTAAGGAAATAAAATGGTTACAGAACGGTGGGCACGTACCAGTGTGGGTGAAAACAGGGACTGATCGGCAATATGGCGTTCTTGAAAATAAGTGATTCAAGATTTCGCAAACATGCAAAAATCACTCCAACTGCACCTCTGGGTGAGTAAATAGTGAGAACATGGTTAAAAGCTCTGAAGAGTTGATTTTTTCAGAGCAGGTCTGCTTTAAATAAATCATAACTTGAGTAAAAACATATTGGGGAACAGTGAAAGAAGAATGAGCTTATCACTTTGGGTTTCCAGGTATTACAACTAAAATCAGCTTGCAATAACCCCATAAGAGCTCTCTTTATATTAGGAGTGTGCAAAAATATCGAAATATATTACATTTGCTGATACTGAATTATTATTGTGGCCTGTTGTATCGATATATTGCCAATAGTATTTTTTGGTGGTTTTTTTTGGTAGCATTTTTTTTTGTAACTGCATTATGATTTTGTTGGTTATTTAGTGGAAGGAAACTTGTTTATATATTTCATGGTAACTTTGTGCAAGTAATGTTTAACAAAGATGATATTGTGGATAAAATAGATTTGGTTCTTAAAAAACAGCAACGTATCAAAGAGATGCACAATATACTGATCAACACATGTATCGCCATATCATCATAATATCGTAACATGAGCCATGAATTGTGAATCATCAAATCGTGCAGGACTCAGTGATTCCCAGCCCTACTATATATCCTCCTGGGACCCGAAGCAAAAAAAGTGTATTGCAATATATGTTTTTTTGTGATTTTATTTGGAGGTAAATGATTAGCCAGGCTGGCACCACCTAGTGCCTCCGCTGAACTTCATTTCTCTCCAGCAACTACGTCAGGAATTAGAATACAATAAATGGTTTGCAAAAACCCCGGAAGTGCGAGTTCGGCTCCAGCCAATCAGCGAAGAGTCATATATTCAGTGTTGTCACCGATTCTCGAGATCGAGGATTTAAAGCCGGAAAAAAGAGAATGTTTGGTGAATTTCATCAAGAGTAAAGACATTATTGTCCTTCTTCCAACAGGATTTGGGAAAAGCTTAATATACCGGTTAGTGGTGCATGAAAAAATATCACGACTAAATAGCAGCGATTGGTTAAATAAAATAAAAAAAGTACCTGTCTACCGTCGACCGAACGAAATCAGGTCAGATGGGTTGTACAAAGTGAAACAAAGTGAAACCCGCTGATGAATCAGGCTAGTAAATGAACACCTTAGCATTTAAATTTTGTTATTTTATTTTTATTTATAATTTGTAACATGTCCTCTGTGATGGAACGCCGGAGACATTTTGGTGTAAATCCATGTGCAGTCAACAACCTAAGAAACATTTTTTGATGATGAACAACATTTCTGACAACCTTCTACAGTCGCACAGTTTTATTTTTTACTCCTATTGAATTTTTTTTTTTTTTTTTATCCTGGACATGATAGTACCTATAATCCCCAACCCTATTCAGGCAGAAGAACCTAGTCCCCATAAGAGTCTATCTCAAAACACTTAAAAGATAAACTGGTTAACTCAATGTCCACTATAAAGGATACAAATAAATGGGCTGGGTGTCAGGAGGATATGACGTGGCTTCGCGTTTTCACAATACTAAAGTGTGATGATTTTGGTAACACAGTTCACCTCCTACTCTTATATACTCCTTGTTTTTTAAGAAATTGCTAACTCTGTACAATTTGTGACTGACTGAAATCCAGTCTCCATCCAAAAAGCTGCAGCAAGACCCCAGAATGTAAGGATGTGCTGCCCTCTACTGAACACTTTGAGCAGCACGTACTCCTTTAGCTGCATGTAGTATGCACCATGATGTTCTCCACCTAATTAAAAAACATCAGCTAAATCTGTGACAGCATTAACCTGGCAACCCAAAGAGAGGAGCTCCTTCTGCTTTCTGATTGGACAAAACTACAATTGTTAAGCAAAAGTAATCAGTTTTACATATGTGATAAGTATGTTTTTTACACAATTCCTAGTGTATTAGATTTAACCACAGTAGTCATAGCAACTAATAAAATTCTAAATTAAATAGTCTATGTTGTGGTTATGGTAAAACCCATGATGAATAATTATTGATATGAATGTGAGCCAATCTAATTTGAGTTCAAGAGACAATCAAAACTATAAAAAATATGATAATTAGGACAACAGGATCAAGTTTGAATTTTAAACAAATAAACTGAATCGCTGAAGCTCCTCTATTGTGCATAAAGTGCTTTGTAATGATCACAGTGAACAATAGTGAATGGGCAGAGGACAGAGACTGACCAGAGTGACAATGGCGCATTCTGCCGTGAGCTGCGCCGCGCTGAATAACGTCCTGACGAAACGATAGATGAGTTTGTGTTCCGGGTCGATGCGGCAGTACTCCTCTGGCACCGGCTCTCTCTGCCAAACAAAACAATAACAGGCATTTAGAAAATTCGAGGGGCCATATTACAGCGTTTTCCGAGTCTATGTTGTAATGTTTCGTCATCACAAACATATCTGGAGTTGTGTTTTGTTTCATTCACACAATACAAAAAAACAACAACTTTTTAAAAAAAAGTTTTATAATTCTAAAACTATTTCTCATATTGCAAGAGGAAATTTTGATGTTCAGCTTCCATTAAAGCCACAGTATGTAATTTTTTAGCCGAAAAGACTAAATAAAAGCTTTTATTCCCTTCATTTTAGTCGTATTCATTACACAAAAACTGGTATTGTTTAACTCTTTCCATGGAATCATGCAGTTGATTTCCCACCTCCAGAAAGTTACATAGTGGGGCTTTTAAGGTGCACTGCTCAACTTTTGTGGTCAAGGGGATGACTTTAAACATCCATCTAGCATTTATTAACTATGGGTGTTTCTACTGCTCAAAAATACAATAATTCCTTCTGTGAATAGGGCGACTCTCCACAGATCTGAACTGTAATGTATTGTAGTGCTGTAACCTCCTTGTCTCCCTTATTATTTTAAAGGGAGAGTTTGGAATTTTGGACATAGGGCCTCATTTCCTAGTGAGACAGAGTGTTGGAAACGTGTGGAGACACTTTTTAAAATATTCCATCCAGTCCTTGTATTTGCAGAGGTCGCTGGTGCTAGGCTAGTGCATGTCAATGGCCATAGTTAGCCTGCCACTAAAAACAGTTTTACCTACTCCACAAAACACCCGAAGCAAATCTATTATTACACCAGACTGTCCATGTAAATGTCTCTGTTGATAGAATAATGTTTGAAATAAAACTAACCTTGCATTGCATGAATCGTCGCATGTTGAGGGACTATTTTCTCATATATCAGTCCGCCGCTGTCAAGCTTTCTATCAGGAAGTACAACTCGCTGCTGCTGCTCACACATAAATCCTTCAAATGCAAGGTTGGTTTTACTTCTAAAATTATTCTCCTGACACAGACATTTACATCGACTGTCTGGCCTTATAACTGTTTTGCCTTGGGTGTTTTGTGGAGTGGGTAAGTTTTTTAGTGACAGGATAACTATGGCCATTGACATGCACTAGCCTAGCACCAGAGACCTCTGCAAATACAAGGACTGGATGGAATATTTAAAAAAGTGTCTCCACATGTTTCCAACACTCTGGCTCACAAGGAAATGAGGTCCTATGTCCAAAATTCCGAACTGTCCCTTTAATCTAAACTGTGAAACATTCTAGACAAAGCAATAACATTTCCAAGGATACATCAGGTGGCGGACCCTCCACCTGGAAAAGTTACACAGTGCACCTTTAAGTTCACATTACATGATTTAAACAAATAAAACAAGGATTGCCCCACATTGCTCTTTTGATGTATATTCAAACCCAGCTGGATGCTCAGCGCTAACAGAGTGCTTCACTAAATGGTCTCTACATTACTCTTACAACCTCATATGCATTTACAATGGCAAGCTAAGTGTAGTGTTTTGCTCAAGTACGCAGAAACAGCACTGTAACCACACGCACCGATAATGGATGCAACTTCTCGTCAAAGATGTCCATCGACCGATCTGAGTCCCTGAGATGCACAAACAACGGATTTTTAATATCACGAAATAAACCAAATGAACTCAAAATAATGTGATTCTGCAAAGACACTCACCTGTTTTTGATGTGGTAGTAAATAGCTAATGTAACACTGAAAGACAAAGAAATGTACATGAGATTAAATAGAAAATAACACAATAAGTCTTGTATTTGAGCACATCTCGTCTTGCCCCAGTAACAGATATATTATATAAGCAGCTCGTGAGGTCACAATAAATCTACTGCTGTTGTCTGCATCTAATTATAAAGTGCTTAATTGTCCGATAATCAGGAAGTGTAAGTTAGCATGCTAGTTGTTAGCTTTATCGTCACGGCGAAACTGAGCTCTGGTCTAAGAGTTGTGAAAAGCTCTTATAAACTCATCAAGGTAAATAATAAAGATGCTCTGAATGCGTAAGGTAAGTGAGGAAGAACTTTAGACCACTGCAAACTGTTTAAAATCCCTGTAAAAATCTGTTACAGCAGTTTCATTTATTGTTTTTAAAAAGAACCAAACTTTGTGGAGTCAATAATTTGTAGAATTTTAAATAATTTCTCAGATTAGATTCTACAGAGGAATATTAGCAGGAGGATTAACTGGTTATGAAAGAGGATTTAGTCATTTAGTCGTTTATTTTGGAGCTACAAAATATATCAGATGCAGTAATTTTATTTGTATGAATTAATTATATTCATTTATTTAATTGAATCTACTGAAATACTCCTTGTGCAAATAATTAAATCTCCATAAAGATGTTATTATTTTGCACATATCACTGGAGTTTTTATTGCTCCAAAAAAGCTTGTACTCTGTCTGTGAGCAGAGTAGCCTCTCCATAGATCTGATGGCATCACCTGGATATATCACCATGGAGACCTACAATACTATGGAACATTCTAGGCACATTCTGAGTCCCGCCTGAAGGAGCTTGTGTACTGGTTTGAGAATCTCTGCCTTAGTGTATCAAGTTTTAAGTTAAGGCCTTGTTGTGGTTCAATAGAGTAAATCTCTCTGTTTTTTTAAGCATCACGCTCTGTTTCTTTTGTTAAGTACTCTCTCCTCACCACTTGCAGTGTTGGGGAGTAAAAGATTACATGTATCAGAGTTACATAATCAGAGTACAAATTATGAGTAACTGTATTCAGTTACAGTTACTGTTTCAGTGAGTGGTAATTAGATTACAGTTACTTTGTTAAAATAAATGGATTACACTGCGGTATTTTCCTGTTTTCCAGTTTTCACATTTTGGGCTATATCCCCCCTTTTTTGTTTTTCTTTCTTTTTTTTTGGTAATTCCAGTCATTGCTGGAAACTAAACCAGGTCTAAACTAGATCTAAACCAGGTCTAAACCAGGTCTAAACCAGGACTAAACCAGGACTAAAACCAGGTCTAAACCAGGTCTAAAATAGATCTAAAACCAGGACTAAACCAGGATTAAACCAGGACTAAAACAGGACTAAACCATGCTGTGCGGACATGTCTCCTCTATCAATAATATTTTTTAATTTGGTTAAGTAAAGACTGGGCTTTTTATTTTCTTTTATCAGACAAAACATCTTATGTTATGATGTCTTTGCTTCTCTACAGCAAATCAAGTAATCCAAAGTATTCAGGTTACGTTACTCTAATTTAATGGATTACGTTACAAACTACATTTTGGGGAATGTAACCTGTAATCTGTAGGGGAATACATTTTAAAAGTAACTTTCCCAACACTGACCACTTGATGGTGCTCTTGAGGTTGGGCTGGCTGACTGTGCTGTCGTCAATAAAGATGGTGGAGCAGGAGCTGTACTTCTTTGACAAAGGGCCCGGAGAAACCTGCACAAACAACACAAACTGCTATAAACCTTTGTATCATCTGTCACCATTTCCTGTAAGGCTGTGCAGTTATCAGTGATCGGCTTCGGCCTAAATAAATGTTTGTCCAGTTGACAAATTTAATTTCTTCTTTGCCATCAGCTGTTTTTTTTTTTTAACGGTGAGGTCTAGAGCCAAACCTGCGTCAGAGAGAGCATGTGGTTTGGAGCGGAGCAGGGTTTGGACTTTGAGGGAAGAAATTTAGCATTTTTTGTGTGAAACTGATTTAAAGTGCATCGGGTTTTTGTTATTGAAATTTACAACAGGCAAATACCAAAACTCTTGCTGAACGCTATGCAAGAGTAATGCAGTACTATTATAATATTTTATTCATACACTAAAAAAGGTAGGGCATATCGTATTTCAATAAAAAAAATAAATATCACGTGAGACTTACGTGGCTGATATGGTTTATGTGGTTGCTTTTCCTTCTGTCTCGAACTGAAAAATGAGAGAAGACAAGTCCAAATAAAGCAGCAACTTCCATATCAGACAAAATGTTCTGTTAGTGATTACTCGGTTCATTTTCATTTCTACTTCAGAGACAGGAGAAATTAATAGTCTCTAAATATTTAAAAATCTGTGTATATTATTTGTTCTTCCCCAAATCTATTTTAAAGCGCTGTGTGTGGCGTGACTCACCGTCTGTCTGGGACTTGCAGAGGAAGATGGTACTGGCCCGAGCGTGGTCCGAGGGGTTTGACTCCAACGCCAACTCTAAAAAGAACAAAATAAACAAAAATATAAAACCAGGACTGGACCGGGACTGAACCGGGACTAGACCGGGACTTAAAGGTTGTATGGAGGATTTTTTTTGTTTCAAGTTGTCAATGATAGCATTATAGAGGTGCAGTAGCCTTGTAATTATGATGACCAAAAAAAAGAGAATAAAAATTCATCAACTCTGGACGTGGTGGGGCTAAACATTTGCCAATAGATAACGACACTGCCTCGTTATCTGTGAGCTGACAGGCTGTCAATCAATCTCCCTACGTTTCTAGCGTAACTGACTTGCCTGCGCGCCGCCGGTACATGGTTTACGTACGCCTGTCACGCAGTCCACAGACGCAAGCCGCACAGACGCTGTTTACTCCACCAACGCAACAGTTCTTAGCGGCTTTTTTTTACCTATATCTTCCTCGCAGTTAGCACAAAGTTTGTTGCAATGGCAGACAAGAATCCAGGAGCAGTTAGCCGCAAAAGAAAGTCCGTTTTTGAGGTCGCTGAAAGAAGAAGACAAGGGGAAAAGCAGCGAAGCCAAACTAAGGTGATTCTTGAAGATTCATTCCAGCGATGGCGCAACTGAAGCAGACGCAGGGTCTAAAGACTGACGCACTGGTCGCCAAATTACTCCTGGACAGGTCACTTCTGCTTATTATGAAAACGTACTTTATTTCCAAGAGCTAGACAAACGTTTTTCAGGACACGAAAGCGATATCCTATGTCTGAAAACGTAATTTTCAAGGCAAAGAAAGAGTCCGCTTGCTGCTGCGTGTTGTAGCTAGTTCATTCGCACTGAATCTCTGCGCACCCTTCTCTGCACCCCTTTCCTGCTCCTGTCCCCGCTGCCCGATCCGCTCTTCCCCCTGCTCCTCACTTCTCCGGGCACGGAATCTCCGCGCACCGCTCCTCTCTCCTCTCCTCTCTCCTCTCTCCTCTCCCTGCTCCGCTCTTCTCCCTGCTCCTCACTTCTCGTCCGCGAACGAAATGTCCGCACACCCGCTCCCCCCGCTCCTCACTTCTCCGTCTTGCCTAACCAACACTGTAGTTAGTTGTTTACAAGTCATGTGCAGCGCACCGGCTGTAAACAAACCTGTTTCTGGCGTAAGGAGGAGGCGGGAGGAGGCGTTTCTACGTAGGGAGCTGTAGGGGAGGGGGGGGGTTTCACGCATGCGCAACATTTGAAAAAGGACAAACGGTCGCTGGATTTCTCGTTCCTTGGAAAATCCTCTATACAACCTTTAACAAGGACTAAAACGAAATCAGCAAACCAAGTCTACATCAGAACTACATCAGGAAGACTAAACAAAGTCTAAACCAGAACTAGAGCAGAGCTACACCGACTAGACCAGGACTAGACCCGGACTAGACCAGCACTTCCTGTAAGTGGAATTAAACTGGGTCTAAAATGGGGTTTAACCAGATGTGAAGAATTAGGACTAAGCAAGGAAAAACGCAACCAGGTCCAAGGCTATTTAAACCAGACTAAACAAGGACTGAACCAAGACTAAACCAGAGCCAAAGACAGGATGAACCAGGACTAACAACAGGACTGGATCATAACTTAAATGTATACAAGGTAAATTAGAAGTGTCATTTGAAACACACCAGGATTAAACCATGACAAAATAAGGATTTGTCTTGGATCGAACTATGGCTAATCCAGGACCAAACTAGGACCAAACCAGGACCAAACCAAGAGACCAAACCAAAACTAAACCATGAGTAAACAAGCACCAAACCAGGACCAAACCAGGACCAAACCAGAACCAAACCAGGACTAAACCAGGAGTAAACAAGTACCAAACCAGGACCAAACCAGGACTAAACCAGAACCAAACCAGGACTAAACCAGAACCAAACCAGGACTAAACCAGGACTAAACCAGGCCTTTGAAGAGAGTATGTATGTTGTCATGAGTTGTGGGTTTCACAGACGTGGCCTGGAGGCAGAACAGGAGGAAGTCATGAGCTTCAGTCACACTTTAAAGAGAGAGATTTCTCAAAAACTAAAACTACAAAAAGGGTTCACCAAGATCAGTGTCTCTGAAGGAGTTTTATTTAAGGGAAGAGTTGACAATACTTTAAAGAGTTGTTCTGGACATCATCCTTATAGAAGACTTAGTATGCATTGGGTTTTTTAATATTAAACTAGAACAAATGTAGATCATAACTTCACATTTTGTTTACTGTAAACCACAATATTCAACTAAACCTAGGGCTCTAAAATTAATCAGTTATAAAAATAAACATATTTTGACTTTTTTTTAGACAAAGACAGCAGTATTGCTAAATCAAAAGGTCAAAAAAGTTTCTCAATAACACACTTTATCTGTAAATATTCTTTTTATTTAGAAGCCTGCAGGGAGCACGTTTAGAAAATTCATTTCTGTCTTTTTTCTTTTATAACAAAAATGTGTGCTCTTTATTCAAAACATTCACTATTTATCTATTCTGTTTTATAAGAAGAAAGTTTCTTCAGTCAACAAATTTCAACCTTTATTTGGCTGAAAATGTATTGTGAAAGTCTTAGTGTGCAAGATTAGAATAATCATAAGACAGCCCTGTCTAAAACTGCTGAAAGAAGTGCATCAACTTCTTGTTCAAAACTGCAGGACTGAGAACCTCCACCTCTTTATAGTGGTATTTCAAGCAGCATATTTTCATTTCCTTTTTTTTTTTAATCTACCAGTACATGACATTTTCTGACTCAGGGGTCTCCAACCTGTACCAGTATCTCTCCACCCCCTTCCAAGTAGCTCACCAGTGGATTTCTGAATTACACGTACTGTGCAGAATAAGTCAAATTTGATCAATTAAATGCCTTTTACATTGTACGTGTATTATTTTGATGCCAAACTTTGTACATGAATAAATGGATAATGGTTTTGTTTATAGGTATCTCACTGTACCACATTGAAGGCTCGCAGTGGCTCTTAAACATACTCCATTTCTTGTAACCACTGAAATCAGTAGCTCTATGGCATTATCATTTTGCAAAGATAGCTCACCGGTGGAAACAGATTGGAGACCCCTGTTCTAACCCAACATTTATGATCTATTCTGAATCAGAATTTTTTAAATAAGTCACAAATAATTACAGCGCAGTGAGTGGAGATGGGGTTAGGTGAAAAGAAACATTTTCTGAACACTTGAAGAACAATACAAGATTATGCATGAATCAACTGAAATGCAGCTTTGACTATGTTAATGATGAGCGGAGAACATTGTTATAAAAAAAAGTTGATTTTACATAATATGCCTCCTTTAAGCAGAACTGAGTTTATCTTCACAGACGGAGACTTATATAAAGAAGAGGATTAGAGGGACAGTGACTGGAAGAGGGAGGAAGAGGGTGAGGAAAAAAGGCAGGGAGGGAGGGAGAGGAAAAGAGAGAGGAGAACGGAATGGCGAGAGAAAGGGAGGGAGAAAAAGAGACAGTGGGAGTGAGAGGAGTCAGGAGGACAACTGGACTGGGCTTGGAAAGATTAGTTCCGAGAAGAAAGAGATGGAGGGAGAGAAAGAAGAGGGTGGGATAGGCAGAATGACATAAACACAGAGAAGTGAGAGACGTGAGGAAGGAGCTGGACTCAAAATGACCCCGACTTCAACCACAGCTGTGCCTAAACTCACCGCCCCGAACTCCTCTGAGAAAACATCTACATGTCCCCTCTGATTTACAGCTACTTTTTATCCAACGCGGTCACAGATTTTAGCCTTATTTAATCTGCCCCACCCCAGAGACTTCTACTGAAACAGGGTGCATTCATGTTCTAGAATTTGATAGAGAGCAGAGATAGAGCGCACGAGTCTATATAACTCTACGGTAGATTCACTGTTTACTTAGCTTGATTCATCAGCCGGTTTGACTTCGTAGAAACCGTCTGACCTCACAGTGAATTCGTTTGGTCAATGATAGGCGGGTACTTTTTTTATTTAACCAACTGCAGCTATTTGGTCGTGACGTATGTAATGCGGCGCTAACGGGGCTAACTGGTATATTAAGCTTTTCCCAAATCCTGTAAGAGGAAGGGCAAGAACGTCTTTCCCCTGGATAAAATTCACCAAACATTCTCTTTGTTCCGGTTTTAAATCCTCAATCTCGGGAATCGTTGACAACATTGAATATATGGCTCTTCGCTGTTTGGCTGGTGCCCGAACTTGCACTTCCGGGGTTTTTGCAAACCGTCTAGTGTATTCTGATTCCTGACCTAGTTGCTGGAGAGAAATGAAATTGAGCGGAGGCACTAGGTGGCACCAGCCTGGCTATTGTTCACTGCCATATTAATCTTGTTCCTCAAAAGTGCGCTGTGTAACTTTTCTGTAGAGCATCTGCCACAAACTTTTTTCCATAGAGATATTTTTGTTTTTTGTCCATTAGGTTTTCACAGTGTGGCGTTCAACTCGCTTATGTTGCATTTAAGCAATCACAGATGTTTTAGTGCTCAAAAACACTACAAAATTGTGTGTTCCTACAGTGAGAGAGCTATGCCTCTCCACAGAACTGACCTGTAACTTGGCCTGGGCACTGCGGGCTTGTCTCTGCGGAAATACTGTGGCCAAGCAAGTTGCAAACCCTGGGCCAGATAGTTACACTGTGCACCTTTAAAGTCTTTTCGACTGACGACAACAACATATTTTGAGTTGGATAATGGTACCACCTTTTAAAACTGTTGTGACCAAACCATTTCAGTTTTGTTCAATTATACCAACAGAGTAGATGCTGAGTTTTGTGCCAGTTTTTGTTTAATGTGGATAAGATCAGTCATTTCGAAGATATTAACCAAGAAATGTGCATTCTCAACTATAGAGGTTCTGCAATGTGACGTCCTGTGAACCTGACCTATTAGAGCTGCTAGGAACAATAGACTTATTTATAATGTATTGATTCATGTTTTGTTGACTACTACTAGTTCTACCGTATCGATATCATTGATGGTGCCGTGCATTTGTGGTCCTGTGTAATTCTAAACCCAGTATCGCATTATGTGCCCCTCCCTCAGGAAAAGGGCGTGAGTCGTGACCTCGCTTTCTCCCCAGACGCTTCCTGTCCATTCTTACTGTCAACTCCACGCACGTCCTGTTTGTACAATGGACTTTTACTTTATTCAAACCCATTTTATTATTATTTTCTATTACGATTTAATATCCATCGAATTTGCTCTATGACTGTTCTAAGACAACACATCATTCTATACGACTGTTGTCTGGTCTATGCAGTTATTTAAAATTAAAATATGTTACATCTATTTACTGTCATGTACATGTGTCACACTTAGTTTTCTCTGTAACTACTCTAAATGGTGTTCATAATATTCTATACTATTTTTCTGGAGCATGAATCTTATATTCTGTTTGTACCATACAATTTTACTTAATTATTTACATTTTTTAAAATTCATTTTTGTTAATGAATTGAATTGTTAAATAATTTGTTTACCATGTTAATCTTGAATATTTCTTCCAATTTTATACCCATCAATATTTCTCTAGGTTTGTTCATATTTTTCTATACTACTGTTAGTCTTTGCATCTTCAAAAAGAAAATACACATTACTTATTGTAGTAAGTATTAATAATATATGATAATAACAGTTTTATATGCCACCAATTACTACATCAAATCATTTTTGTCAATATTGTCTACCTCTAGTTTCAGTTTAGTCCCAAATTTGATGTGTGTGTAATTGTGAGAGCAGACTTAGATCTAGTTTAATCCTGGTTTTGATCTGATTGCAACCATAGACTTACAAATAGGCAGTGAGCATGGGGGCGCTTCCAGCTCCTTCTGATCCTGGCTCCAATTGACTTAAATTGGAATATTGTCACCTCTCTCTGTAACTGCTGTAGTATTAACCTGCTCTACATGATCATGGTGTTTTTATTTTGCAATTTTGACCATAAAGTAATTCTTATTCCTAATATGGAGCTTGGCTTCTTTTGACTGGAGCCGAACGCTATTGGAAATGTGACACTCCCTTAAGTCCACTTCTTGATGTAGACTGTGATTGAGACATGTTTAAGTCCTGGTCCTATATTACACAAAACTGACACTTGTGAACTTTAAGCCATATTACACTGCTGTTACCTCATCAAAAACAGACCTGGAGTTGTGTTTTGTTTCACTCACACATGTTTGAGTAACTCTGGTTTATTAGTCTGTCTACATCTGAAAGATCAAAATGCTCTGTTCCACACCGAGATGTCATGTAGTGGTAGTTTTCAAATTAACAGCTACCTTTTACCTTCGGTTCAGTACAGATTGGAAATTCACTTAGAAATCATCCTGTATTACCACATGACATCACAAGGTGGAACAGAGTGTTTTCTGTTGGAGTGAAGAACACAGCAGGGTTTGTCTTAAAGGAAAAAACACAAAACACAACACAACTCCAGGTAATGAGGAAACAACATTATAACAAAGACCAGAAAATAGCGTAATATGAGCCTTTTAAGTTCCAGTTTAGTCTAACTTTTGATATTTGGTGTTTGTAAAGGTGTGAACGTCATGTGAAAGACATGCTTTAGTTCTGGTTTAGTCCATATGTGTCTCACTTGGTCCTGGTTTAGAATAGAAATACTTAGTTCTAGTCTAGTTCGTCCTTAAATATTCATATAGGCCTATAATAGCTATCCCCGCTGTAAGTACGTACCATCGGGGATTTCTCTGTCGCTGATGTGCTGCAGGTAGGGCCCGGTGTTGTCGTCGCTCACGTCGGTACTGGTGTGAACCTCCTCCAGCCTCTCCGGAGCTTGTCTCGACGGGAGTTTGGGGCTTGATTCTGGGGAGACGCAGCATGATAAAGTGTTCCCCATCTCCGCACGGCTCTAAGCTTCAAACTCAGTCCAAATAGTGCAAATAAACGTGGCTAGTTTACGTTCTTTTTCGTCCAAACATTAGCGCAAATCCAAATTCTCTCTCTAGCCTCTTCCTTCAATCACCGATTTTCACTTCTAACCACATTCCAGTCCATTTGTGGCACTTAGCACGACAAGAACATGCTGTATTTAAACGCCAACTCCTTCGCTACGGGTTGGATCGTTCACATAAAACAATAAAAAGTTGTTTTCGTGGCTACAATACAGTCCGTTCATTCATTCGTTCAACACGGCGAAACTATGCTAGGCGGCTAACGAGCTAGCATTCCGATCAAAAAAGCCCAAATAACACGCCCAGTTTGCAAAATTATAACTGTAATATTAAATTAGGCAGTAATATAAAAATCGGCGTACGTTAAAACATAAAAATACTACGTTTTTCTTGGTAAAAATAAAACATTCCTCATAGTATCCAAACAATCCCAGCAGCTGTCCCTCTTGGAAGCGGATCAGGCATCGAACTGTAGTCCAGAGATTTTGGGATCGTCGTTGAAGAAAAGCCACAAAACACGACAAAATAAAAGAACAAGGACAATATTCAAAACAACACACGTTTTCCAATTAATTTTCAGTAGCTAAATCCGTATAAAACGCCCAAATCTTCTCTGTAGCGGTCCCTTTTCCTTTCGTTGGAATTACAGTCTGTGCCGCTTGTCACCGCCCAATTCGTCGCTGCCCAATTTGTTTCGCAAAGCCCTCTGCGCATGCGTGAGCCGGTCTGGATTCTAGAGTATGGCAACTACATTTGGACAATCAACAGCAAAACTGTACTTTGCTAAAACAATTAAAACAATTTTCTCTAATATTTATTATTAACGTTATATATTTTCTAGTTACTTAATTAAGTCAAATATGCTCAGAAACACCAAACATAAAGGCTATTGGATATGATATGCACCTATAATAATGCCCTATGGTAATTTTTATTCAGAACTTGTTCATAACATACTTATCGTACTTAAACGTATGAGCCTGTATTTGAAATATTTGGTTTGACGGTCTGCCACTAGCTAATCTGCATATTTGTCATAGACGGAAGATGAGCATTCTTATTCATAAATAGCATGGGCCTACTATTTTAGACTGTTAGATAAACGCGTATTAACAATATTCATTCATAACGCGCACGAATCTGTCAGTCTCTCCTCCGCTGCCATCTGTTATGACATTTGGCAGGAAAACGCTCTAGACCCGCCCACTGTTGAATTCCTTCCTCTCTGATTGGATGATAAATCAAAACATGAATCTCTCGCAGGCGCTGATTGGCTGAACGAGCTGTCAATCAAAGAGGATTTAAACTGATGGGTCTGTACTTTCGCTGATGCTATTTTTGTATTCTCAGAGACCCACACCCTTTTTGAAAAGGAGAGTGAATCGCGCAATAATGTAGGCCTAGATGTCAATTAAGTTTCCTGATTAAGTTTCAAAATACAGTTTTGCTTATATTAAAGCCCCAGTATGTAACTTTTTAGCCAAATAGAGCAAAAGCTTTTACACAATCTTGGTTCTTTTTATAGCACAGAAAAAAACTGTTCCCTTATTGTGAGCAGACTTGCATCTCCATAAACCTGACTCTTTGTTGTTATATTATAATATGTGAGTTACTGTGTCCAAATAATTTCCCTTGTGAATCAGTAAGGTTTGTTTAAGTCTAAGGGTAATTTATACTTACACCTCATTACAACAACAGTAAATATGTATATTGCAGTTTATTATACGACATAACAAGTGTTTACAAAAGATTGGTAATACATAAACAATACAGATAATTCCCACAAACTGTTATGAATGCATCATTTGGCAACAATCATTTTAACGAGATACAATACAATAAAATGGAGTTGTAGTTTACCCACCTGTAAAAGGCAATATACAAAGTAGTGGTCACATGAATCAATAAAAAAGTTGAATTTCTAGTTTACAAAGTCTATGATGACGCACGTTCATGCACATTCATGGCCCATGAATCAAAACTATCATGGCTCAAATTTGAAAATACTATTGGTAGGATATTGCATTATACAAAGTTCTAAAGTTGAGTCCACATTTTGACAATAACAAAGAATTTCTAAGCACCGATTCTGAATTATTTGCAAACTATTGACAGTAAAAAGTTGTGATTTAACACTATGTAACGTTTCTGGTTTTCTACTCATCTCCATGGAGATTGTTATTGCTATTGGTTTGTTATGTTTCACAATATTAGCATTAAACCTATATCTCCATGGAGACAAGCAGGTGATGTAACCAGTCCAAGTTAGAAGTAAGTTCCGTGGAGAGGAAATCCCGCACTAGTGTTTGCTGAGCAATAAAAATAGCCCTGTCAAAACAAATGCCGGTTATAGCTACGTTAAATGTCACACTGCGGAACATTCAAGGCAAAGCAATAACGTTACCATGGAGATAAGATGATGAGAGTACTCACCACCAAAAAAAGTTACATAGTACACCTTTATGTACCATATGTAGGACTATTTTGAAGCAGTATTAAGAGTGAATGGAAATAGAGGTGAGCGATGTATAGTATAACATCATCAAAATAGTTCTTTAGCTAGGTTTAGTTCTTTAGCGGATTAGAATATCAAGTATATTGTTTAAAATAAAACTGTCAAAGCTGGAAAATGAGCTAAAAAGAATAAAAATGTCATTTCTGTTTAAATTAACTTTTTTTCCCTTTCACTTTGTTAAGAATATTTAAGAATTGCAGAAAAAAAAAGACATATACAGGCACGTTTTAGCATATGTCTGGTGAACTGCATAACAGGATCTGACTAGGCTTTTCTGAAAAAAAAAAAAAGTAAAATTATAAAAAATATATATTATAATAATACTTTTTGTCAATACCCATACCTACATGGAATTAATATGAGATGATATGATAACAGTATTCAGTCTTAAATTGCTATTTTGTTAATACCAATACAAGTACTTGGCAACAACTTTATGAGTTTGTAATGCATATTTGTACAAACATTTGTCATTTGTAAATGTTGTAAACAATTGTCAATGTTACAGGCATTTAGAAACCATCAGTATCACCTTTCATCTAATCACAAGAGAATAACTAGTTTGCATTTTGATTTAGGTTCGAAATGGACTTAAATTAGCCATTAGCTTAGCGGCTAAAATCACCATTTGCCCAGAGAGTACAGTTAGCTAAAAGATATTTTCCATCTAATTTATTATGTTTAGTTAACAGCTTTAGTTTTACATTTTTTTGTCTTTCATTTGTATCCCAATTACTATTTTATCTTTTTGTTTGATTAAGCCAGATTTTTCCAACTAATTATTTTAACTTGAAATTTTCTATTTGAAAACATAATAATAGATTAAAGTTTGAGTGTAACAAATGCAGTGCAACTTAACTTAGTAACAAAAAACTAAAGATTTTTTCTGGGTAGGAGCTTCAATACACAAAATTTAACAGTGGTATTTTTATTTTGTTTTGAAATGATGTATAAAAATGGTATTGTATTATCATGTACAATATTGTATTTATGTATTCCTGTTTTTTTGCAGTTTTTAATGTTGTAAATTCTGCTGAAATATTTTTTTTTTTTTTTAACTTCATGCAAGAATTAAATACATGAAATAAAAATTGTAACGTGGACTCTAGCTGCTTTCTGACTTATAAAAACAATAGAACGTACAAAGGCCTTTCCCATAGACATAGCTGCCATGATGGAGTGGTAAAGTGAATTCCACATAGAGACCTACAATTCTGCCTATGTTACATCTATGTTACAAATATTTCAAACGAGAACATTTTTTATCAAATGAAACGAATAATCTACACATGCAAAAGGCTATGTACAGGGAATATAAAAAGGATTACATTGTTCAGATGGAGTCCAGCACTTTAACAAGACAATTGTATAATATATATTTAATAGGAACCCCTCTGTGTGAATAAAAACAGCCCAAAATACATATATGTTACAATTCTGTCCTCTGCTTATATTGGCAGCCTTGGTGAACATCAGGAGTTAAAATTGTCCATATTGTTCTAATAATTTTATAACCTTAAAGTGAATATGACAGGTTTTGATCATTCGCTAATTTTGACTTAATTTGGTGGGATAATACATGTTGTAAATAAAAAAATATAGTTTTACACTGATTCAGGAGCGATTTGTGAAGGAAAGTGGAAAAATATGTTGAAAATTACAGGAAGTAAAGTTCTATTTCAGTTCTATTTTCAGATTCCCAGACTGGTGACATCATGGTAGGAACATGTTCTGTCACTTTAAACATACTTTCAACAAAATAAAGCTTTTGTTTTATTGTTTTGTTCTATTATTTGTCAAATATTCATTTCTGTGTACATTTAAGGAGTTTTGGCAAAGTGTGTAATGTGGCTGTAACACTTATGCTTAGTGTGATGTCACAATTTCTAGCGGAAATCAAATTTGATACATGAAAAAATTGCCAAACCGGGGAAAAATGTATAGAATTTTTAGTAAAATCTTAAATATAAAGATGTGTTTAAGTAAAATGAGTAGTCCAACCTATCATAGGCACTTTAAAGCTGCATGATGTAAAATTTCTTGTGGAGGGTTCGTCACCTGCTTCATGGAGAGGTTACTGCTTTGCCGAGAATGTTCCACTGTATGGTATCAGACACCTATCAGCATGTTACAAGTTAAATCTGTGGATATGCAAGCCCACTCATAAAAATTGAAGTTTTGCAATGCAATCAAAATATTTGTAATCAATTAAATGTGAGATAAGCAAGTGTAACTCTATACTGTCAAACATTCCAGGCAAAGTAATAACATCTTCAGATAAGCAGACGTGGACTGCAGACCCTCCACCAGAAAAGCTACATAGTGCACAGCATCTGCTTTAATCCTGGTCTAGTTCTGGTTCAGTTCTGGTTTATTACTCATTTACATGCTTTAATCCTAGTTTAGTCCTTGTTTAGTCCTGGTTTAGCTCTGGTTTATTACAACTTTACATGGTATAGTCCTTGTTTAGTCCTTGCGATGTCCCGCTTTAGCTCTACTTTAGGCCTCTTTTGAGTTTTAGTTCTAGTTTAGTCCATGTAACCCTGCTGGAGATGTGCAAAACTTAATTAGGTTTCTTATCTACAAATGCAATATAAGCAGAGGACACTGTATTTTCATAACACCAGAATCACTCCATAGTCTATTGGTACTTTCATAGAATACTACTCTATTAGTAATATTTATTTTTCAAGATAGACAATATTGAATTTGTCATTAATTTCTTTGTCAAAATCTCTTCTTTTTAGTATTAATATTTAGTATTATTTCATTCTGTAGAAATCGTATTGCAGCTGCCACCATATTTGAGCAGTCAGAAAATGGCTACCCTGGATTCACACCAAACATGTACATTTTATAATTGCTTGTTATTTATTCTGTATGATGCTAACTAGAGGCACTGCTCTGTCTGCAGCTCTGTTAGACTTTAATCTGAGGTTTGTTTTAACACAGTCTGACCATAAACAACTGTCTTTTTGTCAGCTGCTTGCTTAATGTGCGCACTGTGTCACCATGGTAACTGCTGACCATTCCGCCATAGACATACATGTTGAACACCCACAGCTAGGCAGCACTGCAAAGTATCAGTAGCAAAGCACTGTGGGATACCCTGTGATTTCCAACCCACTGGAGCACCACTTGAATTCAAATAAGTATACCCTGTTTTCATTATTGTAGTGCCATTTTCAGCTATTTTTAAATATTACTAAATCTTAATATTCCTGTTCACGTGTTTGTAGTAAATCCAGGGTAAATAAGTGTGCTTTGAGTTAAAAACCAACTTTGTAC
The DNA here is from genome assembly GCF_026225935.1 of Boleophthalmus pectinirostris. Lineage (NCBI taxonomy): Eukaryota > Metazoa > Chordata > Actinopteri > Gobiiformes > Gobiidae > Boleophthalmus > Boleophthalmus pectinirostris. Next base: position 33,341,567 of record NW_026570970.1, on the reverse strand, counting down.
AGAAATAACCAACACTTTTCTCTTGAAGTAGGCTGTGAAGTTTGATGGGTGAAGTTTATGTAATATTTAAAAGCAAGTACCTGATTTCTATTTTTAAGTACAGATATAATGTATAAGCAGCTCTTAGGGTCAAAATGAGACCGCTGTGTATTCTCTGCAGTGTTTTGTTATTGCCCGCGAACCAGGAAGCCACTGGAAGTTCTGAAAAGCTCTCATAAACCCATTGCAGTGAATTATTAGGATGCTGGGATGGCGCTAGGTAAATGAGGAATAACTTTGGACCACTGCAAACATTTACTGTATTAATACATTTGTAAACACTGTGTTAGTAGTGACATAATAACGTCACTATATTGTACACAGTATACGTCAAGAATTCTAGTTTTAATAACAATACATATTGCCATTTCTTTGCTCAAGTGCTAAAATTAGATGAATTAAGACTTTAAAAATATTCACAGCCTATAAAAGAGAAACGGGACCTGTGTAAAATGTTGGCAACACTTAATAATAACTACATTTACTCATGTCTATAATGACAAAGAAATATTATAATGTTTATTAAAGGTGCAAGGTGCATTTCTATGGATATGTCATTGCTCTGCCTGGAATTTCTGGTTTTACAGCTAAAAATACCAAGAAAAACAGGCATTCTGAATGTGAGCAGGGTTGCCTCTCCACAGATCTGACCTGTAACTTGATCTGGTAAGGTTTCCATGAATAGAGAATGGTTTAAAACTATACTGTGAAACATTCCAGACAAAGCAAAAAACATCTCCATGGATCCTCCACCAGAAACGTTACACAATGCACCTTCAAGACTGATTCTGGTTTAGTAACTACGTAATTATTACCCTAACTCCAATTCTGAGTCTGAATCATTCTTGTCTATAATAGTTGAAGTCTGTGTTCGTACTTTATTAAGGCTAATGCAGACGTAGTTATTATAAAGTGGTACCTAAATGTGTGTCGTGCGATGCTACTTGTCCCTCTCTGGAGATGGATCTACTCAGACTTGTGGCAGTACAGGTCTTTGAGAGCCTTGAGTTCTTCGATGAGCGTTTTGTTTTGGTTTTCCAGCACGGCCACGCGGTTTTCCAGACACTTTACGTACTCCTTCTTCTTCCTGCGACATTCACGGGCCGCCTCTCTGTGGGACAAACACACAAGACGCCATTTAAGACTTTTGATTTCTTGATTTCTTTTCTTGATTTTATTGTTTTTCAGCAATTAGGGCTGGAGTCGACTAAAGAAATTCCTGGTGTATGTGAGACATGTCTTGTATATCCATTAATCGACTAAAACAGGGCATGGGGATGGAAAAAAAAAGATTAAGATCTCAAAAACCAGAGGAAGCCACAAAACACAGGGAGATTATGTAAACAGTGATTGCAGTACCTGTTCTTCATGAGGCGAACCTCTCGTTTGCGGGTGACCTCCTCAGTGGCGCCCCCTGTGGGCAGCGCAGGAGACGAGGCCATGACCACACTGGGAGCGATGGTGCTGGCTGGAGCGGCTCTGATCTGATAGGCCTGCACATCACCTGAAGCCGCTAAGACAAAAGGGATTTTATTTAACAACGAAGAAAACAAACTATTTTCAGATGACATCACAACATTCTATATTCCTACACTAAGTTCATGAGCAGGAGCGATGCCTGACCCAAGATAAAATCCAACCCAACCCAACATGAAGAAATGGGTTCAAATGTTAGGACCCAACCCGACCCAACCCACGCACATTAACCCTTTCGGCCCAAGGACATTGTGGGGAATAACCCTAATCACGCATAACTTTCCTACCATAAAAGATAGAAACTTACTCACACGCACGCTGTGTGATGATGTAGGGAAAACAAGTGTCCAATAGGAACTTTGTTTTCTGCCAAACTCATGCGCTCCATCCATTCTGATTGGCCCAAACTTTGCCAAACAGTGTAGTGGGTCAAAATGGTTGACTGCTAAGAGCGTTTATGTTCGTAACAAGTCAAAAAGCCTAAGTGCAGTTATTTCTAAAATAAATGGCAAAATACACATCTTGGTCGTCGTAATTGCACATCTCTTGCTATTTTTATTTGAAAGGTTTATTTCAGACAAAATGTACAAATCCAAATGTAATAAACACCATGGAAATGCAGGAAGTGATGTGGCTCTGCGCCCTGGACCTGACACCAGCTGTTGAAACCAGGAAAGTCATGGGCCAATTACACTTTTTTTTGTTTTGGGGGCAATAAGGATATTTTAGTTTACTTGATATTTTGCACTTTTTGTAGCTAAGGCCCTAAATTACGATTTTTTAATGTCCAAAAATGTATTTGTATTTCTGGTCCTATAGCTTTTCTTACAGCCATATGACACAACTACAGCATGCAGATTGTAAAATTACAGGTTGTACTGAAAAAAGGATGTATAACATTTCATTTGGGGGTAAAAGGGGGAGTTTTAATAGCAAAACTAAGAAAAAAAAATCCAGGTGAGGACAAATGTACTAAAATTGCCCTTAGGTCTGGAAAGGTCCGCCTCTCCTGTCATCTCAAATTGTTGAATGATATAAATAAGTGTGGACTTGTGTCTGACCTTGCACTACGACCTGGTTGCTGGGCACCAGGATCTGCTGCCCGTCGCTGGTCTGGGCGTACTGCAGGATGGTAGCTCCAGGCTGAGCTGTGGTCAGAGTCTGGATGCCTTGAACTCCATCGGTGCCATTGTTAGCCAACTGGATAGCTCCGCCCTGAGTGATGGCAACTGAGAAAGATAGAGAGAGAGAGAAAGAGAGAGGGAGAAAGAGAGGGGAATATGAGTGGAAGGAGTGAGAGAGAGAAAGGTGTGTGTGGTGAGAGGAGGAAGAGGAGAGGAAAAAAGACAAGAGATGAGAGAAGGACAGGGTGTGAGAAAAGGGCAAGACAGAGGGAGAGGGGAGAGAGAGGGAGAGATAGAAAAGAAGAAGGTTTAAGAGAGGAGAGAAGGAGGAGAGGGTTAGGTGTGGGGTGGGTAGGCCAATTGGAAAGAGGGAGAGAAATTTAGAGAGATACGGGGGCATTAAAGAAAGAGAGAAAGTAGGAGAGAAAGGGGTCAAACCAAATAAACATGCAATTGTTTTTTTGTCTTCTACTGAGTATAACTAAAACTCAGTAACAGTTCAGTCTCACCTCCTCCCTCTGTCACAGTTTGAAAGAGAGAAGTAAATGAGCTTTAAAGAATCTGCCTCAGGGCTTTGGGAAATATCAAGTTACAAAAAACAGACTTTAGTTCTAGCCTCGAGGCAACATTAGAATAATGAGAAAAGTACATCCTTCTTATAGTCTTTGAGAAAGAATCCATGTATGTATGAACACTGTTAAACAATACATCAGTAGTTAACACATTTAGGTAAATATATTTAAAATTACTTAATTGGAGTTTTATTGAAGACTGTAGCAAATCAAGTACTGGAAAACAGTACAATTCAAAGAAAGCAAAACGTCCAAAAACCTACATACCTTATAATTTTGGTCAAAGAAATTGTTTTTAGTTGGATTTAATAACATTATTATTTTGAATTTTGTATTGATCTATTTTCATTTAATGTTACTGTTTAATTGTGTGAATGTAAATTGTTTTATGGTCAACACATCCATCTTGAAAATGACCCTTTAAGTCTCAAGGCGCTAAACTGTAAATTAAGGATGTAATATTAAAGGTGCACTATGCAACTTTTTTGGTGTTGAATCTGCCATCTGCTTATCTCCAAGGAAATGCCATTGCTTTTCATAGAATGTTGCACAGTATGACATTAAACTAACGTATTCATCTCCATGCAGGTACACCACCAGGCCAAGTGACAGTTCTGTGGACAGGTAAGTCGTCTCAGTAAGAATCCACATTTTTCAAAGGATGTTTGAGCAACAAAAGCTACCATCTGTAAACCTGTTCAACCCTCCCCTCAACTGGCCTTTGTTCAGACTCACCTCAGCTAGTTTGTCAAATCAAAGTTCCTAGCTTCTTTACCTTTGGAGCTTCACCTGCTTTTGGAATAGGGATGGACATTTGATGAAATTTTCTTAATCAATCGTCGGAAGAATTAACGATCGATTATCGATTAATCATTAACATTTTATATTAAAATGATCATCATTATTATTACTATTTGCACTACTAATCTGCATAAATAAATTCAACTTTACGACACATAAACCGTAACGACTCTAGAGCCACATCAATCCGTTTGACATTATAATGTGTTTAATTCAGTTTTGCGCAACAAATAAACTAAGCGAAGATAAAACTACAGCTCTTGTGTTGCTGATGTGGTTCAACTTCTGTTGGATTAAAAGACATGACTCAGTGGAATACAGGTTAGTGTGACCATATTTGCGTTTGTCAAAACCAGGACACCGTATGGGGGGTGGGAGGTGGGGACTCGTCATCGACATTGCGCGACTCTCACCTGGCAAAACTTTTTTCTACTGGACACCGAAACACATGTGCTGCTTTGTACACTGTGCACATGGCCTCCCACTTGTCCCAAACGGAATGGAAAGCATGGAATTTCTTGTACAAGTCATCGTTGCACATCGTTCGCATTTGCACTTCAGTATGTTGCAGACTGACCGACTGTTTGTGTCTGCTCGCTCCTTCTGAGAGCAAAGAGCTACATGTACGGACCCCTGTTTGGTCACGCTATGCACAGCAACCTACATTCTGTTTGTCGATTAAAATAAACATAATAGATGAAATTCTTAATGATCAATTATCGATTAATTGACTAATCATGCCCATCCCTAGTTTGGAGAATCTGACCGTCCTAACCAGCGGTGGAAACAACAGAGAGGGTGCGTGACAACACAGCTGTTTAATAAAAAAAACTTTAACACCCACAAAATGGACAACAATAAGCGCTCCTTATTCTCCTCTACTGCACTGGCTTTAATGAAAATTTCAGCATGACAGTGAACAGAAATGACCCGAGTGTTTGCTCATGAGAAACGATGCTGCTCTTGAATATGAAAGATCTGCAATAAATCCCTCAGACTGTACGATCTGTAAACATGAACCACCTCCAGCATCACGACACACACCCATGCTCAGAAGAGAACAAATATATTCTCCAGACTCATCATCAGCTGTAGCCTCTGTCGTCTGTCTCAACAAATATTCCACCAAATGTCGTTTAGTCTGTTTGCAGTGGAGCGTAGAGATTGCACGTTCATCAGCAGAGTTCATGCACAATTAGCCACGTGGTTTTAAGTTTGTTTCTATAAATGTAAACAATATATGCAGTCTCCAAACAAAATACGTGAAGCTGTGATGGCCCTAAAAGCTTTTACTTTTATCCTTATATAAAGTTGGGTATGACCAGGTACTTAATTTGTATAATGTCTGAGGCACTGAGACTTTTAACGCATTAGAAACTCTTCATGTGGAAATCAACTGTGTTCAGAAATCTTCGGGTAAAATGCGCAATGGATTGTAGGATGCTTCATAGCTCTTTACGGCTGGTTAGGAAGCTGCCGAGGTTCCTTTTCCTAACTTCTTCCTCACTCAGTGCACTATCTGGATAGACGGTGATGCACATGGCTTAAGGAGCTAGGAGCTTAAAGGCCAATTTGATGAATTCGGAAGTAGCTCTGAAGTCTCTGGTCTTCTTCTCTCAGGCCAAAGCTGGTACAATATCAGACAGCAGTAACATAGGCAGCATCTAGTGGTGAACTGTGAGAATACAACAGGGGCGGCTCGGCCAGTCTAATTACAGATGGAAGCTTTAGACGCAAGATGCAACAGACGTAACTTTAATCACATACAGTGGAACATTCCAGGAATTAACACCTTCAAGGAGACAAGCAGGTAGCGAACCTCCACCAGAAAAGTTACATTGTGCATCTTTAAATAAATTCGATCATTTCCTGGATTTCTTCAACCTTGCTCCTGTATAGCCAGCCCTAGAGTACATTTAAGCATTTCCCCTCCTGTAAACCTACTGTACTGTCCGCTGCTGGTCTGGTAGATGGGCGTGGGCACCGTAACCGTGGTGATAGCGGGCGTGGCGGCTGCAGCAGAAGCAGAGTCTTCCTCAGCCTTCTCCTCCTCGATACGGGGCACAGCGGGAGCATCAGATGAAAGATCATTCAGGATCTTTCTGTAAAAACAACATGGAGAGGATTGGCATAAAAGGAACGTACAGTACAGATATCAGTACCACAGTATTCACCTGACAGGAAAATGAGGAGAGGCTAAAAGTACAGTACTTTTTCTCTTGATTTTTCTTTTCTTAAGAACATGAAAAACAGGATTGGTTTAAACGGTTTGCAGTAGTCCAAAGTTATTCCTCACCTATAACATGCATTCTGAGCATCCTAGTTATTCCCAGCGATGAGTTTATAAGCTCTTTTCACAACTCTCAGAGACCAGAGCAGAGTTTTGCTGTACTAATTGTATTTAAATGTAGACAGAACATAGCAGACATATTTTGACTTCAAGAGTTGTTCATACCATATATCTGCACTAGGGTAAGGCAAATATTGTTCAGATACATGGAGGAAAAAATGGGGCACAGGACCTTTAAATCCATTAACAAATCAAAACTTATTAAATAAACAATTCAGGCAAATATTATTAAACCTATTACATTGGGAGTCCTGGTTTGTTTACATAGTTCTTTTCAGGTGTGAGCTCCTGGTGTAATACTCCTGCTGACCTGTAGGAGGGGCGTCTCGACAGGATCTCTCTGCGTTTCTGTGAGTCAGTCACACTGTCCACTGACTCCTGTGAATCCTCACTCTCCGCTATCGTCGAGATCTGGACACAAACAGGAAGTATTTTCATGGATGCAATTTTTCTGCTGACTAACGACACAAAGGCTGACAAAACTATTAAAAAGAATTGGAACTTTTATTAAAGACACCTAATGAATAAAAAAGAAAGGGGCGAGTGGGAACAAGATAAATGCATGTATGCGCAAACTGCACTCACAAGGCTAGAACTGCACAGGAGTACATGCAAAAACAACTAATATTTATATAAATAGATTAAACTCTGCCTTTTACACATAAAAACCAAAAGATACCAAATCTTCAGCTAACTCAGTCACCCACTTCTGCTTTCTGTTGTTGTCCCATACAAATCCTTAAAATCTAAATAAAATAATTATTCAACTACTACAAATTTTGGTTGGCTAATACTCTGCACCTGCCTGCACCTGTCTCACCTGTACAGCCTGCACCTGTGGGCTCTGGATGACCGAGGGCTGGGCGGTCTGGATCACTCCGTGCACCTGGACTGTTTGTCCGTTTGGGAGCTGCACCAGAGTCACCGTGGGTCCTGCCGAGGAGACATGGCCCTGGGACAGTGTCACCTGCAATGATTAAAAACATTAAAGTAAAAGTGAATTTAGGTGAAGGTTAAAGTGGAAATAAGCTATAAACTATAACAGTCTTTCCCAAACTTTTTTTCTGCGGACCCATATTTTAAAAGTCACAAACCTTCACAACCCTAGTCAATAGACATTATTCATAAATCACAAAATAAAGGTGGATTTGACCTAAGGCTGTGCAATTAATTAAGTATATTTATCCATTTTTTTAATATAGACATTGTAGAACAACTGGTTATAAAATTTATTTTGGATACATTCATGTTTTTCTATGCCTTATTTCATGTTCAAAGCATACTTTATTAATTTTTTGTTTTATACATTGCAAAACTGTTTTATGGTACATAAGTAGCCTATATTTATTTTCAGTTTGAAAGTTTTGCGTAAATTATCAATAACAAAGTGTTTGTTTGTTTTTTTTGATTTTTTTGTTTGAATAATTGTGATTTCAATACTGACCAAAATAAACCTGACAAAGATTTTTTCCATAATCGAGCCGCCCTAATTTGACCATTATTGAACATCCATAGGGATATTTTATTGTTGACTGAGTGATCGTGTCTCTCTGAACAATTAGTATTACTCAAGTTTTAAACAATAAAAAACAGTAATTGGACCAGCAATAAAAGGATCCATAAGTATCCTGAAGTGCACTGACCTTTGCTGATTTATCACCCTTGTTTTTGGACAACTCAACAAGCATTTCCCATTTTCTTAAGCTACAGAAACAATCATTCAGGGCAGGCAGATAGAATGTGCTGACTCAATAGCTTTGAGTCAGAACTGTATATTTACAGACCTACATGCAGATCGCGACAAGACGACCCAGAAAAAACCCTGTTGCGACCCACCTGAGGGTCGTGACCCAGTCTTTGGACAACAATTAACTATAATATATACGTGATTTTACATTTTGTTCATTGTTAATTGCAATATTGATCTAAAGCAGCCTAATAAAAGATAGGGGGAAGGTGAATACATCTCTGGGCACTCAAATCTCGACAGAACTATACTCAACTCAAACATGCATGAATCACTTAAAACACAGATTTGAGTAAACTAAAGATGTTAAAGCAGTTATGGTTATGGTTAGGGTCAGACTCCGAGATATTAATATAATTCCATGTCCCTACAAAGCACTGACACCTGCAGCGTTCCCTGTATTTGTGTTATTACCTGTGCCAGAGTGGCGATCTGGGCTGGGGTGATCTGTTGTGCTTCACTTTGGGTCACAGCAGTCTCGGCCTGCTGAGCCTCTGCAGCCTCCATCTTCATAGAGTGAACTGTTCATACAAAACACACAAGATGGAGGAGTTAGCATCATCTCATCAGCTTTGAAGATGCTGGTGTCATTTTTAGAGATGCACTGATCCGATACTCATATTTGATACTGAAAATGTGGCTTCCAAATATCAATTCTGTCGATATCCTAGTTTGGCATATAAATTCATGTAATAAGACTTAACTGGTTGAAACTGGTCCAGAAAATCTTGTAATGTTTAAATTTTTATTTATACAAATTTGTTCTGTACTTTTGAGATTGTAAATAAGTGGTTCTTACTTGAGAGATCCATAACAGTGATATAAAACATTTGGATCAGTTTTGTCTTAGTTTATTTTTGTATAAAAGAAAATAAATGCCATTTTCAGTCCCTGCACTGGTTGATATCGGTAATCAGCAGATACTTAAAGCTATAGTATCGAAAGTATCAGTATCAAAATTGAAAAAGTTGGATTAATGCAGCCTTAGTAATTTTGTTTATTTTATTGGATTTTAAATAATTTTTCCTGACTTTTCTTTTTGCTTAAAGCTGCACTGCGTAACATTCCTTAATATCACGGAAATTGTATTGCTTTGTCTAGAATGTTCCACAGTGTAGATTAAATCTATCACGAGGGAGACAAGCAGGTTACAGCAATACACTACTTTACAATTCAGATCTGTGGAGAGTCGCTTCTGTTCACAGAAATAATTATTTTCTGTGAACTATTTATTATTTTTGAGTGATATAAACACCCGTAATGAATAAATGCTAGAAGAAAATGTTTAAAGTCGAGCAGGTAGCAACCCATCCACCAGGAAAGTTGCGCAGTGCATCTTCAACTTTTAAATGCCAGTTTCCACAGATCAAATGCTGATGTAGTGTCCTTGGGCATGACACTTAAGAAAGGCATGTGACCATTAATTTGAAGTGTTTATAGTGCATTTGAGCTACTGTGAACACATTTTCTTCTAGGAGATATCACCAGACATCATGTACTAGTAGAATATTGTTAGAAATAAGATAAAAGAATTGCTATAAAATTGTACTGTGCATTGCCACTTGGATCAAAAAGGTTTACTGAGAATTGCTGTTTTAAAATATTCTCTACCAAAACTGTGATCAAATTTTGCCCAAGTTACATCATGCATTTTGACCACAAATTATGCAACAGCTGTTTAGGTTCTGCTAAAGGTGCACGGTGTAAGTTTTCTGGTGAAGGGTCAGTCAAATGTTTGGAATGTTTCACAGTATGGTATTAAACCTTTCTATCTTCATGGAGACCAAACCAGAGCAAGTTACTGGTCAGATCTGTGGAGAGGTGATCCCGCTCACAGTCAGAATGCCCATTTTTGTAGGTATTTTTGAGCAATAAAACCATCTGTAGTCAGTGTTGGGAAGGTGACTTTTAAAATGTATTCCCCTACAGATTACAGATTACATACCCCAAAATGTAGTTTGTAACGTAAACCATTAAGGTACTTAAAGTGAGTAATGTAATCTGAATACTTTGGATTACTTGATTTGCTGTAGAGAAGCAAAGACTAGGATATCTTCACATAAGATGTTTTGTCTGATAAAAGACAATAAAAAGTCCAGACTTTACTTAACCGTATTAAAAATATTATTGATAGAAGAAGAATAGACACGGTCTGCACAGCATGGTTTAGTCCTGTTAAATCCTGTTTTAGTCCTGTTTTAGACCTGGTTTAGACCTGGTTTTAGTCCTGGTTTTAGTCCTGGTTTTAGACCTGGTTTAGACCTGGTTTAGACCTGGTTTTAGACCTGGTTTAGACCTGGTTTTAGACCTGGTTTTAGACCCGGTTTTAGACCTGGTTTAGACCTGGTTTAGTCCTGGTTTAGACCTGGTTTAGACCTGGTTTTAGTCCTGTTTTAGTCCTGTTTTAGACCTATTTTTAGACCTGGTTTTAGACCTGGTTTAGTCCTGGTTTAGTCCTGGTTTAGACCTGGTTTAGTCCTGGTTTAGACCTGGTTTAGACCTGGTTTAGTCCTGGTTTAGACCTGGTTTAGTTCTGGTTTAGTCCTGGTTTAGACCTATTTTTAGACCTGGTTTAGTGTCCAGCAATGAGTACAATTACGGAAAAAAACAAAGAAAAGGGGATATAGACCAAAATGTAAAAAACAGGAAAATCCCGAAGTGTAATCCATTTATTTCAACAAAGTAAACTGTAATCCAATTACCACTCACTGAAACAGTAACTGTAATTTGTATTCTGATTACGTAACTCCGGTAAATGTAATCGTTACTTCCCAACACTGTCTGTAATTTATATATGCAAGGCAGAGCTGTATAATGTCACACTGTGGAACATTCCAAGCAGAGCAATAACATATCCATAGAAATACACCCTTAATACATAAATAACGATCATATTTCATAAACTCGTTTGGAATCACATGAATGCTATGTAGTGCACACTTCGTTTGTGGACATTCAAAACTCATCGAACGTGCTGTTACTTGTTATCACGTCTCCATTACGCATAGCTACTGACGAAGACTAGTAGGCGCCCCATTCACAACTTTATCACTATCCCGCCGTCATAATTTACAAATACAACACAAAATCTATCTACAAGACTCCCCACCAACCTCTCCCCCTCCCATGCCCTGCGGAGCCTTCACCTTCACCGGGGATCGGGACCTGGCTGCTCCGGTGTCCGTGATCTCACTGGCGCGTCGGCTCTGTGCGCTGCATGATTGGCTTCGCACTTTTCTCCCTCTGCTTTTCAAAAATCACTCGGATGACAGCAGCGAAGCCACATGGTCAGGCAACGCCCACTTTACTACACATTAGACCGACTAATCAGTTCAGGTTATTTGGCATTTATTCACGATTTCGCTTGGGATTGCACGTTTTTACGCACAAGCAACGCAGCGGGCCTTGACAGTCAATTCTTACTATGTTATTTCAACGTAATATAGGGAAGTTATGCATATAAATTGTTCAAATATGCAATAAATTCTCATGATTTGTCAAGAAGGATTTATATATTGCACAAAGTTACCAAATAATGAAAATTGCTGACAGATTTGCATCATGAGAAAAACAGAAAAAAGCTTTATCAATGGAAAAATCATAGAGCGTGTTAGCATGATTTGTCAACGCCTATTTTAAAATCGAATACACTGTTATAAAGGACAATATTTATAGCAGTGTGGTGTGGTATTTTGACGTTTATTTCCCCGTTTTGAGCCCCAAAAAACAGCGCAGCCTCCCCTCCCTCCAATCCGCTCCAAACGCACGGAGGCGCCATGATTTCTTTGTTCGCTCCCGATCCGAACCACCCCGACACGGGCTGGTTTGGCAGGCCGAGCAGCGAGCCTCCGAGCCCGCTGTGTGTCTGATGTCGCTCCGTGCTTACCCTCACACTCTCCCGCCTCGGTCGCTCCAAGGCCTCCCCGAGCTCCACTTTTATTCAGGCCGACACGTAAGAGCCCGCGTCAGGCTACACCTCCGCCGCGTCACCGGGAACAACAACCACCACCACGGAGCAGCGCCGGAAAAGCACGAACGCGCACGGAAAAGGACGAAGTGGAGCCGAGGAGAGACGAGGTTTTACGAGAGTGTACGAACATCAACGAAAAAAGGCATTTGTGAGCATTTCTGTCTTTTCCCATCATAAATGAATTATTCCTACTTGATGTATAAATACAGGATTGCAATAACCCAAATTCAAACTCTTAAAATTACATTACAATGACGTATGCAATATCTGCTCTTTTGTAAGATTTACCTACACTATTACACAATTGCACATTATATGGACAAATCCAGAGTAAGTCACATTTCCTTGTATTTATTTATGATATTAATAGTTTAAAAGTTTTGTTAGGATAAAGTCTCATATTAGGCTACAAGATCCAAACAATACAAGAACTGAAACAACAGTCAAAAGAACAGTTTAGGTATGTTCAGAGCGCGTGTGGACCAAATTGACCTTTTTTTTTTTTTTTTTTTTTTTTTTTGCAATTTCCGGAAGTTAATGGTTTTCTATGGAACTGCATGGATCTATAAATGCTGGCTTTCAGATGCCTGGGGGTCTCTGTCATACCAGTGTCCACCTCAGAAGTTCTCTGGTGTTATCCTCCACCACATGGCTCCTGAATTTCCTGTTGGAGCACAGTTTATCTAGCTTTTGTTTAGTGCCCACCTAGATCCAGCAAATGCATCTGCAGGAACTTCATGTATCACCTGAGTTTGCTCATGAAATTGAGGCTGGAACCAGGAAGCAGTCCAGATGTCCAGACTGGACACAGCTTCGCTGACCAAAACTAACCACGAGCCGCTCCCATGAGGGAAGTTGCAGTTTGTTTGATAAGAGGATCAACTCTTCAAACTTCTGCCATCTCTCCTGTTTGTTGTGTACTTGAGCCAGGCACAAGACAACTCATAATAATCACAAAGTGAAAAACATACTGATGGCATGTTTTTTATGTTAGTTGAAGAACAAACAGGCTTCATGTAAGGAGAATGACAATAAATCTGTTATTTCCTAAAATTACATTAAGGAATGTTAGACCAGTGGCTGTTGCTAAAGTTAAGTTGTCACAGTACACTTTTACGACTACAGTTGTTGCCTGACCATGTATTGATCACTCTGTCTGACATGACCCTCACACCTGTTCTCCACCACACCGTCTGTTCCTGAGTCGTTGATGTCGGCAGTAGAGCCAGAGCTCTGTATGTGTTAAACCTTCAGAAAATGCTCTTGTGGTCCTCACCTCTTTTCTTATACAGCAACCAGATATCACATACTTTGGTCAAATGTGTTTAATTTACATCAAAGGTCATCGCACTTAAAAAAATAAAAATAAAAAATGGTATGGTAATTCATTATTGAATGGTATGGTTCAAGAAAAATACATTTAAATGCTGTTGATTGTAATGTGAACAAAAGAAAACTATTTATATTTCATATACAACTAATTTATACAACTAACCTTACAAAGAATAAGGCCCTTTGAGAATTTGACATCACACAATTGTGCCAGATTTGGTTAACAGTTCAGTGTGAGTGGCACAGGGGCATCCCACATGTGGAAAGGAGAAAGGAGAAATGGTAAGCTTGGCCCCCTACTTTTGTTCAATTTACAATCAACAGCATTTAAATGTATTTTTCTTAAACCATACCATTCAGAAATGAATTACCACACAACCATATCAATTGTAAATTAGTTGTGTACAATAATTACATTCTGTCCTGGATGAGGAAACTGTTATCTGCCATCACTTCATCTTCTGACTCCAGCAGACGGAGGATTCCACTGATCTGTGTGATCTTTTTGTCAGAGATGCAGCCAGTTACTTCCGGGAAATTCTGATCCCCCTGATTCCCCTTTATTGCGCATGCACACGCGCCAGTTTCAAACACAGCGTCCACTGTAAATAAACATTATGGTGACACTGGGAATTAGTTCTTATACTTGTCAAGGAACAGTTTTACACAAATGTGATGAATAAAACTCTCTAATGAGTTGCAACTTAAGCACTCTGAAGGAAGTTTAAGACATTGGAAATAGCATGGCACGAGAACACATGAGAGGGACGCTGTAAGTGATATGACCATTTTTAAAACATTTTAAAACTTTAAGCACTGTGGTGTGAATTGCAAAGAGCATTATGTATTTGTATTTGTATAGTATTTAAATTGTAATGCAGTTTTTCATGTAGATGCACTGGCGAGGAGAAAATTCAGTTTGTCGACTGGACAAAAGTTAGTGTGGTTGAAGACGTTTTGCAGCTCATCCAAGCTGCGAAACGTCTTCAACCAAACTAACTTCTGTCCAGTCGACAAACTGAACTTTCTCCTCACCATGGATTCTACCTGGACGACTGAGGGATTCTTCACACATGTAGATGCACTGTTTTACAGATTCTTCAGTTAAAGGCAGAGTTGGACAATGATTATCTACAGGTCTGTTCTTCCTGCTGCTGTCAGACAGTGAACAATAGCGTGTGTAATACTGTAACATAATATAAATCATTCCCTGTGTAATACACATTACCTGCTGTTTTTTCCTGTTCATATCATCTCATATCATCTTTGTACTGCATATCACATTAAAACAATACAACAAATTATACATTTTTATACATTTTCAAAGAATCTTTTTAACTTTTAGTGCTTTTTCTATTAAGTGGATTCACTGAATTCATAAGCATTTCAGTTACATTATGTATTATGATGACAACTGAAACACATTTTAAGCTCATCATTTTTAATAATAAAAGTTGAAGTTAATTAGGGGTGTGCAAAAATATTGAAATATTGATATATAGTATCGTTTAATGTAATGATACAGTATCAATATTGTGGGCTGCTGTATCGATATATTGCCAAGAGTATTTTTTGGTATATTTTACTAAATTATTTTGTTACAGTGCTACAGTTTTGTTGCTGTTGTCAGAAGAAGGAAACTCATTTATGAAACACATTTGACATTTTCACTGTTTTGATTATTCAAATGTTTGTGTTTCATATGAACAAGACGTGGTTTAACAAAGACTTTAGTGTCACAGCCATCGAATCGATTTGAAATATATCGTTTTAAATTGTATCAAATATAAAGCTCACTGTATTGAGATATGTATTATATTGTGGCCTGTGTATCAAGGTATGTATCATATCGACAACTTCTGAATGATACCCAGCCCTAAAGTTAATTGTTATAGTTGGTATGTTGACAAATGAAAAGGACTGATGAGAAGTGAATAGGTTATAAAAGATTTACAAACTATTTACAGATATAAAAAGAACAAATACTAGTCCAAGTTGTCTCAGTTCATGGTCCTAGAGCAGGGCACCAGTAATGGGCATTGTAGTTTGCTGTAAGGATGTAGTAGAAGGCAGGAGTTTGTGGGGCTCTTTTGGGCTTTGCTCTGTGAATTTTGTGACATGGTCCTCTACTTCATCCTCTACTTTAAAATAATTTTTAACTTGTATTAAGACATTTTCCTCCAATTCCCTGTAGGTACTCACACCAAGAGACTCTGTGACCTGTGACATGTAGCGGGCTTCTTGTCCAGACTTGAGTTTGTAAGCAGCAAACTGTGTGGTGAGCTGTATTTTGGTCCATATACTGAACAGGACCATGTCCAGACAGTTGTCCCTCTCCTCCGGCCTCTCACTGCACAAATTTGACAGAGGTTGAAATCTGACATTGCTCAGTATGTTTTTAGTATCTTAAGTTTTTTCTTTGCCACTGTGTGCACCAGTGGCACTGGCATGAAACTCTTTAATATATACTGTCTGCCTCTTCAGCTGTGCGGACAACTTGGACAGCGCATTCATTGGGTTGTCCTTTATGCCGGACATAAAAATGCACAGCATCTGTTAAAACATTTGCAGTGTTTGTGTAAAATGTGGTTAGAATAATGACATATAATGATAAATAAGCTAAAACAGGGCTTTAGTTGTCGTACAAAAACATTCACAATAAAATGGTCACAAACATAAATAACATGAGTTATTTCAAACATAATTAAATTGTTACTTCTTACTCTGTCAGCTGTCAACTCTCATTCACCCTTTTTCCCTCGTCAGTTCAAGGGTTTTATGTACTTTTCATTCAATAAATAATAATAATAATAATAATAATAATAATAATAATAATTACCAGTCTATGGGTAAAACCGATCGAATAATCAGTGTATTCGTCAAATTATTCTTCACAATGCACAAGTCACAAAATTTATTATGAGATTAATTCATGTTAACAGAGTTAACAGAAAATGCACAAAACTGAGTGAAAAATGTATCAAAATCCACCCTTCTAGTATATTTCTTCTGGATGACGCCATGTTTGAAAGTGACGCGGCGGACGGGGCGGGACGGTCAGAACGTCCGAGACGCGGCGGAAGCTCGTCAGCTCTGTCCATGTGATTTATATACACAGTGTTTGTGCAGAGCAGAGCTGTGCTACACCGGCTAAAACAACTGGAAATGTCCAACGGCCAAGTGTTTAGAGCTTTTGTGAAGGAGCGGCTGAGCGCGGCTGTAGAGGACATATGTGCGCACTTTGAGAGCACCATAGCGGACTATGAGGAGGAAGTGCGCCGCTCCAAACACGAGAACCAGAGGCTCCAGCGGCTCTTGGACTCGGCTCTGAGTCCAAGAGTCGTGCCCGTTACAGCCGGTAAGTCTTCAATATTTCTGTGAAGTTTCCCTCCCATCAAACACAAAACTACATTAAAAACTATGTCAATTGTTCGTGCTTCGTTTGTGCTGCTTTAGTTTTGGAAATATTAACGATCCTTCTGTAGGTCAAATTGGGGTCACCCAGCCCCCCCAGGGAGCTTCAAAATGCTCTAAAACGGCAACTTGTGTCGATCTTTTGTGCTTCGTTTGTGTTGTTCTGTGCTGCTAAAAGTTTCGTTTGTGCGATTATGGTTCTTCATGTCCCGAGTGTGCAGAGCATACACCGTCCCTAACAACAATAATAATGATTATTTCAAATAATATGTAAAGAGCAACATAAATAACATGCTGTAAATAAGAAAATAGGTTTCCTTGTTAGGTGGAAATAGATCAAAGTGATCCCAAACCATGGATCGCTTTTTTCCACTCGTAGATGCCATCGAAAATGAAACAAATGCCGAAAGTCGACAGAAGTCACCAAAATCACCACTAACGTCACACAATACTCCTCACTACCTAACATTTTTAAGAAATATTGGTGCATCTTTTACACTGATAATCGCTGAGCCAATGAAACGCTTCGATACACTGAAGTGATCGACACGCAGAGTGAAGCAGTCGGGGGAGGGGCCGACACTTCCACACTTTGGTCACGTGAGCGGCTGCTGCGAGACGAGCTCCGAGGCAGTGCTTCAGAGTGATTTGTTTTAAGAAAGAAGGAGACGTGCTCCGGAGCTCCGTCTCATTTGCCCATCGCTAAGTGTAAATGTAAATGTAAACATACAGTTTCAGTAAAAGTGTAGCTTTTGGGAGAAACCTTCTAGTGTTTTTGCAACTAACAGTGAGTTGAGATTTGCGGTGTCTGTGTTCCACTTGGCTCCACCCACTGCTTTCTTCAGGCTAAAATCAGCCGTTGCATTTACAAATCGTTATGTGACAAGTTAAACAAATGTCTCAAGTAAATAAAATAACACAAAAAGTGTTATTTTCAGATTTGCACTTAATACAGGATAAAATTACTAATTACTTAGTAAAATTATTAAGTTGTACTTGCAAAACGAAATTTGTAATTGTAAAGCAAAATTTGTAAGTAAAAAAAAAAAAAAAAAAACAGTGTAAAAAAACCACTTACATACATACATTAAAACATTTTGGAGCAACTGTACCTTCATACACAATGAAAATATATTTAGTTACACAATACTTAATACCTGCATTAAAATGAATGACCAGCCAGACGTCTCAAGTTGGACGGAGTTTTTTCTCTATGATCCGGTACCAGACGTTCTGGATTCAGACAGAATGTAGAAGAAAAATATTTAGTAATGTATTCTGATACATAGTGCAATCAGAGTACTGTATTCTGAATACTTACAGTGTAAACATGACATAATAATTATTTTTGTTGCACTGTTTTTATGCATTAATTTATGTCCAGTTAGAGACGAGGAAATACACACACACCTGCAAGAGCTAGTAAGTAATTGTATTCTAAATACCACCAAATGAAAACGTAACAACTGGAATACAGTTTCTCAAAATGAGAATTCAGAATACGTATTTTCAAGTACATATATTCAGTTACTTCCCAACATTGTTCATTCATCAGCCTTAAAGTAGACTACAGACAAGTTCACAGAGGGTTCATGTCACAAAACTGCACTTGTATGTATAAGTGTGTATTCTGTTGTCTCCTGCAGCTGTCCAGCTCCCCTCTCTGAGTCCTGGTCTGACTCCACACATTAAAGAAGAACCCAACATCAAACAGGAGGAAGAGCAGCTGCAAGTGTGAGTCTCAGACACTTTCAGACTGCAATTCTTTATTTTGTTATTAATTCTTATTCATTTCTATTACAAATATTCAGATTGAATGTGAAATATACAAATGTATCTTATATTTTTCAGGTCTGTCAGATCTGAAGCATGGTCACAAACAGGTCTGTCTATGAGCGTGAAGACAGAAGAGTCCTCTGAGCACAGAGAGGACACACAAGGAGAGGACATCGAGGCAGAGACATGCGTCCACAGAGAGGACATCAAAGCAGAGACATTCATCCACAGAGAGGACATCAAAGCAGAGACACATGTCCACTCAGAGACTGAGGGAGACACAGATCACTCTTCTGACACTGACGGTGATGAAGACTGGAGAGCTCCAGTCAACTGTTCACCTGCACACATGGATACAGGAGCTGATGAAGACGAGTGTGCACCAGAGACCAGAGCCACTGTGAACAATGGAGACATGGCAGGAACTGGCGAAGGAGCTGAGAGCAGTAAACACAAGTGTTCCATTTGTAAAGAGATATTTGTCTCTAAATATAAACTACAAAGCCACAGGAGAGTTCACACGGGAGAGGAACCACTGAGCTGCTCGGTCTGTAAGAAAGAGTTTCCTGTAATTTCTCATCTGAAAAGACATATGAGGACACACACAGGGGAGAAACCATTCAGCTGTTCAGTCTGTAAGAAAGAGTTTGGTGAAAGAGGCAGTCTCAACACACACATGAGGACACACACAGGGGAGAAACCATTCAGCTGCTCAGTCTGTAAGAAAGAGTTTTCTCTAGGCTCTACTCTCAAAACACATATGAGGACGCACACAGGAGAGAAACCATTCAGTTGTTCAGTCTGCAAGAAGCTGTTTTCTGTAAACTCGCATCTCAAAACGCATATGAGGATACACACAGGGGAGAAACCATTCAAGTGTTCAGTCTGTAAGAACGTGTTTACTGCAAGATCTTCTCTCAGAACACATATGATGACACACAGAGAAGAAATCATTCAGCTGTTCACTATGTAAGAAAGTGTTTATGTAAAAGTGTAGTCTCAAAAGACGAGGATACATACAAGGGAGAAACCATTCAGCCTGTAAGAAAACATTTGCAAGGAAGCATCTCACCTCACATGAGAAAAAACTCAGGGAGAGAGAGACCTTACAGCTGATCAGCCTGTAAAAACACGTTTTCTGTCAGGACTTCTCTACATATGGAAGAAAGCCAAAAAAAAACCAAAACAAACAAACAAAAAAAATCCATTAATCTGTATACCTTTTTCTTTGCACTAGCGAGGATATTATTGATATTTTTCTGTACTATGATTAGATTTGAGCTGTAAAGGGTTGGATAAATCACGTATATGGCTCATTGTAGATTAAAGCTAATTACTAAAGTGATTAGTTCTGCTTTTTATTTATTGCAGTTTGTGTTTTGTGTTATATAACTATATTGTACATTTGGAATAGTCTTTGGTTTGGCCTGCGCTGGCTCTTTAATTAAAACAGGAAGTTGCTCCTAAAGGTCATGTGTGATAGTGCACGCAGAAAAGCTGAAAAAGCTCTGCTGGCTCATGTGTTATTATCTTGTAATGAGTTCATGGAAGTTATACCCTGTAAGTACGTTATAAATAAGTAATGTAATTTAAAGGTGTTCATGAATATGTTTGTTCGTTGTTATACCCACAGATAAACAAAACAACTAATAAATCTTGTGTCAACATTACCAAGGGCACCCACAAGAGGGCTCTGTTGGCTAATAAAACCACTGGATAAAAGGAAACGTGTCAAGTTAGATTTTAAATAATAGTGTTTCTCTTTCAACATTTGTTTCAGTATCTCACATATGGGACAGCTCCCCAAGCTGGTCCCTAGAAGCTTTATAACACTACACCAGTCCCTGACTGGCTGAAAGACGTGACGTATGCTCCACAGGGAGATGGGGCTTCCTCCTGCTATAAAAGCATCCTGTTACTTCTTGCTCTTAGAAGCTTTTACAGTCAAACGGTGAGTGACTAACGGGTTAGCTTAATTGTTCACAGGGAGAGCTAAAAACTCTGTCGCTAAACGCTTTTCTATTGTCACTTCACTTCTTTTAATTCGGAGCTAAAATTATGCTTCTCATAATGGAGAAGGAGGCACTTTCAAAGGCTTGCAAGTGCGGAAATAAAATTGCCGAGGCAGACAGTCACCCTGTCTGCGCACAGTGCCTCAGGCTGCAACACGCCCAGGACGCACCAGCAACTCCGATGTCCTACGAGCACTGTGCCTGCC
Source organism: Boleophthalmus pectinirostris (assembly GCF_026225935.1). Classification (NCBI taxonomy): domain Eukaryota; kingdom Metazoa; phylum Chordata; class Actinopteri; order Gobiiformes; family Gobiidae; genus Boleophthalmus; species Boleophthalmus pectinirostris. The sequence goes on along the minus strand of NW_026570970.1, from coordinate 33,320,748 downwards.
TTTCTCTAAACCCACTCACGAGCCAAGTGAGCCTGACAAAAGCAGACCCTGTGCTGGGGGCAACGATTCCCCCACCACGAGAGGGACCCTCTTGAGCTTTGGACTGGGTTGGCATAGACGAGAACGGCTTCGCCGCCCATTGAACCTCTGTTGGCATCTCACCTCCACCCGCGAAACTCCATGACTGCTGCGGGTCCTTCTCTCCCCTCCAAAGCAGACTGTTTCCAAACCACATTAACGGAGAGGTGCTGCAAAGCAGTAGCTACCTCAATGAAAGCACCGAACGCATCGTCCCTGCTACTAGTCTACCAGGCAGAACTGCAGGATGACATGTCCTCCACACCGACACCTGATGTGTGGGACGAACTGTGTGTGGTTAACAAACTCTGCCTTTGTCTGCTCAAGAGCGCCGTTCAGGCATGCGGTCAAACTATGGGTGTGATGGTCACAGAGGACAGGGCCAGATGGCTCAACCTCTCCAGCCAAGACAAGACCCAGGTCCTGGATGTCCCTGTGGACCCCAAAGGCCTGTTTGGGTCCACTGTTGCCGGACAACCACCATATCACATTCCAAAACGCCAGCTGCAACCTCAGGCTGCAGGCGACAAGCCACCGGAACTGAGAGGAGCATGGACCAAAAAGGCATTTGCCCCCAAGGTGACACCAGGGCCACAACAGAAACAAAGGTGTGTTCTCTTGTGTGTTGCTAAACAGCAGGCCTGTGCCCCTCTCTGGTCCCTGCAAACAGACGCACAGATCGTGCCCACCTCCACTCCACGGAGCCCCTCGGTCAGCTTGCACAACACGCCTCGCAGTGGCGCGGGTGTGGGGCATCAGACTGGATTGTGAAAACTGTAACCAAGGATTACAAACTCTAGTTTGCGCCCACCTCTCCAGGGTTCAACGGCGTGCTACACTCAAAGCCGGGGGAAAAAACAGGATTTTATCATTCAGAAGGAAATAGAAGCTCTCAAGAATAAGGGCGCAATAAGAGTAGTGCTGCCAGGACAATGCCAAGGCGTTTTTTATTCGAGATATTTCCTTGTGCCCAAAAGGGGAGGAGAACTGCGTCCCATACTAGATCTGCTACTCTGAACGGATAGATAAGAACATACAGGTTCAGAATGTTGACACACGTCCATACTGCACTTCGTGCGCCAGGGTGACTGGTTAGTGTCCATAGATCTGAAAGACATACTTTCACAACCTCATTTATTCTCCTCACAGAAATTATCTGAGATTTTCTTTCCAGGGTGTGAGCTACGAATACGTGGTTCCCCACTCGGTCTCTCTCGGAGCCCACGCGTATTTGTGAAATGCACAGAGGCCGCGATAGCGCCCTTGCGACAGAGGGACTACGCTTGGCCACGTTTACAGACAACTGGCTGCTCGCAGCGCAGTTGCCTCGTCAGCTCCGGGAAGCCGAGTTGCTTCTATCGCACCTGGCTTCCTTGGGTTTCACATGCAGAGCACAACTGTGGGCAGACAGAGTAAAGCTTTAGCCGCTTGTCCGGCCACTTTCCGCCGAGGCGCTGCTGCCTCACAGGACATGCCCCAGACTGCCTGCTCTGATGGTGTCTGCTTTAATCCCACTGGGCTGTCTTCATATGAGGCCGTGTCAATGATGAGCTGCAGCTCTTCATCTAGAGTAGACCCTACGCGCCACGGGCACCGGCTTGTCCTAGAGACAACGAGGTTTTCTGACTATGGGCGACCCTGTGGGTACGGTCATAGCTGGAAAAGTAGTTATCACAGCTGGGGAGCCACGCACGAAGAGAGAACTGCCAGAAGTTTATGGTTTATAATTTCAGACCTGGAATTGCCAATCTTTACTGAACTAAAGGTAAAATGTAGATGTTAACTCTAAAACAGTGGTCCCCAAGCTTTTTTTGCGCCACACACCGGTTTTATGTGGGACAATATTTCGTCAGTGAGGATCTTGTAGCGCAGCTCGGAGTTGTATTTGAGCCTTTTGTAGCGTTAGCACGTTTTAGTGTGTTGTAATTACACCACCATTCCTATAGAGGGCGCGCATGCTCTGTGTTTTTCTTAGGTTTTGTTGATTTCAGTCGGAGTTGTATTTTTCCCAATGTTTTCACCAGTCGCATGAAGCTACCTGTTTTGTTGGAGTTAAGTTGGCTATCATATTTTTACACTCCCAAATAAATGGATGAACTACTCAAAATACTGTCTCATCTTTGCTACCCTGCACCACAGTGAGCAACAAACGCGCTTATATGCGCTGGGCAACAGGAGCGCAGTGCGCTGCAGCGCAATCCGTGTATGTTGGGAGGTTTAGTCCTGGTTTAGTCCTGATTTAGTCCTGGGTTAGTCCTGGTTTAGTCTTGAGTTACTCCTGGTTTTGGAGGCATTTTCAGTGTTTACGACATGGTAATAATAACACCACACTAAACTTAAACTCTTTTTTTGTGTTTTTTGTTTTGTTCTTGTTTTACACAAGGACACACTATTTACAACAGAAAAATAACACCACACTAAATTATACACTTTTTTTTGTTTTCCCAGATCTTCTCCTTTTTCTTCAAACAAACACGGAGACACAAAGAGTCGCTTGTTCAAAATGAAAAAATACTTGTGAATACTTTCTATGTTTAAAGTGAAGCAAATCTCACTATATCTCTCTATTTCAGCTCTGTTCAATCATGTTTGTCCTTTTACACTCACATGTTCTGATATAATAACTGTATTCTTATTCAGATTCAGCTTGTCAGTCCTGACTAGACTTGGTCTCTAACACCTGACTGTGGACAGCACATTTGAGTGGAACATTACAGTGGACTGGAGATACTTAGGGGAATGTGTCATCTTCATTTGGTCCAGAGTCTCAGAAAATCAGGTTGACCTTTAAACAGGAAGTACAGAAGCCTAAAAGTCCATGTTTAAGACTTTTCTCCTTCTATATGCTCACTATTAGGCTCTAGTTGTGCTCAGCGCTGTGACCTAACGTTAATACTTTTCATTTAAGCTCATGTAAAGACGATCAGAAGAACAAGAGCAAACATTTCTTTAAGTAAACTTGCCGTAAACATGATCTAGATTTTGATTAAAGATATTTGAGCTTAACTAGTGGTGTTTTTTTGGAATAATAAAGTCATATGTATGCTTGAACTTCCATGGTCAAATCCCATAGGGACTAAGGTGAACAGAGAAACACACAAACCTCACCTTTTTCCTCACAGAAGTGTTCTAGTCCAGATCAGGGGGTGGTCAGAAGAAATCTACTCGAAAATGTTCCAAAGTGATGCCCTCTTTTCTCTAGTGCAGGGGTTTGACCGGAGCCGAAGTTGCTGTAGCTGACGATAATGTCAGTATATTTGTTTTCATGGTCATAAGTGAGAAAACTATTATTTTATTTGTTCGAATATTAAGATGCGTAAAAATACCACAATTATTAATTTTATATTTTATTTGTGAAAACATTTACCTTTAAGTTATGTGACCTTTTACCTTGCCCCCGGAAGTAAACAAAGAGAGAATTATAGTAGCCGCGAAAAAGAGAAAAGGACGATAGAGAGAAACACAGAAAATATGTAAAGAAAACGACGTCAAAATTAAAGACACGGTACTTAACTACCGCTGGTGATGTATAGGCGAACACGTTAAATATTGTTTTCAATTTTGCATTTATTTAAAGGTATTTATGTAAATCTGAGACATTTTCTGTGTCTGTCTTTATTTTAGTTTTCACGGTGTTTCAAAATGCTGATGGAGTTGAATATTACTAAGAATAAATATTGACACACATTTTCATCAGTACGAAGCGTGAAGTCCTTTCTTTTGAAGAAAACCAGGGTAGCTACAGATGCAGAATTTGCAGTGGTTTAAACACGCGCTGATATGCGCTAGGCGTAGTTACGTACACGTCTGCGGACAGTCCGTCTCCGACCGTCTCCCGGAGCAGTGGTCCCCAAGCTTTTCTGCGCCACAGACCGATTTTATGTGGGACAATATTTCGTGGGTGAAGATCTTGTAGCGCGGCTCCGGAGTTGTATTTGAGCCTTTTGTTGTGCGAGTACGTTTTAGTGTGTTGTAATTACACCACCATTCCTATAGAGGGCGCGCATGCTCTGTGTTTTTCTAGGGTTTTGTTGATTTCAGTCGGAGTTGTGTCTTTCCCAATGTTTTCACCAGTCGCATGAAGCTACCTGTTTTGTTGGAGTTAAGTTGGCTATCATATTTTTACACAGCTAAATAAATGGATGAACTACTCAAAATACTGTCTCAACTTTGCTACCCTGCACCACAGTGAGCAACAAACGCGCTTATATGCGCTGCGCTTCTGTCTGCGGACAGTCCGTCTCCCGCACTCTCCCAATAAAGGACTACATGTTATACTAGACTAGCCAGTATAATTCTACTTCATAAGCAGTTCTTATATGTTGTACAATATCTGTACTTAAGTAGATTTCTTTCTACTTCACTATATTTGAGAGCAGGTATACATTCTACTCCACTTTTTAACTGGACTGAAAGTAGATTTTTTTATACTTTTACTTAAGTACATTTTTCATGTGATTTTTCTTTTACCAGAATTATTTATTTATTCATTCATTATTATTCTTTTTTGGCTCCAGTATCTGTACTTAAGTTAAAGTAATAATAGTGAGTATTTCATCCACCACTTGTAATATAGGACTACATCTGTACGACTAGCCAATGTACTTCTACTTCATAAACAGTTCCTATCTGATTTTACTCTACTAATGACTAGAGTTGAGTGGAGTGTGCCCTGGATACTGCTGGCACATTTATTCAGTGTTTGGAGGGGCCCAGGTGGAGGAGACCTTGGGCCCCTCTCGCTGTGAGGTAACTGCGCTAACAACGCTCCGCTGCGCCACCATCTGCTCCTCTATTACCGCGCACCTCGTTCTTTTAATCAATGACCACACGAGAGCGCCGCAGCTGTTACTGTGCCGTGTTCACCACCAGAGGGCAGCACATGACTACTCTGCCACAGTAACACGGGGAAGACACGCGCACTCATTGAGTTCAGGAGTCTAACTATACTTCACTCTTCACCCACAACCCCGTGTGAGAGGAGGAGAGAGAATCACAATGTTACGCTATTTTCTGATCTTTATTCTAATGTTGATTCCTCATCCTTTTTCAAACAGACCTGGAGTTGTGTTTGGTTTTATTCACATATTTAACAAACAAACCACATATTTAACAAACAAACCCTGCATATTTAGGCTGAGTTCTTCTCTCAAACAGAAAACACTCTGCTCCACCTTGTAATGTCATGTGGTAATACAGGAAGTCCTCCACTGTGTTTCTAAACTCCATATACCTTTACTAGAATCATTTGGATGATTTCAGCTCTGGAAATGTCAATCTGTACTGAACTAAAGGTCAGAGGCAGCGGCGAAAGGTAACAAAAGCAGAAAAGTAGAAGTACAAAGTACATTTTTAAATCGTGTACACATACAAAGCATCAAATCGTGCCTCCTGCAGCGAGCGCACCACAAAAACATTCGCTTGAAGTCACTTTAGACATGCAAGTTATCTTCATCAAAATACACAGAGAGCCTGCATCGACTGCTGTATTTGTGCGTTTACCTTCAGCACAACGTGATCCTGGGGTAGTTCTGTATTGTTTGAAAGAGTCCAGGTTCAGAAAGACTGTTAATTAGTGCTTTGAAATTTACTTTTGAAATCCTCATGCAACCAAGTGATCACAGGGACCATAATTTCCCAATGTAATTATAACTATACTATGTACTATACTATATACCAGAGGTGGGCAAACTTTCTGGCTCGCGGGCCACATAGGGTCCTAAGGTTTGACTGAAGGGCCGGACAGAAGACAGGACATAACGTGTTAAGAGCTCAGATTCATTACGTTCTTATTCACATTTATCTAGGACTTCAGACGCGGGCTACACGTTTCATCACTGCTGTGAAAGATTCAGAACACATAAAACTGTTGAGACCTGCTCCACTGCACACCACCAGTGAATGTATATTGTGAGTTCACCGTTTTCGAATATGACTGGTAACAGCTCAAAAACAAAGCTCACGCCATAGAACTACAGATATACACCTGTGAATGTAGTAAAACCTGCCTCCAAAATGTTGTACACATTAACAATTACAACTCAGAGACCATAGGTTTCCTTGATTGATTTTCACCAACTCAAAATGGAAGCAGTGCAGTCTTATATCTCAACTACTTCACTCATGGTCCGAATAACTCCTGTAAGAACATTTTCCCATAAAGCATTGCGGCCAACATAATACACCGCAACTCAATGTATATATAGTGCGCCATCTACTGGGAAACGCTGGAAATGCATGACAAATAAAACATCAACAAGGTTTATTATTGTAATTTATTCCAGTTCGGCGGGCCGGATTAAAAGGTTTAAAGGGCCGCATACGGCCCCCGGGCCGTAGTTTGCCCACCCCTGCTATATACACTATACTCCACTACTATAACTATAACTATAATTCAGCCTTTATAGTTCTGCGTCATCTCAGTGCACACTGAATGTATGTAGGGTGGATGAAGAAAGGACCAGTCATAGTCCTTATTGTCTGCTTTGCTTTCTTTTGCTGTCTGCATCGGTTCGATGCATATCATATTTTCCACACTATAGGTGCTCTGGATTATAAGGCGCACTGTCACTGAATGGTTTATTTTCAAACTTTTTTCACATATAAACTGCACCGGACTATAAGGCGCATTAAACAAAACACAACAGTTGGATAAGTCAGTCAAACTTTATTTAACACGTTCACAATAACTCTCAACTTTGTTCAATTGTAAGGTGTAAAAAAAATACTGTCTGAGACAGCGCTTTCACAGACATTTTCTGTAGCTTTACACAGTTTCATATACCCTGGTGATGGTAAGCTTGCCCTGGGGCAGACTGACAGAAGCGCGGCTGCCATGAGACTCAGCACCATCGGTCCCTCCGACCATCACACACACACACACACACACACACACACACACACACACACGACACACACACACACACACACACACACACACACACACACACACAGTGTTTATTTCTTGAATTTTTATGATTGTGGCTTATAGATAATGACAAAACGAAATTCTCTGTCTCGTTCTATACAATTTACGGCTTTGACTTTGTGAAATGAATAACAAAAATATCAAAATTTTTCACAATATTAAAATTTTTTGCAATGGACTGTATGTGTACTTTTAAAATATTATATACAATGGGAAATGTTGGTGTATTTGTAGTACTTTTAAACAGACAGAGACATGTGCTTGATGCAGCAGACAGGAGCAGACAGGAGCAGGCAGGAGCAGACAGAGACGGGCTAAATCAATACAAGCATGTGGTCCATTATCATAAGTGCGTGTGAGCGAGCAGGGACTACAGATGGCGAGAGAGGGAGAGGAGAGAAAGAAAGAGAAAGAGAAAAAGGGAGGAGAAAGAGGAGAGGAGAGAGAGGGGAGAAGGAGGAAAGGAAGGAAGGAAGGAGAGAGAGAGGGAGTAAATATGGGGGCAGGAGGTAGGGAGAAGGGAGGGAGAAGAGAAGGGGTTGAGAAAAGGATGGAGCAGGTGGAGGAGAGAGGGAGGGAGAAAGGGATGGGAGAGAGGGGTGGGGGTATATAGAACGGGGGCATGAGAAGATAGAGGAAGAACGTATTGATTTCAAATAGATTTTTTATTTTAATTCTAGAATCAGCCCTGAGTTAACATGTTACTTATTAATGAAATACTCATTAGTTATGTTTTATTCATGACCATAATGGTAGTTTTGCTCAGGAGTAGTTCAATAATGGTAGTCGTTATTTGCCTTTATGTTTTCGTCTTTCTTCCCTTGATAGATGTGAATAAATTCTTCATGGACAGAATATGTTCTTTGTCGTCCTTTGTCTTGTTGGTTGAAGATTTGGTGATGGGGCAGATTTATGAAGCTGCTTGAAAACACGCAAGATATTTCTACAGATATTTTGCCATAGAAAAGCTTTAACCAGAAGTTCCACAACTTACTAGAGAGGCCCGTCTCTTGAGAAAACAAAAAAATATTTATATATATTATTTACATGCACAAGTAACTGCAAAATTTATGTCAAAACAAATGAGGCTATGTTTTAAACGAATCACTATATATCACCATATCAGAAACAATTTGCATCCAGACACGTCGTTTCTGTGTCCGCAAGCCTTCTCTATCCACACAGCTTTGAGCACATTTGTTTATGTTTTACAGAAACAAAACTTAAAACCACATGGCTCATTTGCATAAACTAAGTGCTCATTTTTGTGCGCTGATGCGGTTCAGCTTCTGTCGAACTAAAGGACACAACTCAGTGGATTACATGTGTTCTTTCTGTGACAGAGGGGTGTTCTGCTGATGGTGAGTCTGTTCTGTGCTTCTGTTACATTGGAGATGGTTCATGTTAAACTTTTCAGAGATTATACGTCTGCAGGTCGTACACACAGACCGTATATATAAATGGACATGTATTCTGCCTCTTAGTGTTTCGGCGGTGAATTACTTTGCGGCGCATGGACCTACGTCAGAGTATCAATGTTTTCAAGATTCACACAGTGCCGGATCAGATCTGTACTCAGATGAATTTGTGGGAGCTGGCGGCACCAGATCGTCCTGTCTCTGGAGCTATTTTCCACCGGATTAGTGTGAACGAACACTGCATCCACGATGAAAACAACTTGAATACGTACTAGTGTGGACGGGGCCAAAGTGGTTTTAATCAAAAGCAAAACAATGACAATTTGCGGGTGCTTTAGAGGAGGCCACAATGAATGAGCATGATGGAAATTTTTGTTACTGCACAAGTGAACACTTTGCAAGCTGCACTAAAAATTTTAATGTACAGTTTTATTTGCAGGCTGAACAAAACGGACAATGAAATAATAATGTCACTCACAAATATGAGATTCAATAAGATATGAGTCCAATATGTAGAGACGCTGGTGTGGTTGTCTTTTAAAAACATAATGTTTGTTGTTTTGTAATGTCACTGTCTTTGTCTGTTTTAAATGGACCATGAGTACAGAATAAAGATGAACTGAAGTAAGTGACTGAACATGATGGAGTTGGAAAAATGCTGCAAATGTAATGATAGTGTATAAAAATCTATCTATGACAATACATGTAGATGGATAACAGTTGTGATTTACTATACAGATGATGAATTTAATTCCAAAATAACATAAAAACAAGCTTTTTCAATTACCATATTTTTGGACTCTAAGTGGCTTTGGCGTATAAGTCGCACCAGTAAAAAAATGTGTAATGAAGAAGAAAAAAATTTATATAAGTTGCACTTTTTGGGGGAAATGTATTTTATAAAATCAGAGACCAGGAATCGACATTTCCTGTTGAAAGTCAAATTCTAGTAATAACAATAGAAGAGAGAACAACAGACTGTTAACGTCACATATGAACAGTTCTTCAGATAAACTATAACATAAACAACAGAACAGAACAAGTTTAACAAACTCTCCATCTCACTCCAAATCACTAAATCCATTCAATTTTTCATCCTCGGTTGTCACTTCTGAACAACTCGTCCTCAACCTCCGGAGGTAAACACAGCGCCGCTTCCTCTTCTGT